>NC_086339.1:47626073-47945208 GCF_032445375.1 Bacillus rossius redtenbacheri | reverse complement strand
TTTATCCGCTAGCATATTCGCTACTATATATTCCTTCGTGCGATTCTCGTGTGACGGTACATCGGCAGATAAATCTGGTATTCTGCTAAGGTAATCAGCAACCAAATTTTCCTTACCCTTAATATGTTGGATGTGTATGTCGAATTCTTTAATGAGTAAACTCCATCAAGTTAATCGACTGCCAAAATTTTTTCCAGTTTTTAAACATGTCAGTGCTTGGTGATCGGTTAGTAATTTAATTCGTTCGCCTAAGAGTAAGTCTCGAAATTTTTGTAACGACCAAATGATGGCTAAAGTCTCCTTTTCGGTGACAGTGTAGTTTCTTTCAGCGCTGTTTAACGTTCTACTGGCCATAGCTACCGTCTTTTCTACTCCGGTTTCGTCCAATTGTGCTAATTTCGTACCCAAAGCATAATCAGAAGCATCTGTATATAATAGGAATTCTCTTCCTTGTACCGGATGGTATATAACTTTTTCTTTAAGAAAAATGGATTTCAAATCTTCGAATGCTGTCTGTTCGGTTGTTTCCCATTTCCACGCTCTATCCTTCTTCAACAAGCTTAATATTGGTAACGCCACCTGTGCGGTTCGGTTATCATAGTTTCTATAGAATCCGATAACTCCTAGGAACGTTCTTAGTTGATTTGAATTTTTCGGAACAGGAAAATTTGTTATGGCGTGTAGCTTATCTGACGATGTTTTAATGCCATCTGGAGTAAGTATATGACCTAAGAATGGTAACTCCTGCCTACAAAACACGGACTTAGATAGTTTAACAGTCATGCCAGCTTCCTCCAAGCGAGACAAAACTAAGTGGATGTGTTCCAGGTGTTCTTCAAAACTGGTAGATGTAATCAGTATATCGTTCACATAGGCTCGTGTGAAACTTCTACATGCTGGACCTAGTGTTTCATCTAAACATCGAGTGAATTCCGCAACAGCATTACAAAGTCCGAATGGCATCACTTGAAAAACATATTGGTAGTTCTTGAATAGAAAATAAGCATACTTTTGAGAATTTTCTTGAAGTGGAATTTGCCAGTAGCCCACAGATAAATCTAAGGTAGTAAGAAATTTTACGCCTTGATATAGTCGTAGTATATCACTCGTAGCATGTGGACTCTCTCGATCTCGTAACGTAATTTTATTAACCTCTCTATCATCTAAACATAATATAACAGTTCCGTCCTTCTTTCTAACACAAATGATTGGGTTTGCGTAAGGGCTAGCTGCTCTTTTTATGACTTTCCAATCTAACATTAACTGTAAGTACTTCTCAGCTTCTTCTAAATATTTGGCCGGAATGGGATAAGATTTCTTGTGAAAAGGCTCTCCCTCCTTAATTTCAATTTTATCTTGATATAATTTATTTAATCCGGGTTTATCAGAAAAAGTTTCCCTATGTAATAATAAGACCTCAAATAAACGTCCTTTTAATTTTTCGTCATCTAATGCGATACCTACTGTAGCATTCTTCAAATCTGCTTCTGAAGCTATTAAATCATTAGTGGTAATACAACATATTTGTGCTTCCCTTCTTTCTTTCTTTAATGTGCATAAACAATGATCAGTAAATTGCCAATTTTCCGCAGTGGTTGATGACAATCCGTCGTCATTAGTAGTAACTAGCCATCCTCCAAAATCTAATATAACTTTGAATTTAGTTAGAAAATCAGTACCTAGAATAATGGGTTTCGCCAATCCTTTCACAATTAGTACTGTTACTAGCTTAGTTTTTCCAAGTCCATTCACTTCTAGTAATGTCTGTTTGTTGATGATCGGGCTAAATTTAGTCGTCACACCTATGATTTTTAAGTTCGGTACTGGCAGAATAGGTAATTTTACTCCTGTACTTTCAATCATTTCGACGCAGTCAGAACTGATGCAAGAAATTTCAGCCCCGCTGTCTAATAATACCGGAACTTTTACTCCGTTTATCATTAAAGTGATTTCAGGACATAAAGCTTCTTTGTCGTTAATCGCGGTTTCTTCACTCGTTTCATCGCTTAAAAATTCCCTGTCGTTGTCATTTAACATTATTGTGTGTAATTGTTTAGTATTCCTTCCCATTGACATATTCACCGTTTTCCCAATATAGTTATTTTTGACTCCATTCTCTAGTTTTGGGTTAGACGTTCGGAGTCTATCCTCTCTAACCCTACTTAGTTTAACGGTTGTGTATGTTGGTTAGCCTCTTGTGAATGCCATGTGGCGTTTTAATTAAACTCACGATTGTTAAAACCCATTACATTACTTCCTCCTTGTACGTTTTGATGTGTTGAATTTTCAAACATAAGTTTCGGGTTTGGTATCCACTCTGGTGTTTTACTCACATTACATGCGAATTGATATCTTGATTTGTTTCCTTGTGTCTGAAATCTAGTATTTGTCTGTTCCTGTGTCGTATTTTCGACTGTATGCACATCTTGTGTCATCTGTGTCACAGCCCCTCCTGCGTTTTTTACTATAGTCGTCATTTCTTCTCCAATTTCCCTTCATTTGTTGTCTTGAAAAATTATATTTCCTATCTGATTCCTGATAATTATTCTTATTATAATTCTGGTTACCATATTTCCAAAAATTCCTCCTATTGTATTGGTTTCTATCATACCAATTTCGTTTATAATTATTGAATCGCAATGTGTTAACTCGCGGTGGTCTCTGTTTTCCTGTATTTTCAAATTTTCTTTGGTGCCAATTTGAATACAGAGGTACATTCGGTTTAATATTATTACGATTTTCATTTGGTTCCCTACGTTCGTATGTTTCCCTGTTTGCCGTCGTTCTATCTAACTTTTCAAGTTTGTCATACACTAATAGTTGTTCCTTGAATTCTACAACATTTGAAAATTGTCTACCCACAAACTGTAATTGATATTTAATAGGTAGTTGTGATAATATTAGTGCAACGAACTCCGCATCCTCCTTTCTGCAATCTAAATACCTGGTTCGTTCGTACATTTCACTAACATGTTCTTCTAGACTTTTATTTTTCTTGTCGAATTTTTCTGCATGTAACTGGATTCTGAGATTACTCTGAACCCTAGTATTCCAAAATTGTTGTGTGAATAATTTCTTAAATATTTCATACTCAGTAACAGTATCTTGTAACATTTCCCACCAAAAGAAAGCTGTATTCTTTAAACAATGACTCTCACATTTCAACTTATCTGCTTCGTTTAGTGCGAAAGATTTACAATATTCTTCAAATGCTCTCAAGAATCGCATGGGGTTTTCCGTGCTAATCCCGGAGTAAGTTGGTATACTGTCTAACCATTTCTTAGCTGGATGATGTAAAGCTAATATCGGATCTGTTATAGCTGTTTGAACGATGCTATTATTCATATCCGAACCTCGAATAATTCCTGCGGAATTAGTTAATTAACAGTTTCCGGTATTGTAGTTGGTGAATGTACTACATCTACTTCTCTATGAGTTCTGACGGTATTTCGCAACTGCATTTCCTTTTCTATTTCACCGATTCTTCCTTCTACTCCCTCAAATCTCACTTCATTACGTCTGTTGGTTATGTCTATCTTTTCCTCGACTATATTTACCGCTATATTTTGACATCTACTTACACATTCTTTCATTTTTTCGTCTACTTTCTCTTCTACTTTAGATAGATCCCCTTCTATTCCTTCTAACCTATCACATACTATAGAAAATTTTCTTTCTGTGTCAGTTACCATTTTGCTCATGGCTGTATTAATCTGCCTAATATTTTCTAATAGTTCCTGATTTTCCTGTTTACGTTTATCCTCCTCTTCACGTTTTTCCTGTCTACGTTTCTGCTCCGCTTCACGTTCTTTTTGTTCCCGTTTCTCCTCATCTTCGCGTTTTTCCTGTCTACGTTTCTCCTCCGCTTCACGTTCTTTTTGTTCCCGTTTCTCCTCATCTTCGCGTTTTTCCTGTCTGCGTTTCTCCTCCGCTTCGTGTTCTTTTTGTTCCCGTTTCTCCTCCTCTTCGCGTTTTTCCTGTCTACGTTTCTCCTCCGCTTCGCGCATGAACCTAAATATTAGTTCCATTCCTGACGTGGTAGTTTCCCTTATTCTCGTATCTACTTCGCCTGTTTGCGGTGTTGGTACGTCGCCCTGTCTGATCTTTATATCTATTTCAGTTTGATCTGTGTTTTCAGATGGATCTGTTTCTGATGCAGCCCTTGAGTTATTTCCCCTTAAGAAATAAGTGTTCCTATTTTCTTCTGACATCATGTATGTGGGATCTCTAAACTTGAGTTAAAATTTCCACGTTGTTGTAGTCAATATACTTTGTGCTAATCCTTCGAGCTATAGCCCCACGTTGTGGTAGCCAATCTAAACGGGCCTTCTCTATCAAACGTTTATTTATTATTATAAATCAATTTGACTTTGAACGACTCGAAAGAACTTAGACTCGTTCTAATGTATTTATAGAATAAAATCAAAAAAACTAATCATTTTATATTAATTTGTGGGCGCCAACAACTTTTAAGAAGTTGTAAAACTAAGTAAACATTAAAATATTTAGCTATTAAGACTTGATTATGAATGACACATTATTCGCAACGTGATCGGGAAATAACCGTTATCAGTTTTCAGCGACATTCCATAACTATCAACAGATATTCATAATTTGTTTAGTACCAGTAAAATAGTTTTAAACTCTTTGAACCTGTTTTATTGCAAGTCTTCGCTCAGCTAATGTTTACTATACAAAATTTATTATAATTAATTTATTGTCCTTACTATTCAGTAGGTAGAGCTGGGTATTTCGTGTAAAAATTCGTAAATTCATTAGATTAGTTGACATACAAACTTTTTAACTTTAACTCAAGTTGTCACTAGACTTAAACAGTATGGTATTGGTTTAGAGAGTATACAAGACGGATTTCTCGTGATTTTACTATTCCGGTGTGTTAGTTTTTGCAAAGCTGGTAACTTTTGTAAAATTCCTTTACAAATATCTGACCAACCTGTTAGTATAGTTCAGTAGTAACGAACTTTGCATTACGATGTCTGTCTTCGATGTACAGGAACTCAGCAACAAAGATTCCGCGTCTTCATCCTTGAAACGCCCTTCAGCTATTTCATGTCTTCGTCCTGGGAACGCCTCGTAGTGATTCTTCGTTTTCGTCCTGGGAACGCCTATCGTCGATTCCAAGCCTTCGTCCTGGAAACGCCTCTCGTTGTTCGTCTTCGTCCTGGGAACGCCTCTCGCTGTTTCCGGATGATCTCGTACAGTAAATTATTCAGAATATTTCATTCTTCGTCCTGGGAACGCCTCAATACTTCTTCCAATCTTCGTAGTCGGGTTTCATAATCTTCATCCTGGGAACGCCTCGTTGTTTCTTATAATCTTCTTACAAATAATAATTCTTCTTCAATTCAATAAATGTCTCCAAATTATCAATATTATTATGTCTATTATTATTTCTTGCCATTCTTCAAAATATTCTAACAGTCTTAATTCCAATTTCTGCAGTAATCAAATGTCACGTCTAGCTTGTCCGAAGGTTCCTATATCAATCCTTCCTTTTCGTTTTTACTTAAAATTCCAAACCAACTTTTATTTTCCAGCAATAGTTTTTGTTATTCCCTTTCGACCAATACCAGATTGTTTTACAAACTCTTAGTCATATAATATTAAACATGAACTTTTAAAATACCCTCCTTATTGGTAAAACAAAATATCTCATTTTTGAGCAAATAAGTTTTACATTAAAATATATAAATACAAAATTACTGACTTATGGTTCATAGAGAAATAAATAAATGTGCTCAGAAGTGAAATTATAAAATATGATACATTAATTTTGTTCCTCCATCTTGTTATATAAAGTTGACAAGTTCAGCCTTTATAAAGTCCATGTTCATGTCCATGTTTAAAAAAAATTGTTGTCTATAAGGTCGGTTTACGGACGATAGTTTAACGTGAAAACGTAATAACAAAACATTGATGAAATGATTGCATACTTTTATGAATAAAATTGAATAATTTTTATTAAATAATCACTATTTTGTATGGATACATAGAAGGAGTGAAATGAAATCTACAATTTAATTGATAAATTTGCTTTTATATGCACTCATTAATTCAAATATGTTAGAAGTATAGTTTGGCCGGACCGTGGACAGGGTCCAGGGGGTGGATTGAAGATTGTCGGTCAGCCATATTGGATTGTGACATCACGGCGGCCATCTCTGACGTCACGGCGGCCATCTTGGACGAGCGTAACGGGACACAGCGTAACGGGACAAGTAGATCACGGCGGCCATAAAGGATCCGCCATTTTGGATGACGTCATTGTGTTCTAGAAAATTCCGGCGATGTGTTATCCGGCATTTTTAATTATGACGTCACCATTGCAATTATCGTTATGGTCGCCATCTTGAAATTTAGACGCCATCTTGGAAATCCGCAATTTTTATGTTAGAAAATCGGGATGAATTCCAAAATTCCTAAAAAAATTTACTTATTCGAATTCTGATTGATTATATCTCGGTTCGAACCCGGGGAGTGCAAAAAAAAACTAAAAATGGCGACAGGCTCCTTCCTCAATGGTGGATGCAGGCAGACTGACTCGTAACACTTTTTTTCAAAGCATATATATCGTCAGCTGGTATGACGACATGTCCGCCATCTTGTCTTCGTCCGCTGGAGATCACCATCTTGTTTTCGTCCGCAAGAGTGTGCTGATACCATGTTAGTATAATAATCAGGTCACCACCCCATACAGCACACAATGTTTCAGTAACATGTCTGTGATATTGCAGTAACATTACTATGTTTCGAATAGATTACATTTCATCTGTCATGTTTCTGGAATATTTCATAAACATTTCATTGGAAACATAGTACTCATGTCTATAAATGAAGTTTTAGATACATTTCAGCAAGATTCGTTTGGCAATATTACATTGTGGTTGATTCTGAAATGTATCTGAGACATTATATTGAAACTTCCCATCATGCTTGTTGGCACTGAAGTTTAGTAATCTTTGTCTTTGTGTATTATTTCTTGTTTTGGCGCAGTATTTTGGTACTTGGATTTTTAAATGTGGTGAATAAATTGTAAGTTTTAACATTATTTATTTCATGTTAGTTTACTTTTTTTTGTTTTTACTTTCGCACTTAAGCAAGTACCGGTATAGAAACATTCTTTTATGCGTCTTCGAAATGTGTAAAGCTGTAGGTTAAGGAATGTCTTTTTTTGTCGGTATGCTTAACATTCCCGTGCCATATTTATATGTGCGCTGTTTTCAGTCTGATTTTTTAATTTATGTGATGCATTAACAGGATATTCGCGATTTAATAAAATTGCGAAAGCATCTAACAAGTTTTCTACTTACTGTAGCTATATATGGTCGTTGACTGTAGAACACGAATGCTAATGTATGGGTTATTTATTATCTTTAGTTAAAAATCACACAAATATAGGCTTATAGGTTCCTAAATATTTTGGTTTTAATAGCATTTGATTAAACCAATTTATTTTATTCAGTTATCACCTTCGGGCTTTTATAGTATACTTAAGTAAATATATTTCATAACCTATAATATGTAGTTAAGGGTAATTAATGTTTATTTACTGTGCACAACACATAAATTAATTATGTTGTGTTTATTTTAATATAAATATTGAAGTGTTTCATTTTAAATAATTTACAATTCTGCTGGTTAAGTAATTATTTTTATTATTTTCTGCACTATGTAGTAGTACTTATTGTATGTTGTAGGCGTACGTATTACTATTAATGGAAATTTAATAAAGCCTTCTATTATATCTGGCTTGTCATAAATGTAATTTATTGTAAGTGAATGCACTAGGCCTACACATATAATTAGACAGCGGTTTCATTAATTGCCATTTCGTTTTAACAAAGTTATTTCTGCAATCTGGCCTTCATGTTATTGGTGGGCTGGGATTACAGCGCAAAATAATTGAAATAAATTTTATCCTTTCCCGCAGAGAAGGTACAAGTCTTCGAGTTGTGTTAAACTAAGCATAAGCATCATTGGTATTTCTATTTAAATTAGTTTTTCTTATGCTAAATTATAGTACTTAGTAACAAATTATGTTTGATTTGGAGAGTTTGACAAAACCTAATTCCATCCATTATATGACAATAAAGGAAACACATTAAATGATGATTTATTAGATTACATGTGTATAGTTATGTAGTGGTAGCAATTTAAATAATGAAAATAAACATTAAATGTGCACTACAAAGGATAATATTGAGAATCTGCTCAAAAAATTACTAGAAATTTTAGAGTATTATTGCACAAAAACATGGGCTGAATTGTAATGATGTAACATCACAGGCACTGTTCACACAGACACTTATTAGGAAATCATTAGGATTTAAATTTAAGTTTTCTTTTAAAACTTTGCTTAAAATGTGTTATTATACAATGTCATGGGCCTCTTTGCATTAACCAGACACCATTAAATTGATTATTAGGAATGTAAATAGCATGTTAAGAAATTCCCAGTGAAGAAGTATTCCTGCTTAATAAGTTTGAAAAAAAAAATGCATAGGTTGCAATACCAATTTGTCAATTTTAAGATGCTTTCAGTTTTGAAATTTATCATAGGCATCAGAAACTGTTTTTTTTCTGTTTGCATGGTAATTTAAAAATAAATAATGTAACAACTTAGTGTCTACATGTTTAAAAATCTCACATACATGTCATAATTGACCTGAAACAAGTTAAAAATAATTGTTTTTTCTTCTTTTTTTTTCCAGCAAAAATCTCCAAGAACATCTGCATAGAGAGTCAGTTAAAAGTTTCATGTATTGTATATATTATTTATTTTTATATTTATATATATATATAGTTTTTTTTTATTCAAGTCTACTTCTCAGACTACGTTGTTATTTGTTATTGAAAATACCCCTTTGCATCTTTGCCTCTATTGTTAAGTATTCAAATGGAAAGAACCTGGTTTGACCTGGTGTGGCTTTCTGATTATGGTTATACATGGTTCTTAACTTACTTCAGGTGCATTCTTGGCTGGTTTCATAACATAGATCATAGAAGTTACAATCCAAAACCCCATTGTCTGTTTGAATAAGTTTCTCTATCTCTAATGACTTCATTGTTGACGAGTTAGGCCAAACTAGCTACCTTCTATTTTGTACAAAGTATAACTCGCCATTCATATTATTTTAAAATTTTGTACTGCATATTATAAAATTATTTATATTATTTGTTTACAATAAATTTGTGATCTCATTTGAATATAGTTTGTGTGGAAGTACTGTTGTGTTAATATTATTTTGTGTATTTACTTTGAAAATTTGGATTTTAGAGACCCTATATACTATTGCCATATTGTATTTGTTGTTTTATCCTTAGGCTATTCAGTCAATTTGGTAGTATTAAAATACAAATATAAAACCTAGCTTAATCCACGAACTTTAGGTAGATTAACATGCTATCTATAGAAAAAATTAAGGAAACCAGATTTTTTATGGACTGCCACTATTTATCTTCAGCAAGTCACTGGCCACTCAATGTTAGGGAAGCTGGATCAATTTGAGCTCTTGTCTGATACAATAAGTCTTTCAATGAGGGAAAGTGACATTGCAATGTTAAAGAGTATTTCTCATTGCACATTTGTTTCATTCCCATTTATATTCCACTACTACACCACCATCTCACTTCATTTAGGCTGGTCAGACAAGTTTTTTGTTTAGTGAGGACAGCCGATTCTAGTCCAGTCTCATTTATGTTGAGCTTGTGTGAAATGGAAAACAATATGTCGATTATAAAGCTATATGATGAAATTGTATTAAGACTGCATTGTTTCATATTTAGACCCTCTGTAAATTAGTATATGTGTGTTTAAGAAGAAAAAGACATTAATTATAACATAAAATTGTTACATGTCTTTTGAGGGTTTTCAAGCGCACATTTTTTTCTTGCAAATGTCCAAAAAACAAGCACCAGCCATATATACTTACTATAGCATTAAATAAGGAGAAAAGTACATCACAATACGAGCACAGGTCAAGTCTCATGGCTGTTCATTATGTTAATACCGGTTTCCTGTGCAACATACAAGTAGGAATTTTCTATTATAATATGTTAGTGTATTGTATATAGGTATATTATTTTTTTATTTCTATAACATTTGTTTGAGGTTGAATGCGATTTTTTTTCTTGTGTGTATCAAGTATTTTAAGTTAATGTAATACCACATGATTATCTAGACCACTGATACCGTACACAATAACAGTGTCGTGATTTTTGAGAATGTCAACATCTGGAATGCAATAGAAAACCATACCCAAATTCTCAAGACATTGTTCAAATACAGATAAAGACATCGATGGACAAGTGCTCATTTATGATACTCAAAAACAAACTTGAAGTGGCCATAACACATTGGGTTGTGAAAATTATATTTTAAAATTCTCAGTAATCATGTCTCCTATGCAAGTGGGGTTTGGTTGTTATGGATTAAGTAAATATTAGCATACTTTCTGTGCTGAGCATAAGGAGATCACATCCAGATAGCTTGGGGAGCCTCAATTTAATTTATTCATTACAAGATGACATTGTCATTGTATTTAATAATGGAACCTTTGTGCATTAGCTTGTCCCTTTTTCCCCATGTACTGATGTAGATGCATGCCTGCCTGCCACTATATCACATTCAAATTCCCCATTAAAATAAAATGCAATGGACAGGAACCATGGACACCAATGCTGGGCTACCTATTACATTCTTGTAAGTTTCATTCACTTTGCAAGCATACTGAAGACTTATTTAAATTTTACTTTTATAACCATAATTTGGTTTTAGAATAATAAAATAGTTTGTAAAATTAATGTTAGGCAAGTCTGGTACGCTGACCTGGGAAAACATCTGATGTCTTTATTAATTAAAATATTTCTTTAACTTGGTTCATATATATATATATATAAATTATAAATTAAGCTCAGTAGGGTGGAGAATATGGTTTCATTAATTTACCTGAATTGTTGGATATTGTCGGCAGGCCTTTTTAATCTTACATTAGAAATTATAAGTAAATTTTTAATTATTGTACAAGCCAAATTATTAAGTAATATAATCAATTATCATTACATTAAAAACGACAAAAATTTACATTCTATGCCCTACCAGAGCACATCTTTAAAATAATTTCAAACAAAATAATATTACAATATCTATTTTTTTATATAGTCAAAAAATGACACATTACTATGGACAAGCAAAACTTGACGATAACAAGAAGATACGAACAAGATCATATCAATCCACCGATTAACACTTTCTAAGGGTGTGGTCAAGGGGCATTATGCAAAAAGTGATCAAGAGGAAGTGTACGAGGGAATGCTGTGATGAATTGGAACACAGTCACTGCACTTCACTGCAACTAGCTGACCAATGCAGCTGTAACATTATGGTATCTGTTAAAGTGCAATACTCTTTTAAATTATAAATATACCCTCAGTCATCCTAATTTCCAGAGGTATTTTGGGTCACATGATACATTTTATATGTATTTCAGAACATTTATGGAAATATTTCGGTTAAATGTTTCAGAAATATTGATGGGACATTAGTGGAAACATTTCAGAAACATTACCATTTGATGTTGCAGGGAGGTTTCATTGAAATATTTCACAGGGCGGACATTTGGACGTTTCTGAAATATATCCGAGATGTTTCAGGTAGGTTGCGAAATGTTTCAAACATGTTACAATGTTTCAAAAGTTATATTTCTGAAACATATCTGTAACATTTTGTGCTGTATGGGACACCTTTGACCTTGACCTTGAACATTGACCTTGACCTTGAAAATTGACCTTGACTTTGGAATTTGACTTTGACATTGAAATTTGACCTTGACTTTGAAATTTGACCTTGACCTTGAAATTTGACCTTGACCTTGAAATTTGTCTTTTTCCTTGAAATTTGACTTTGTCCTTGTCGATCATCATGGATCCGACATTTTATGTTCAGTACATGCTACCAGGAGCCACCACCTGCCGGAGTACGCCATCTTGTGTGTGTGTACTTGTATTATAGAGTACATTTCCATCTGGATAATTTTATTCTATCCCGCTACAGTGCAGTTATCATTTATTACGGATGTGCCCCCCGCCATCTTGAAATTCGGCCGCCATCTTGAAATCATATAATAATGTAGCTAGAAAAGCGGGAAAAAATCCAAAATTCATTAAATAAATCACTCATTAACTTACATATTGATTCGATCGATTCCTGTCTTCGGTTCGTTACCTGATTGATGCAATAATGTTTAATTTTATGTAAAAAAACAATAATTTCAATAAACCATGTTCAACATTCGTAAAGAGACTTTAAATCATATACTACCATCATCCTATCAGACATCAAGACCACTATATTGGAAATTCGTAATTGTAATGCTAGAGATTAGGGAAAAAATTCAAAATTCATTAAATAAATTTTAATCCATATAATGATTGATTGGATCGACTAATGTCCTTGGTTTGAACCCTGGCTGATACAAAACAACTTTAATTTTAAAAAAATACTAAAAAAGTGTTAGGTTTGAGAAAATAAAAAGACCACAAGTTCTTTTAAAAAAATGTATTACATAAATTCAATACACTACTACAAGTACAAAAAAAACTGACAAATTACCACAGCTTTTTGGATTCCACGATTCAAACAGTCTTCTTGTTGTACGGACTAAGCCTTTTACATGACTTTAAATGTCTATCCGATCCATTCATCACCACAGCCAGAGACGGACTAAAACTCATAGCACTTATATAGTCTCATTAGCCGGTACAACACATGTGTCAAATCAATAACCATGTTCATTTTACGTCTCGGAGCATTTTTTATAATGACGATGTAAGCTATCGAGACGTGAAATTAGTTTATTGCACTTATTGCACTGAAATTGTATTCTTTGAACATTATTAGAACAACCGCTTCTTTTATGTCTGCGAGCATTTGAGGTGATAGTAAATGATGCACCACAGTATTTGCACTGATGCGAAGTACACTCCTCATTAATTGAAGTATTCAATGCTGATGAAACTTCAGCTGATGGTGGAACAGCACATATCGAAGTCTCCTCCAGTGTTGTCAGAGGCGTTGCCAACGGGATCTGCTCCAACATCGTCGGCGCCGACGTCATGGTTCCCGTAGTCGATGGTACATCCTCCATCGAGTACGATGTTAAAGTTGGTAAAGATGCCATCGAAGTCTCAAGAACAGGCAATTACACGACTTATGCACCAGAAGAAACAAACTATGTGATCCGCACACCGTCGACGGCAGTAACAAACTGAGCGTCCTGCTGTCTAGGACTCGTTTATATACATTAACCGGTTTGAATAATACGCTATAAAAAAATGCATAAACAGATTCTGCTAGCTTGTAAACTTATCATTGTTGAGCAAAGATAGAGTTCTTGTACAAGCCAGAATCTGTTTTTATTTATTTTTTATTTTTTCTGCTAGCTTGTAAACTTGTCATTGTTGAGCAAAGATAGAGTTCTTGTACAAGCCAGAATCTGTTTATGCATTTTTATTATGTTTTTTTATTTTTTTATTAATTTTTTTTATTTTTTAATATTTTTTCCTGTAATTTTTTTATATCATAGAACATGTGGTGGTTTTCTCCGAGTACTTCTGATTAATCTGGTCAATATTATGATGGTTTTCTCCGTGTGCTCCTGATTATTCTTGCCAATATTATGATGGTTTTCTCCGTGTGCTACTGATTATTCTTGTCAATATTTTGATCATTTTTCCCGTGTTCTTGCAATCGTTCCTGTGGTTTCTTCAAGTGTTTCTGACTATTCTGAGAAACCGCTCTCTGCATGGATTTTTTTTTTGTCTTATGAGACATGTCATTTTATTTGGAGTTACATTTAATTCGATAATTTCTGCTACTAAATCAAAACTTGCAATATTTTTATCAGGTGGAATTAACAAATATCATTACTCAGTCAAGTTAATATTACGCCATGAGACATCTGTGGAGCACCAACATGCAAGACGAACTTCCTTTTCCTTGGATTCTAGCGAAGCCATCCTTCTTTTGTGATCGTTAGTGAGCATCCCGCATCCCGCATAAAAGAACTAAATATTATTTACCTGCAAGCAACATGTGGCGACATCTGTTGTTGAAAAGCAGAACTACATGCATAAAGTAATTTTGCATGAGATATATTAATTCTCGCTGATGAAATATGAAAAAATTTCTATTTAAGTATTGGATCTAATTTAAAACACTCAATTGGTATCTGGCATTAGTCTCAGTAACTAATATGAATTCCGATTTGGGATCTGACGCTGTATCGAAAGAACATAGGTGTAAGTTTTGCAGTAAAGAGTTTATCTTGAGAAAGAATAAATGACAACACGAGAAGAATGACTGTGTTAAAAATCCACTGCGCAATATGATAAGTTGTGTTCGATGTAGCAAGTCGTTTACGCGGAGAAAGAGCCTAAAAAGAAATGGAAAAACTTGTAGTGCCAAGCCTGCGTACAAGCTAGAGGACAACGATGTATCTACTAGCCTAAGGAAGAGTGATCTGCATTACGACAATAATTTTCTTGGCTCTTCCGATCTCGACAAAGAACTTAAATTGAAGGAGGTTGATGATTTACGGAAGAATGAAGACAATGGAAGAATCCTTAACGTGAAAAGTGAGAATAAATTCCAGCCGAATTCAAGTAGATCTTTCCTACATTGTAAAAATGATGGACTCCTAAAAAGTAATCATGAAGACGATGAAGAAACTTCAACATCATCAACATCGAATTATTACGGTAAATTGGGTGAAGACGATTTCTGGTACGGTGATTGTTACAGTGACTCTGAGGCTGTTGACAAAGACATAGACTATGATGAAGCACCTAAAGCTGCCAAGATCGAAGAATGTGGCGGTGTCCTGAGACCGAAACGGTGGAAACGACGTGATATATTAAATAAATCTGATCAAACTTGTGATGATCATTGTCTCAAACATGAAAGTTACCCTGAGGCTGGTGGTAAAACGGAAGACACCAGAGATCATAATATTTATTATAAAGCTGCAAGGAAGATGGTGGTAGAAGAGAATGATTACACATCATGGAAAGATCCAAACATATTGGTTGACCGGCTAAGACATCTACATGGTTCTCTTTGTGCAGGAAACTATTCGTGTATTAAAGAAATATCCTTCATACTCAAGGAACTGAGGAAAGCTGGCTACATACAATATTGGTTTGTTTTACTTGCATTTGTATAATGTAAAGAAATAAAATAAATAATTTAAATTATAGGAATTTAATGTTTTTATTTCTTGTATTCTGATTTCTAACTAAGACTTAGATCCCGTAACTTGTGCTTCTTTTTGCCCTTTTTTTTTTGTTGATGGAGCTTTCACATGTGCTGCCTTATCGATGGTGGTGCTTCCAAATGTGCTGCCTTTTCGTTGTCGCTGCTTACAAATGTGCTGCCTTTTCGTTGTCGGTGCTTCCAAATGTGCTGCCTTTTCGTTGTCGGTGCTTTCAAATGTGCTGCCTATTCGTAGTCGGTGCTTCCAAATGTGCTGCCTTTTCGTTGTCGGTGCTGCCAAATGTGCTGCCTTTTGGTAGTAGGTGCTTCCAAATGTGCTGCCTTTTCGTTGTCGGTGCTGTCAAATGTGCTGCCTTTTCGTAGTCGGTGCTTCCAAATGTGCTGCCTTTTCGTTGTCGGTGCTGCCAAATATGCTGCCTTTTCGTAGTCGTTGCTTCCAAATGTGCTGCCTTTTCGAAGTCGGTGATTCCAAATGTGAGGCCTTTTCGATGACGGTGCTTCCAAATGTGCTGCCTTTTCGTAGTCGGTGCTTCCAAATGTGCTGCCATTTCGTTGTCGGTGCTTCCAAATGTGCTGCCTTTTCGTAGTCGGTGCTTCCAAATGTGCTGCCATTTCGTTGTCGGTGCTTCCAAATGTGCTGCCTTTTCGTTGTCGGTGCTGTCAAAAGTGCTGCCATTTTCGTAGTCAGTGCTTCCAAATGTGCTGCCTTTTCATTGTCGGTGCTGTCAAATGTGCTGCCTTTTCGTAGTCGGTGCTTCGACTACAGGAACCATGACGTCGGCGCCGACGATGTTGGAGCAGATCCCGTTGGCAACGCCTCTGACAACACTGGAGGAGACTTCGATATGTGCGGTTCCACCATCAGCTGAAGTTTCATCAGCATTTAATACTTCAATTAATGAAGAGTGTACTTCGCATCAGTGCAAATACTGTGGTGCATCATTTACTATCACCTCAAATGCTCGCAGTCATGAAAGAAGCGGTTGTTCTAATAATGTTCAAAGAATACAATTTCAGTGCAATAAGTGCAGTAAACTAATTTCACGTCTCGATAGCTTAAATCGTCATTATAAAAAATGCTCCGAGACGTAAAATGAACATGGTTATTGATTTGACTCATGTGTTGTACCGGCTAATGAGACTATATAAGTGTTATGAACTTCAGTCCGTTTCTGGCTGTGGTGATGAACGGATCGGATAGATATTTAAAGTCATGTAAAAGGCTTAGTCTGTACAATAAGAAGACTGTTGGAATCGAGGAATCCAAAAGCTTTGGTAATTTGTCAGTGTTTTTTTTTGTACTTGTAGTAGTGTATTGAATTTATGTAATAAAATTTTTTTAATAGAACTTGTGGTGTTTTATTTTATCAAACCTAACACTTTTTTAGTATTTTTTTTAAATTAAAGTTGTTTTGTATTGGCCAGGGTTCGAACTAAGGACCTTAGTTGATCCAATCAATCATTAAATGGGTATAAAATTTATTTAATGAATTTTGAACTTTTTCCCGAATCTCTAGCATTAAAATTACGAATTTACAATATGGTGGTCTTGATGTCTGATAGGATGATGGTAGTAGCTGATTTAAAGTCTCTTTACAAATGTTGAACATGGTTTATTGAAATTATTGTTTTTTACATAAAATTAAACATTATTGCATCGATCGGGTATCGAACCGAGGACAGGAATTGATCGAATCAATATGTAAGTTAATGAGTGATATATTTAATGAATTTTGGATTTTTTCCCGCTTTTCTAGCTACATTATTACATGATTTCAAGATGGCAGCCGAATTTCAAGATGGCGGGGGGCACCTCCATAATAAATGATTACTGCACTGTAGTGGGTTAGAATAAAATTATCCAGATGGAAATGTACTCTATAATACAAGTACACACACACAAGATGGCGTACTCCGGCAGGTGGTTGCTCCTGGTAGCATGTACTGAACATAAAATGTCGGATCCATGATGGTCGACAAGGACAAAGTCAAATTTCAAGGACAAAGTCAAATTTCTAAGTCAAGTTCAAATTTAAAGGTCAAGGTCAAATTTTGAGGTCAAGATCATGTGCCGGAAATTAGGCATTTCGTCACTTTTTTTAAATTTTTTCTATAATTTTAAAATTTTTTGGGGTTTCCATTTTTTTTAATTTATCTGGTGGTTAATGGGGGTGATTTACTTTTTGTTAGGCGGGTGTACGCCACCGATTTAAACTTTGTGCCAGTGGACCGAAGCCCCTTCCCAGGGGGCCAATCTGATATTTTGCTGTCTAATGTGGACATGGCCAGCCCGGTTGAAATTTCTCTCGCCTTATGTCACGCCCCGAGTTTGTAATTTTAATTCCCTGCATGACCAAAACTGCTTTGAGCAGCTCCTGGGCTGCAAGCTGCTACCTTGTAGAGGCCTGCTGAGAAAAGCATGTCTCGTCACGAAGCAGTCTCCAGTGGAGCTGCGTTCCCACCTTAGTGGCTATTTCTGCCCCCCCTTCCTCTCTCTCCTCCTCACTTTAGTTCTGAGAAATTAAGCTAAGAGCAGTGACCGGACGGGACGATGACCTGATGCAAAAACCTTCTCCCGGGTCCGACAGACACATCCCTGACATCTAGCGGCAAAAAAAAGTAACCGCGGGCCTGGTCGCCAGCGTGCAGAGCTTACCCTCATGACACCTGGTGGCAAGTCTGCTCACCACCTCAAGTAGTTCCCCCTTACGCCGCTAGAAGGCAGCGTCGCGGTGCCATAAGGCACTATGCTTTCCTCTCGCGGCCTGGAGAAGTCGATTGTTTTTTTTTTTCGTTTCGGTCCGGTAGAGAGCGCGCATGTCGTGTTGTTGCCACGACCGCCTCGGACTCCTTCGGAAATTTTCGGCTTAGAACCGAACCTACCCCCTCCTTTGACCCGGGGCCTTACCGCCCGATTTAATTAGGGGTTTTGGCCGATTGCAGGGCACTCAGCCCTCTGACCTCGGCTACTGACCTCGTCTCATCTACGTCCTCTGCGCTAAGAGGCTTTTTGCGGGAACGGTGATTTTCGCGTGCACGAGAATGTAGTCAGTTTGCTTAAGGGATGTGATCCCGTTTGTACAGTAGCCAGGCAGAGGTAGTTTTTAGAAAAGTCATGCGTAGTTAAATTTTTATTTCTTCTTATTTAATTCTAAAAATTCCGGTTTCGTCCGCGCATCCTGATTTCTCGGTCCGCGGCATCCTGATGTCGGCGCGAGACACCTAGTGAGCTCCGAACTCTACACCCTGGTTGGTGAGTAATTTTTTTTCTTTTCCCCCCCCATTCCCGTTTGTTGGCCTTTTGCGCCGACGGTATAGGACTGTCTGGAAGCAAGTCTAATTCGTTTTGGATTTGATTTGGGTTTCAGACAGGGTCGAAGTGCTGGAGAGAGAAATTGCTCCCAGCTCGTGGTCCTGCACCTCCACTGCGGGTCACGTTAGAAGAGAGGTTTCCGCGACCCGACGTTATTTTTTGAAGACCCGGGTGGTAATGTGAAATCAACTTCCCCCCCCCCCCCCACCATCTAGCTACGAACTACATTAATCGAATGAATAGCCTACCAGCGAACAGTGCTTTCCTCAAGAATATGTAGAGTCAATAAAACTAATCATCGATGTAATAATTGGACAAATCAAATTTGGTGCAATTTTTAAATTTTAATTATGTAATAATTTTTGCTAAGGTGTAACATGTACTGTTTTAATTACTCCTGGGGCGCCCCCTTTAACTTTGTTATTTACTAAGATTTTTATTGTCAGGTTTGAATAATACGAACACAAAATTCCTTAATAATAAAACAGGGAACCTATAGACCAAGCTACTTGTGTAGTGTTAATTTATTTATGATATACCTTGTTCCCTTAAAAGATCCACCAGCTCCCCAGTTGCTTGTGTCAGGGAGTTCCAAATTATCTTGTTCTCCACCTCGTGCCACCTCTGGTCAATAACTTAATTGTCTCGTTTTTCTTACCCAGTAGTTTCCACGGCTCTTTTTTTAATTAATTTAAAATAATTCAACTTTGAGGCACGAGGGGCGTTTCAATTGGTAGCAGAGCGTGGTTTGGTCTATAGGCATACCTAAATCGAGTAGGCATACCTAAAAAAAATAATAATAATTATAATAAATATAAAAAATAATAATTAAATTTTGTGATAGCAAATTTGTAATAATCACATTGTGAACTGATCGCTGGTACACCCGGTAGTTATATTGCTTTTCTATTTTAAAGTTATGATTGAGTTTTAAAGGCCCGTGTGGACTTAGTCTGCGCGCGGCGCAAGAAGTCGCGGCGTGCGGTCCGCTAGCAGGACGGCAGCGAGACGTGTCTTATCACTCGGCTCAGCTGGCGTCCCCCCCCCCCCCCCTATCACCCCGCTTGAGCCAGCGACACGCCCGTATTCTGAGGGCGAAGACACGGACCTTTTCCTCCCGCACACCCCTCTCCCTTGTCCATCGTGGGAGACGACCTTGCGAGCGGCAGGTCAGTCCCCCTGTTGAGTATACAGGTTGGCAAGTCAAACTGACAGGGGAAGCTCGCGCAGTTGTCTGAGTAGTACGGCGACTCTTTACGCAAATAAGTTTGGGCACATACCCCCCCACCTTGAAAGTGTGACTTACTCCCCGCGCATTGGGGCTAGTTGGTAGTTTATATTAATATAGGAAGCCTTAGGAGGGATTTAAAATTAAGATAGTTTTTAAGGGAGGAGTATTTATGGTGTACGTTTGAATCGTACATGTATGTTAAAATTTTGTTTTAATTAGCAGTAATTTAAGTCCGAGCAGTATGTTTAAGCCGGAGTTATTGCTGTCAGACGAGCTGACCTATGAGTTACAGCTACGCAATTTGCCCTCCAGTGGCAATGTCCAAGTCCTCAGGAAGAGGCTCAGGGCCGCCCTTCATGATGGCGTGCCCACTAGTGTATCGAATTTGGAGTTAGATGTAACTGAAGAATTCAACCTTGCTTGCGCCAAGTTTTATGATATCTCGGCTTACGTAAGCTATCTAGATGTGGAGGAAAATTTACCCAATGTCGAGCGACATATAGTCAGGCTAAAACATGTTACCCGACGTTTGCAAAACCTGAAACAGCTTTCGGCAGACCTTCTCCATGGAATTTATATAAAAGAGGTAGAACGATGTTTGCAACAGACGGCAGGTTTCCATTCAAAATTGGCGGCGAGAGCAGCCGTTTTGGAAGACACACGACGCAGTCAGCATTATGTGGCTGAGGCACAGGCTTTAGGCATCGATTGTCCCGCCTTCCCGGAAGGGGACGCTCCTAGCTTGCCCCTGGGAGTAGAGCAACCCGACACGCGACAATCAGAAGTACGGGCGACGGTAAACAGACAGGAGATGGAAACGAGCAGATTACCAGACGCAGCCCCTGACTCACAGCCACTAACGTCGCTTCCAAACCAACCGATACACGTATCTACCACTCATTCAGAGCCGCTTGTGCAGTCGACGACAGCGGCGACAAACATTACAACGAGTCATGTGACAACCCACCCCGTCACTAGCGTGACATTTTCACAGGGATTACCAACCATGGCACACCACATGACGCAACCATACCCACCAAACATGTTTTTCCCGTATCCGACCGCTCAGGGCTATTTTAACCCTTATGCGCAATTTCAACCACAGTTTCCTTCATGGCAAACCACCCCACTTCCGAGTGCTGGTATTTTGCAGCCGCCACTCATAACGCCTCAGCTCACTCCACCACAGGTCAGTCCCTCGGGTGCGACTCGGGAACAGACTCAGTCGCACCCGGTGTCACACCAGCCTTCACCTCAGCCGGCAGGAGCCGCGGCTCAGCCCCACGACTCAGTATTGCGGAGCACGACAGCCCCAGAAACTGGCTACAGTTTCTACGGAAAAATCACCCATCCTGTAGAAAGGCTACTCAAGGATTTGCCAGAGGCGTCGGGTCTGGACGCACACAAACTGATTGATTTCCTTCGAGTCTTGTTAAAGCTACGACAAAAGGGAGGGATTCCCGACAAACAAATTTTTGAAATTGTTTACCCGTACACCCAAGCTCCCCTAAGTGAGAGGATCATAGCAGCCATTGAGAATGACCTCACTTTCGATGAGTTTCATGAAGACGTGTTAAATTTTTGTATACCGAGTAGGCTACTCACAAACATTCGGTCGGAGTGGTTTAACCGCCTGCAAGCAGCGTAATGAAGCCTTGCCAAATTACGTGGCTGACATACGCGAAGCCAACCAGGTACTCAGGTTAAAGGTTTCCGAGAGAGAGGTCGTGAGTACGATTCTAGACGGTTTGAACCCAGCGGAGCGCTCGCGCTCAGTGTTCCAGGCACGCCCCCAAAATTATGCTGAACTAGACAAACTTTGCGTACACGCCACAAACATAGAATACGCTGATTTTCAGCGAAATAAACAAGCCACATTCGCTAGTCAACAAGGTAGCAGCGCGGGAACGGAGCGCAGTAATTCGCAACATAAGAATGCAGCACAGAAACATCAGGGCAATACATTTTTCTCTTCAAGGCCACAAGGGAGATATCAACAAAATGCACATTGTACTTTCTGTAAAAGAGACGGACATTCCCTGTCCCAGTGTTACCACAAAAACAACAAACAAAATGGCGACACTCCAAAAAACGCATAACGCGGTGGCCTGAACAACCTTATTCAGGGCCACCGAAAAATTCAAGTGTTAAAAACTTTTCTTACAAGTGGGAAGTTCAACTTGCGCCAGGTAATGGCCGTACACAAGAAACACCAGTACACAAAAACAATAATCCTAACAACAAGGAGTCCAGGAATAAAAGTAACAAGCGAGGTCACAAACATAAACAAAGAAAGCACAATAGCAGGAGAAATAACAAAAATAAGGGAAATGGTAATTCAACGCACACGTACTCATGTAAAATGTGTGTTGATCCTACAAATAAGGGCAAGAGAAAGTGCCACCAAATTTTTGGTAATATTTCTACAGTAATTCCGTATGCAGTAACAACGATTGGCGAACACACTGTACCGGGACTAATTGATTCGGGATCAGCGCGGAGCCTGATTTCGGGGCAGTTATTTAACAAGTTAAAACAGAGCAAATTAATTCTAAAGACTGAGACCACTAAGTTACAATGTTTCACAGCTTCAGAGCAGCCATTAAATATTACGTTAGCAGTTGTGATCAAGGTGAAGATTGATTTATATTCATGGAATTTCCCATTTTTGGTGTCTGATCAACTTGCCACAGAGCTAATCTACGGGTCTGATTTCATCGCCAAGACAGGTCTAATCATTAATCTTCAGGCGAAGAATTTCGTTTTTCAAATTCAACATGGGTAATCCTATTCCTTGTGGGACCCCTGAACAAATAGTTTCAGTTCCGGCCGAGCCAACGGCAGCCATCTTGGATCAGGGTAACACCACTTCACACGAGCACCTTAATACACAGCAGCGGGCCGCCATTGATAAATTATGCAGTAGTTTTCCAGATGTCTTGAGTAGTAAACTAGGTCGCACAAATTTAGTCGAGTACCAAATTGAGTTAGCGGATAAAATACCAGTGAGATCTCACCCTTATCAATTTTTAGGCCCTAAGATGCAGACGATGCGCAATCATGTTCAGGAGCTTTTGGAAAAAGGGGTAATCGAACCCTCGACCTCCGCCTACAGTTCCCCAGCTTTCCTGGTGCCTAAGGGCAAGGATCAACAACGATGTGTAATTGATTACAGAAAAGTTAATGAGAAAATAGTCATACAAAACATACCTTTGCCAGACCTAAACACTGCTTTTCATTGGTTCAGTAAGGCCAAATATTTTAGTGTGTTTGATCTAAATTCTGCCTACCACCAAATTCCCCTTACTGCGGATTCAAAACCCATCACAGCCTTCTGTGTCCCTTGGAACTTGTACCAATACACAGTAGTACCTTTCGGACTTGCCACGGGAGCCCAAGTACTAACTCGACTCCTGGATCAGATACTAGGAGATCTCAAATTCAAAACAGTGTACAACTACCTAGACGATGTCGTCGTATATTCAGAAACATTCGAAGAACACATCAAACATTTAGAGGAAGTGCTAAGTAGATTTCGTAAAGCAGGGCTAACTGTCAACACAAAAAAGGTTAAGTTTGCAGTCCAAGAACTGTCTTTTCTAGGACACCTGGTTTCTAGCAAGGGAGTCACCATTGATCCTTCACGTACACAAGCCATTCGTGATTTTCCGCCTCCCACAAACCCTAAGGGTATTTCACGTTTTTTTGGGATGGCAAATTTTTACTCAAAATATATTCCTAATTTCGCTGAGCACGCAGCACCACTAAATACCTTGCGCAAGAAAAACACACCTTTCACATGGGGTCCGGAACAAGAAAAAGCCTTTAATTTCCTGAAACAGGCGATTTCTTCCCCGCCTGTACTCCGCATGGCAGATTTCACCAAACCTTTCATTTTACAGACTGATGCGTCCAGTGTGGCTATTGGCGCAGTACTGTCACAGGAAGTCGAAGGCTGCAGACAGCCTATTGCGTTTGCGTCGCGGACACTTACCCACGCCGAGAGGAAAGCCTCCTCGATCTACGAATTAGAATGCCTCGCCGTGGTATTTGGCATTGACAAATTCCGCCAATTTATAGAACACAGGGAATTCCTGTTAGAGACAGATAATCAGGCATTAGCCTGGCTTTTGGCACACCCGAAACAATTAGGGAAACTCGGGCGATGGATTGCAAAAATTTCCTCTTTGAAGTTCAAAATCCAACATATTCGGGGCACACAGAATATAGTAGCGGACACACTGTCTCGCATGTTCGAAAACCCAACTCAGACTCCGCCCGAAGGAACACCACTCTTATGTCAAGCCCTATTGACAGACTTTCCGTTGGCATTTCAGGATTTACAGAGCCAGCAGGAAGCTGACCCACACATTTCCAGTATTATTAAACGTTTTAGTTCAGGAACGGCGCCAAAATACTTTAGGATGTCTAAGGGGCTGTTGCAAAAACGCACCCCCCAATCAAAAACATACAAAATCGTGCTCCCGCAAAATCTACGTAATATGATATTCCATTATTATCACACCTCGCCGGTGGGCGCACACCTCGGTATATATAAGACCATTCAGGGTATCCGACGTCATTTCGTGTGGGACGGCATGCACAAGGACATCACCGAGCAGGTGAAACTATGCAAAATCTGTGCGCTGAGTAAGCCAGCGCAGAACACTCGTTTCGGTTATTTAACTTCAGATGTGGCCGAGCGCCCCATGCAAAAGATGTTTATCGACTTTGTCGGGCCTTTCCCGCGCTCAAAGACAGGAAACACTATGCTGCTGGTGTGTATCGACGCCTTCACAAAATTTGTCTGGCTCATCCCCATGCGAAAAGCCACCGCAGAAAACACTGTATCTGCGCTACGTAATCAGATCTTCAAGACGTCGGGAGTCCCGTCTATAGTAGTGTCAGATAATGCAACCCAGTTCACGGCTAGGATTTTTAAGAACATGTGCTTCTCACATGGCATTCTGCACGTCACAACCTCGCCTTATTATCCACAGCCCTCGCATGCTGAGAGATTCAACCGCAATCTCCGGTCTGCTTTAATAGCTTACCATGCGCAGGAGCAGGATAAATGGGATTCGAATTTGGTGTGGCTGCAAATGGCCTTTAATTATGCACATCATGAAGGACACAAAAGTACTCCTTTCGAACTCATGTTCACTTACCGACCAAATACCCCTCTTTCAAATCTTTGGTCTTTGAATGACCTATTGCCCGATGATCCGAGAGACATCAGGGAGATTTGGAGAAGAGCTCGTAAAAATCTTAATCTGGCTCATGAGAGCAGAAAAAAGAAATACAACGAAAACAGATCTCCTAACCCTTATAGGGTAGGCGATTTTGTGCTTTGTAAGGCACACCCACTCAGCAAGGCAGTGGATAAGTTTTCCGCCAAGCTGGCGTACCGCTGGAGAGGTCCTTTTCAAATACAGCGATTTTTAACGCCAGTGACGGTTAGCCTAGCTGACCCCAGTTCAGGAGAATTCGTGACCAGAGCGCACATCTCCCATCTAAAGAAAACACATGCTGACTTAAAGTAGATGTGTTTAATTTCTTTACCCTAACATAGGGAACTCTCTAATATTAGGCATGCCAGAAATCCTCGAGGTCTTAAAAATCCATGGTACTAGAAATAAGAATGCTAGCTTTACGTTGTATTAGTTTTAAGTGGCCACTTAGTTAATAAGCTCTTAGTTAATAAGTTTGTTTAAGGGTTATCGATATGTTGTGCCTGAGAGGCGGACGCGTCTCAAAGGTGTTAGAATATAAGTAGTAGGATACAGGCGAACCTGGTACTAGTTTTACTGAGCAGTGTAAGTGTTGTTTTTTTTCTTCCCTATATGCTCCGCATTCAAGCGGGGGAGTATGTGCCGGAAATTAGGCATTTCGTCACTTTTTTTTAATTTTTTCTATAATTTTAAAATTTTTTGGGGTTTCCATTTTTTTTTAATTTATCTGGTGGTTAATGGGGGTGATTTACTTTTTGTTAGGCGGGTGTACGCCACCGATTTAAACTTTGTGCCAGTGGACCGAAGCCCCTTCCCAGGGGGCCAATCTGATATTTTGCTGTCTAATGTGGACATGGTCAGCCCGGTTGAAATTTCTCTCGCCTTATGTCACGCCCCGAGTTTGTAATTTTAATTCCCTGCATGACCAAAACTGCTTTGAGCAGCTCCTGGGCTGCAAGCTGCTACCTTGTAGAGGCCTGCTGAGAAAAGCATGTCTCGTCACGAAGCAGTCTCCAGTGGAGCTGCGTTCCCACCTTAGTGGCTATTTCTGCCCCCCCTTCCTCTCTCTCCTCCTCACTTTAGTTCTGAGAAATTAAGCTAAGAGCAGTGACCGGACGGGACGATGACCTGATGCAAAAACCTTCTCCCGGGTCCGACAGACACATCCCTGACATCTAGCGGCAAAAAAAAGTAACCGCGGGCCTGGTCGCCAGCGTGCAGAGCTTACCCTCATGACACCTGGTGGCAAGTCTGCTCACCACCTCAAGTAGTTCCCCCTTACGCCGCTAGAAGGCAGCGTCGCGGTGCCATAAGGCACTATGCTTTCCTCTCGCGGCCTGGAGAAGTCGATTGTTTTTTTTTTTTTCGTTTCGGTCCGGTAGAGAGCGCGCATGTCGTGTTGTTGCCACGACCGCCTCGGACTCCTTCGGAAATTTTCGGCTTAGAACCGAACCTACCCCCTCCTTTGACGCGGGGCCTTACCGCCCGATTTAATTAGGGGTTTTGGCCGATTGCGGGGCACTCAGCCCTCTGACCTCGGCTACTGACCTCGTCTCATCTACGTCCTCTGCGCTAAGAGGCTTTTTGCGGGAACGGTGATTTTCGCGTGCACGAGAATGTAGTCAGTTTGCTTAAGGGATGAGATCCCGTTTGTACAGTAGCCAGGCAGAGGTAGTTTTTAGAAAAGTCATGCGTAGTTAAATTTTTATTTCTTCTTATTTAATTCTAAAAATTCCGGTTTCGTCCGCGCATCCTGATTTCTCGGTCCGCGGCATCCTGATGTCGGCGCGAGACACCTAGTGAGCTCCGAACTCTACACCCTGGTTGGTGAGTAATTGTTTTTTTTTTCCCCCCCCATTCCCGTTTGTTGGCCTTTTGCGCCGATGGTATAGGACTGTCTGGAAGCAAGTCTAATTCGTTTTGGATTTGATTTGGGTTTCAGACAGGGTCGAAGTGCTGGAGAGAGAAATTGCTCCCAGCTCGTGGTCCTGCACCTCCACTGCGGGTCACGTTAGAAGAGAGGTTTCCGCGACCCGACGTTATTTTTTGAAGACCCGGGTGGTAATGTGAAATCAACTTCCCCCCCCCCCCACCTTCTAGCTACGAACTACATTAATCGAATGAATAGCCTACCAGCGAACAGTGCTTTCCTCAAGAATATGTAGAGTCAATAAAACTAATCATCGATGTAATAATTGGACAAATCAAATTTGGTGCAATTTTTAAATTTTAATTATGTAATAATTTTTGCTAAGGTGTAACATGTACTGTTTTAATTACTCCTGGGGCGCCCCCTTTAACTTTGTTATTTACTAAGATTTTTATTGTCAGGTTTGAATAATACGAACACAAAATTCCTTAATAATAAAACAGGGAACCTATAGACCAAGCTACTTGTGTAGTGTTAATTTATTTATGATATACCTTGTTCCCTTAAAAGATCCACCAGCTCCCCAGTTGCTTGTGTCAGGGAGTTCCAAATTATCTTGTTCTCCACCTCGTGCCACCTCTGGTCAATAACTTAATTGTCTCATTTTTCTTACCCAGCAGTTTCCACGGCTCTTTTATTAATTAATTTAAAATAATTCAACTTTGAGGCACGAGGGGCGTTTCAATCAAAGTCAAATTTCAAGGTCAAGGTCAAATTTCAAGGTCAAGGTCAAATTTTAAGGTCAAGGTCAAATTTCAAGGTCAAGGTCAATGTTCAAGGTCAAGGTCAAAGGTGTGGTGACCTGATTATTATACTAACATGGTATCAGCACACTCTTGCGGACGAAAACAAGATGGTGATCTCCAGCGGACGAAGACAAGATGGCGGACATGTCGTCATACCAGCTGACGATATATATGCTTTGAAAAAAAGTGTTACGATTCAGTCTGCCTGCATCCACCATTGAGGAAGGAGCCTGTCGCCATTTTTAGTTTTTTTTGCACTCACCGGGTTCGAACCGAGATATAATCAATCAGAATTCGAATAAGTTAATTTTTTTATGAATTTTGGAATTCATCCCGATTTTCTAACATAAAAATTGCGGATTTCCAAGATGGCGTCTAAATTTCAAGATGGCGACCATAACGATAAATGCAATGGTGACATCATAATTCAAAATGTCGGATAGCACATCGCCGGAATTTTCTAGAACACAATGACGTCATCCAAAATGGCGGATCCTTTATGGCCGCCGTGATATACTTGTCCTGTTACGCTGTGTCCCGTTACGCTCGTCCAAGATGGCCGCCGTGACGTCAGAGATGGCCGCCGTGATGTCACAATCCAAGATGGCTGACCAACAATCTTCAATCCACCCACTGGACCCTGTCCCCGGTCAGGCCAAACTATACTACTTATGTTTATAACTTTAACGAAGAGATCATTTTAACAATAACTTTTATACATGTTTGCTATTTAACTTCTTCCAATCTGTGTTAATCTGTTAAGGATAGGACGATGATAGGGAATGTAGGAAACGAATACGAGTGTTTCAATTTTAATGAGCCTTGATAAAGTCATATCGATGGTTGTTCCAATCGAGTGGAAGAGAGATAGATGCGGCGCAAGCGTACAATGAGCGTAACGGGGCAATGTGCGTAACGGGACACTTTTTAGTGCGTGCAGCTGGCGTTCATCGATTTATTTGACGTCAAAAATATTTTTACACTACATACTTGGCTGTATCGAACAGCGAGCTGCTCACTTCTTCATTGAGCTGTCTTCCAGTCTGTAGCGCCACGATGATGTATCTTGGTTTTACGATAGCTGAGTTGGACTTTACCATTCAGTGGATACGCCGACTTTGAGACAAGCCAGGATAATTTTCCAGGCTCCACGATAGGAATGTTACGTTAATGCTCTTGCCATTTTCTATATTTCAATATTTCGGGCCCTTTTTACTTGTATCTGAGGCAGCAGCCACTCTTTACACCGTAGTGCTAGCGAGATATCCTGCGGGTTATCTACAACAACTATTTCTTTACTGTGACTGTTGGTTAGAAGCAGTGCGAGCTCTTGTTTTAAGTTAATTTCTATAGCTTGTAGTCTTTTGCTAATCCAAAAAAGCATGGATATAGAAACACATTTTTGGAACACTTCTAGGGAATAAACAAGTATCTACGTTTGATTTTTTTGCGCCAAAATCCTAGAACAAATACGTTTTTTTTTTGGTACTACTATTCCCCAAATAGTAACATTTTATAAATTACTCATCTGCGAAGTAAATCCATTACACAAAAACTAATGGATCGATTTTAATGAAACTCATTGTGTTTAAAAGCTTATGATCAGATATATAGCGTTTTACGCTAAGTGGACGGTAACCAGTTCTACAACAATAAAACCAGGTTTTGCATATATACTATGGGACAACGAGGTATATTGAATATTGAACATTGGCTTAGATTAAAGGCCCTCGAATAATTTCCTTTATGCTGGCTATAATCGAATCATATAAAAATTAAATTCAACCCTAAGGGAGTGAAGAAGGCGTAAACTCGGTTCAACAAAAGAAAATATTAGGCAAGTCTCTGTCCCGTCATGTAAGACGGTCTGGCAAAATCCTATCTTTATTCTTGGTGAGACCCTGCCGCTCTGTGAAGCTCATGATGACTGAAGAACTAACGGTGCTAGTAACAGATTAGTTTTGAATTTCTTCAACAGATGGCGTTGCCTTGAATTTGAAACGCGCTCTCGTTTGGTGCGTACGTCACGTCTTGCCTGGTGTTTACCTGGCATCCCACGAACTGAAGCTGAAGGTGGGAAGCCTAAGATTCACGTCGAGTGTTCGACATGCCCGAAGATTACCGGATACCTGCCTTCGGGTGACTTCGGAATTCTTTTGTTTAGTTGAAAAAACGAATTTTTTATTTTGCCGTGTATTCGTGAATGCCTAATTAATTAAAACTAAGCGGACATTAAAACTAATATGAATTATTTTAAATGGTGGTTTAGTTTTAAAGTATTTTTAATGTAACTGACCTGACCTAACAAACCGGGACAAAGGATGAATAGTAGGAACTCACGTATTTTTTTTTTTACTTATTACTTGCGCAACAATATCCAAAAAACAAATAAATCTTAAGTTAATTACATCGCATTTTATTTTGATGACATTGCAAGACGAATGTAAAAGATAAGAATGTTCGTATATTTACTCAAATATTAGTCTTGGTTTTAATGGCTTAATTTGTATTATTGTTATGAAACTTCCTATCTTTATTTGTTTATGTCCGGCATTTAAAACAACTTTTTTCACATTAACGAAATAATTCCGAAGACACCCGAAGGCAAGTTTTCGGTTATGTTCGGGCATGTCGAATACTAGGCGTGAATTGCAGGCTTCCCTCCCACGAACGGGAGCTCAATGTAGTGCTGATACGTAGACTTGATGCACCGAGATTGTGCAAAGGTACCAGACTGCGCATCACAGAGCTGGGGATAATGCATTGTAAAGGTAACTACTCTCAGCGGAGTAGTTGAAGGAGAGCATATTGATTCATCGTATCCCAACAAAGAGCCATTACAATAATTTAAGAAGTTGCTGTTCCCGCTAAATGACAAAAGACCCACAAGGCCAAACATTTAAATCATCAGTAATTCACTTGGGCACTCCATGCTTTTCGCATGGCCAACTCTATTTTTGTTTGCTAAAAACTGACACATACTGGCGGAAAATAATAATGCTGCTTACAGAAATATTTTACATTAAATTAAGAGTGAGAAACCATATAAATTCTGCGATTCAACCATGTCAATGAAGGGCAAACCAGACTCATTTCCCCTCTATTCATTCTCCTCTGTATACAATTGTGTCCACGCAGCCGAAGCCAGTACTAACGCTTTTTATATGATCAGATAGCTACTTAATCTATAGTATTATATTTAAAAAGTCTCTCTTATAACGAATTTAGTGTATCTCATACTTAACCGGTTTTCATGTTTTAAATATTTTTTCACTTCACAGTTATTTGTGTCCTTTCCTTAAGTAAAAATGTGTGTAATAAATCACATGCATGTGAGAAATATTGTGTAATAGCGGGAAATAAGCTATCAATAATTAAAATTGTTAGATAACATTTACATCTGACAACAAATTTTCTAATGAAGAAAAAATTGAAATAGTATATGTTTAGCATAAGCTATTTAGGACAAAGAAAAAAATGATCACGGTATTTAAACAGGTTATATTTTTGTTTATAATGTTACAAAGATAATATGTCAATTTCCACTGTTTTTCGTAGCACACGTACGAATATATACATATAGCCTATGCATGTCGTGTACCTGTGTTTATCCACGCATGTATGTGTTCCTGTGCATGCATGTGCGGTCGACAGGTCAAGGGAGCGTTGAATCCTAATTAGCGCTATAATCAGTCCGTGTTTAATCAAGGTTTCTGAGGCAATACGACGCGACAGTGCCAACTGTTCGGATCAAGAATAGCCCAGTCGGGTTTGTCAAATAAAGTCTTTAAATAGCACAAATTCTTGGCCAAAATTTTATTCGCCCCTTTTTAAGGGTGCGTAGGGGTGAAAGGGGGTCAGTGGTAGTCTAAATGAAAAATGGCGACCAAATACGGCAGGTGAGTTAGGTGGCTTTTTTTTGATTAAGTGAGAATTGTTTTTGCTTAATATCTCGACCGTTTTCAACTTTTCAACAAAAATGGTAAGGACTTAAATAACTGTTAATATGATTCTTTTCATTTAATTCTTTGCTATTTTTATCGTGCGATAAATTTTTTTTAATTAGGCGGAAAAAATTAGCAAAGTATAGTTACAGAACCATTTCGTTTATTTTTAACTTTAGGGCCTAAATGTACATGCACAAGGTTGTATGGGATTAGAATTCTTACAATTTATATCTCTACGGTTTTTTTTCCTTGAACCAATTTTTAAAATCCTACGCCTATGACGCTGATGTCACCGGCAGATGTGAAACGAACCAGAATAAGCAGGCACGGACTCTTAGGCCCAAAAAAGTTCAGTTTGTCGACAGATGCTTGACAGAGTATACATATTGCAAGCAAAATGGAGATCTGTTTTGTGTGTTGAGAAGCTACACGTGAACATAATGTTGTACAGTTAATCGACATGGTGTTCAATCACTTATCAGCGAGTATTTGTTATTCGCGGTGATGAAGAACACGAGTGTATGCATGAAACTGTTGACGGTATTTTCATGCACCGAGCGTGCCAAGAGATATGTGAACAAAAAGCTAGCGGGAATACGTAGACGAAAACACCGACGGATCTCAATTATCATCATCTTAATAAACAACGCCATCATCAGTGGAATTGCAGGTACTTCGATTTTAAAAACCATTTCTTCATATGTGAAGAGAGCTGATATCCAGTTATGGGGAAAAGGCAAACAACTTGCAAGCTATTTAACATGGATTAGGCCTACTAGGGATAACACGTAAAAAAAACGCGCCTGGAAGTCTACCTCTGTGGTGGTAGGGAAATAGATTCTCAATTTACAAATTTTACGTCGCTCTGTGCCTTTACCGAGATCGTAGAACCTTAAATATTGGGTCTAGGAAAAAATCGTACAGATCAAAATTGTATAATTCTAATCCCATACAAATTTTTGTATATTTATACCCTAAATTTAATAATAAACGAGATATTTCGATAAATAAACTTGCCACTTTTTCCCCTTCTTAGTTCGAAAACTATTGATCGCACGATAAAAATTGCAAAGAACAAAATGTGGAGAATCAAATTAACAATAATTTATGTCCTTACCTTGAAAAGATGAACATGACCGAGATATAAAGCAAATAAATTCCCCCTTGAATTAAAAATGGTGACTAACGCACCTTCCGAATTTGGTCGCCATTTAGAATTTATAAAATCACTGACATCCTCCTAATTTAACTCTAAATAGAAAAAAAAAATTAAGTATTTTTAAGGAATATGGAGTCATTTTTGAAGAATATATAGGAATTTTTTTATACCAAGATGACCACCGTGACTTCACAATCCAAAATGGCGGACACCAGGCACTTCATTCTAACTCCAGTCCCAGCTCCTGCTAAAGAAAATATAGTTTTAACAAAAATAAATCATTTTTAGTATAATTATTTCAAATCATTGGTAAAAGGCTTCTTATATGATGAATACAGATGAGTGTGACTGTTTAAAAAATAGCTGATATCAATATGGGCCTATAATAATGATCTTAATTTAAAAATAATAATTACTGATCAACACTAAATTAATTAATTAATTCAACAGTTACAGATTTTGCCCGATCTGTTCCTGATTTCAGAACATGTCAAACCAATGACTGCCGGATTACAGAACGCTGACGTACAGCTTAAACCGTAAAAAGCGAGTAGTACCTATACATATGCGAGTGAGTTTCGTCACTTCCAATAAAACACTGCACTCGACGCTTCACAGGGTCACAGTGCCACAGGGTTAGGAACAAGTTTGTCAGCTCCGAGACGGTCCCAGGGGGTTTGGAGCCAACTTATCTAAAGCCTCCGAGAATTTATTCACTTAGCTCATAGCCCTTAATGCTGAACATTAATAACTGATTTAAGAAGTAAAATCTTCTGACGAAGTGTTTTCCACTGCTTAAGTCAGTTGACGTAACAATTTAGATCAATATAAATATACCGACATTCTTTTAACATCAGCCGCTCAACGATTACATCATTAAAAGTCACATAATAAAACTAAGTATTATTAACAAATATTATATTTAATCTCAATGATTTGGGGCATTTTCCAATATTTTATATCTCTCTCATTTTCAGCAAACGAATTGTTCATTCATTTTCAGCTTTAAATCGTAATAAATCATGCGTGTTTCTTGAGCAGGGACAAGCTAACTCGTGGTTTTTGTAGCGAAGATCTTGTATTTAAAAGTTTCTTGGCCATAATAAAATTCGAAAATTCTCTTCATTAAAGCAAACTTAACATATAATTAAGAGAAATACTCTACGTTTACGACAAGCTGCTACAAATAATTTACCCTGTAAAATCATAGGCGTTTATAATTTAATTAATTTGTGGTAATTCCTACAAATGTTTAATTCGTAAAAAAAATATGTATAGATATACGCCATTTTTGCTTTACATCCATGTCATAGAGACACTTCCAAAATTGACCAAGACAATGATTACTTATATATGATATAGAGTGTAAAGCAGTAGGTAATGACGTACGTCAAAAAAATGTTTAACTCAATCAAATAATGTAATAATTTTATAAATATACATGAATTTAAGTGTTTTGTGAATCTTCCAAGGTGTGACTTATCCATTAAAGAAACCAAATATAATTTTGAACAAAAAATAATGTTAATAATGTTCGCAGGCTTTCACTGCCATTGTCTGAAGTAGCTTGGCTCCTGGGTTGTAGCCGCGTCCTTGGCCAATAATTCACAAATTATTTATTATTCGCCAAGAACACGGCTACAACCCAGAAGCCAAGCTTTTAAAAAAAATGGCGGGGGTTGTCTGTAAAGTCGGTTTACGCACGATAATTTTACGTGATAACGTCATAAGAAAACATTGATGAAAAATTGCATACTTTTTAATTTTCAAATATTATTTACAGTTTTTGCAAATTTAATTTAAATAATTTGTTTAAATATAATCACGAACAGTTAGTTAAAAAAAGCCCGCCTTAACCTTTTTGATATTATAGACGATTTTCTCGCACGGTGGTTGGCCGGTTCTTGCACGCTCGGCTCAGGCAGGAACGTGACGAGTCATGCTTTTTAGTGCGTGCAGCCAGCGTTCATCGATTTATAAGACGTTATCACGTCAATAATGTTACTATATGAGACAGCTGCTGATCCCTGGACACTAGCGGAGGCGAAGGCCAAATGAAAACGTCCCGCATGCACTCGGCTCATAGTCCTCCGCACACACAGCTCGCCCGCTCCTCGAATGAAACACACCCGCATTTGCTCTGCGGCTGTGTCCCGCCTCCGCTACATTTGCCTTGCGAATTTCCCTCTGAGCCCCTCTACTCCCCAATAAGCCACGCTCCCAGCCACCCTATTAGCCCCGCTCCGTGTACAGTACCCGTCAAGAGTTTGGGACCGTTACGAAGCTCGTACAAAATGTGCCGCTCCTCGATAAATATGGTGAAATGTTTAGAGACCGGAAAAATTCGCGGATTCATTTCACGATATGCTAGAATCCAAACAACTGTTCCTTTATATTGCTTCTGTGATTGGCTTACAGTTTATCTGAAGGACTTTGAGCCAATGGAAAACCTTCAACCAAAAAATTATCGAATCGCTAGCGTCCCAGTCGACAGGTGTCACGAGTCAATGGCCAATGATCATGTGGCATTTGCCTAAGTATGTAGGAGGTTGTGGAGTCTTTACTAGAGGTCATCAAAAGCGCGAATATTTCTGTCTCTAGCAATTTTAAGTGATACATTTTTCCACCATCGAATTTTCAACACACATGTAAATAAAGTTATTTTTTTAAATCGGCTTATTAATTGGAAAGTACTAATAAATTTACATGTTTTTAAAATAGTTTAATTTTTTTTACATTTTGCTATACGTGGAAAAATATTTACAAAATGTGAAATTTTTGGTACTTCTGGATTTTCTATTTTCTTTTTAATTAGTCTCGATATGAATTTTTAAAGAATACTTGAAACAAAGGAGGCAATGCGATCGCTATCAACTTTTAAAGTAATTTTGAAACCAACGTTTTACGAAACTCTTTCCTTAAATTTGCGAAAATAGTAAAGTATTTATTTGTTCTTACAAACAAAGCCAGTGAGATTTGGTTATCATTATTAGTTAGCTTCATTCTACTCATGAGAGTGTACCAATACCAATATTGCTGATCAGTTTGTACAAATACATACAAAAGTATATTAATTTTTGTAAATTAAAGGTTGATTGTCCTTAATTTAATATAACTATGTAATAATTATCTATGATAAGTATTCAGTAGTGAGAAATTTTAGTGACATGATTTTATTTTTATTAAAGCTGAGACTGTTAAGGAACTAAACATAATTACAATGACGTTTAACATACCTAAACAATTTTAAAATAATTTAAAATAATTGGTTGTCTGTAAAGTCGGTTTACGGACGATATTTAAACGTGACACGTCATAACAAAACATTGATGAAATGATTGCATACTTTTATGAATAAAATTGAATCGTTTTTATTGAATTATCACTATTTTGTATAGATACAAAGAAGGAGTGAAATGAATTCTACAATTTAATTGATAAATTTACTTTTATTTGCACTCATTAATTCAAAAATATTTATTACTTTAACGAAGAGATTATTTTAACTATAACATTTCTAATTTTTGCTATTTAACTTCTTCCAATCTGTGTTATTCTGCTAAGGATAGGACTATGATAGGGAAAGTAGGAAACGAATGGGAGTGTTTCATGTCTAATGTGCCTCGAAAAAGTCAAATCGATGGTAGTTCCAATCGAGTGGAAGAGAGATAGATGCGGCGCAAGCGTACAAAGAGCGTAACGAGAAACAGCGTAACGGGACAATGTGCGTTACGGGACACTTTTTCGTGCGTGCAGCCGGCGTTCATCGATTTATTAGACGTTGTCACGTCAAAAAAAGTTTATCACAAATGTTTTCAATGTATGATGAAACTTATCTGTATAATTCATACTAAGACTTAATTTTTTTGATATTCGCACTTCACTACTAATTAATCAATTTGAATGATTATAATTTATAATAAATAAGGTTTTAATTCAACAACGATGTAAAAACGTACTGAGAAAGTTGCTCCAAATGGTTAAGGCCTGGAGAAGTTGGTAAAGGTTTCGACGGGTGCTGTACCTACACCCACACACGATGAAACGAGCCCGCAGCCGCCGCAATGTGTTTCCTCGCCGCCGTGACGTGAGCTCTCCGGCCCACTCGACACTCTCACTGGCGGGTACAGGCCACGCCCCTTCCCCTCAGTGCCGGCTGATTGCGAACACGACACTTCTGATGGCGTTCTGGCGGTGCGTACCGTGACCGTCGAGTGTGAACACGCATTTCTGACGGTGGCCTCCATCTTTACGGGGGTGCGTCCCATTTCAGGTCAAAATTTTATATTTACAGTAATTACATATAAACTTGTACACTTTTTCAATTGTTTAACTTTCACGAAATGAAAAATATATACAGCGCATACTTTTTGCATAATTAGCTGCCAAAGTTACATTTTTAAAGTTTTTGGGTGTTACAAATAAGAAGAATTTAATTTATTGCAGAACTGAAACTTTTTAGGTTTAATTGCAATGCCACTGGCTATTTCAAGAAATTGTTTGAATTTATTTCAGAAATTATCAATTAATTTTACCTGGCATTCCAAAATTCTCAAATTTGTTACAATTTCGACAGCCAAGAAACATTAAATGAGTTTTTGTGATAGAAATGCAAACCATATCCTGAAGTAACCAGTGGCATTGCAGTTAAACCTAAAAAGTTTCAGTCCTGCAATAAATTAAGTTCTCCTTATTTGTACAACCCAAAAACGTTAAAAATGTAACTTTGGCAGCTAATTATGCAAAAAGTAAGCGCTGTATATATTTTTAATTTCGTGAAAGTTAAACAATTGAAAAAGTCTAAAAGTTAATCAGTGATTAATTTAAATATAAAATCATGACCTGAAATGGGAGGCACCCCCTTAACGCTGGCCTACGTATGATTCTCGGCAGACATCAGTGCACCCACTGTACCGCCTGTCTGGTATACAACTGCCTGCGGAACAGGCATTTCATGTCGCCGCCAAGTTTTTTCCACCATTCCTTCCGACATCGTAACCCTCTACTTGCAACACTTGCTGAACATGGCATTTATTAGGTCAATCCTCACCCTCTTATTAAGGACTCGTTGAAACGCCATCCTCCTTAACAGTACTAATAATCATCGATGACCCCAGAGAATCGTTAAATGAGCTTGTATGGTATTGTATTATTATTGTTATTAAATTTGTGTAAATTGTGTTTCTTTTGACGTGATAACGTCTTATAAATCGATGAACGCCGGCTACACACACGAAAAAGCATGACTCATTGTCACGTTCCGCCTGAGCCGAGCGTGCAAGAACCGGCCAACCACCGTGCGAGAAAATCTTCTATGATATCAAATAGGTTAAGGCGGGCTTTTTAACTAATTGTTCGTGATTATTAATTAAACAAATTATTTAAATTAAATTTGCAAAAACTGTAAATAATATTTTTAAATTTAAAAGTATGCAATTTTTCATCAATGTTTTCTTATGACATTATCACGTAAAATTATCGTCCGTAAACCGACTTTACAGACAACCCCCTTTTTTTACACCAGGGCTCATGTCAGGTTTATGATTTCTCATCATAGATATAATTTTATATATATATATATTTGTTTCTTTCCTCATGTTCTTAAATAATTATCATATAAACAATTACCCACAATGAACAAATGAAAAAGAAATAATTTTTACCAAACAAGACATAAAATTTCTGTTTTTATTTGGGAATTTGAATTTACATATAGCCTAATTGTTATTACGCAATAACTTTCCTGTTGTGTTTATTAATGCTAAGGGTTTTCTTTCGTGTTTTTCCCCAAAAAATCTGTTCTTTTACTTTAAGTCAAATATATTAATTTCGGTTGTACAGAATAGAAAGACGTGTGCTCGGAAGAGCGTTGTACATTTGGGACGCGCATTTTTACATGAATGTAACCCAAGTATCCTACTAATATTATAAACGCGAAAGTTTGTAAGTATGGATGGATGTTTGTTACTCTTTCACGTAAAAACTACTGAATGGATTTTAATGAAATTTGGCCTACAGCTAGCTTATAACCTGGATTAACACATAGACCCCATATTAATATGAAATTCCATCCCTAAGGAAGTGAAAAAGTGTTAATTTCGTTTTATAACAGAAAAAATCATAGGTCATAGACATACAAATAGTGAGTGAGTGTCATTTCTCTTTGTCTGACACATTATCATACACATTGTAAGGTCTTGCAAATTAATATTTTTCTCCTTGGTGAGACCAGTTCGCTTAATGGAGCTCGCAGCGGCTAGCAAAATAAAGGCGCTAATAACAGTTTTGTTCTTAACTTCATCAATAGATAGAGTTGCCTTGAATTTTAAACGCACCATCGTTTGATGCGTTTGTCATGTCTTTAATTTTCGTTTGTTTGTGCCGTATGCATTCCTATACCATTCATCCGATTGCGATGAAATTTTGGTGATTTGTTATGCGCATGCCTATGAAGGTTACTGAGACGAGTTGGAGCACGAATCGTGTCAAAAAATGTGTTTATTTCATTTTATATAGCGGCACTTCGTCTGTTTTTGTTGTATAAGTGCGCACGCGTGACACAATTTATTTAAATATAAAAGAGAGATAGAGTAAATTAGAGACTGAGAGATAAGTTGCGATAGAGCGAGGTATAGAGAATGAAATGGGTTAGATAAAGAGATAAACCTATAGATCTATAGATCTATATAGAGACTTATATATAGAAGATATAGAGATAGTGGGAAGTTTATATGTAGATATAAAGAGATAAATAGAGATAGAGAGATACATAGATGTATATAGATAGAGATAGAGATAAATATATATAGAGAGATGGATAGATGATTGGCATATGTGGAACTACGAGGGTTATTTTTTTTTTCAACCTCCGATCGTCTGTAATAAAAAAACGGGAATGAATTGGGAAATTATTTTAATGTCAAAAGAAACGTACATCTTTACTCTATTTTTCCACATAATCACCGTGCAGGTTGAGGCATTTGTCGTACCGATGCACCAGCTTTCCAATACCCTCTGCATAAATTTACTCTGCATAGTTTACTATGATAAGTATTCAATAGTGTGAAATTTTAGTGGCATGATTTTATTTTTATCATAGCTGGGACTGTTAAGGAACCAAACGTTATTACAATGAAGTTTAAAGTAAGCAATTTTGAGGTTAGGAACTGATACTTAAGTATTTTTATGATTTAATGTTTTCTATGGCAAAACACAGGTACTGAAAAAACTACGAAAAAAAAATTATTTCACTCAATCTTTTAATGAAAAAACTATCAAACGAATCAATGATGGTTTAAATGTCTGAAATAAAAATAAAACCAAAAATGTTGATTTAATTTATAGTGAAACAAATTTTTCATATTTCTCTGTCAAAATAGTTTATTTAACTCGCACGTTAATTATTCAGTCGTTGCTTGACTTTTCTTAGGGAAACAAGACTACACAAGGAGAATACAAGAAGAAGTCTCGTTAGGAATAACAAGGAGCATACTGAGAAAACAAAAAAAATATATATTGTAATGAATAGTCAAGAGCACCCGGAGAAAGCCAACATAATATTGGCAGGAATAATCAGGAGCATACTGAGAAAACCAACAAAATACTGTCGTTAATGATCAGAAGCACACTGAGTTTTTCAATATTTTATTAGTATCCCAAGATTTTTGTCCTTTGGCTTCGCGTTAAAAGTATGCCTAAATGAACACAGTTCTCGTATATGAACGAAGATCTTTGGACAGTTTGTGACCAGCGTTGATCGCAAACAGAACGTGAGTGCCAGTGACAGAATGGGGAGAGGTGCAGCAGTTGTGTTTGTGGCGACGCGAGCGAGTTGCAAGGCGAACAGGCGAGTTCACGGGGACGAGAGACTTCGAGGACCCGATGAGATGAAGGGAGGGGGGGGGGGGTGAGGTGATGACACGGCGGACGTGGGCAGAAGCTAACCGGTTCGTTACCACAACGCTGGGAAACCATAACGCTGAATGTCAAAATTGACCACAACGCCGACAGCTAGAAAACTGCTGTGTACCACAACGCCGAAATAACAACTTAATGAATTTGTGTGGGTTTCTTAAATGTACCTTAACACCGAAATACCACAATCAAACCTAACCTTACCTAACCTAGTCTAACCTAACCTAGTCTAACCTAACCTAGTCTAATCTAACCTAGTCTAACCTAACCTAGTCTAACCTAACCTAGTCTAACCTAACCTAGTCTAACCTAACCTTTGTGGCAGTCCTGCAATGAAATTTTTCGGCGTTAGTGTATTTCGGCGTTGTGGTAATTCGGCATTGTGGTACACAGCAGTTTTCTAGCTGTCGGCGTTGTGTTCAATTTGGCATTTCGGCGTTTTGGTATTTCGGCGTTGTGGTGCGTCCCCAAGCTAACCAAGGCGTGGACATTGAGCAAGCACGGACCACAGAAGGCGTGGATAGTTTTTGATTATTCGGGTTTTTATCATTTGCCAGGTAAATATTATATGGTTCTAAATTTAAGAGATAATTGTTTATTTTTCTGTTGTTAAAAATAGACCGTTTGTTAATTTGGCTATATTTCAACTCTTGTTTTTCCAAGATACTAAAAATATATATTCATATGATCGCCATCTGATTTCAATGAAAGACATTTTAACTTTACATTCATAAAGTACACTGGTTTACAAATTACTAACCAGGAATCTTCCTTAAATTTTCGGATGGCTTGTTAAATTTAAGGGCAGTGAGTTGACTTGTTTTGACTACAAAAACAGTATAATAGTCTTGTAGTATGGACAAAACCTTCACGAACTTGTTAATTTCACCACAAGAACAGTTCTATTTTCCACATGCATGTGGTTCACCCTGCGTTTCAACGGAACACCAAAAATGTAGTTTATGTGAGACACCTCTTTTGACAAAGACCGTACTTATCACTGTAATTTCCAACAGTCTGTGTCCACTATAACCTTTATAGTCCTGTCTTCTCCACATTTTACCTTTCACGATGTGCGTCCGCTCATGAAGAAAGCAACATCAACATGGAGTTTAAATATTCAACAGACTAAACAATCACTATCGGGGCTCGCCGATACATTTAGAATTAGTATGAGGTAAAAATAAGTATCGGTGCGTGGCTGCCGTGGGTGCTGAAGAAGAAATTTTACTCTCTAACAATCCAATTGGACGTTAAAAAAAACAAAAATCAATCACTCACTTGTACGGAAAAAAAAATTAAAATTCACGATGGAGGTTCACACTAGAGGCTCACAATTGTAACAAACATGGCGACATCTCTACTTCCTTCGTTATTGCGCCTCCTTCTCGAAACCTCAAGCAATTCACTCCTGAGCGTTGTATTTCTCGTTTCGCTGACGAGGCAAAGCCTCGACTCACTCTAACTATTGTAATAAAAATTGTATACCCCTGAAATATTACCTTCCCTGTAGCCAATCCCAAAATCCTGGTAAAATCGCAAGCCTGAAAGTTGCAGCGTGAAGTAGACGGGTTTATTTGAGGCAGACGACAGCACAGGCGGCCGCTGCGCGGGGAAACATGCACACTTTCGTGCTTGCAAGCACTCAGGTGCCAGGCGCCGGCGCTCGGACACGAACCACCCTTTATTTGTGGCTGTTCTTCCCATGTGGAGGCCACGCCTGCCTCAGGCACGACACGCTGCAGTAACTCCACTGGCATACAAAAAAATTAACTGTTCCATTTATTGCAAGCGCGCTTCGCATAGATATACCGGTTAAAGTCTCGTGCACTTTAAAAACATGTATCTTTAGATTTACTTTATTGTAATTTCTTAAACAAATTAGTTTCCATGCGTTGAACAATGAATGTGTTTAGTAGAAAAATAAATCAAATATATTTAAAATATATTGTTTTATCGATACAAAATATTAATAACATTTTAAAATTTTATTGTCTAACAATGTAATAAAATTAGTTTTTTTTTATTATCCATGCCACAGAGAAAATTTTTAAAATCCTTAAACGGCCGATTTATTCATATCGTGTCCATTTTCGTTTTTTAATACAATTTTTTTTTTAATTGCGTTACGCAAGAGTAATTGTGAAGGAGTGAAATTTTTTTGTTGCTTATTTGCAGGAGATTCCACACACGTGAACACCTAACGACCGCGGAGCGCACTCTTATCTCCTTTATTGCGCCATAAAACTAAAAGCACTGCCCCGTTAGTGCACAGAAATTGACTATGTATGGTATAGAGATACGAAACCATCGCTATAAAATAGTGAAGAGCTGTGAATACGTAGTAAATAAATCCAATGGCTTTCAAGGCGCGTTTGTAACGACAGTCGTGAAAGAAAACTTTTTTTTTAGTCGGCGAAAAATAAAACCAGTTTCTTGACGAAATGACAGAGAAAAGTTTCGAGAAAAAAAAATATAAGCGTGCGAGAAACATCTGGCTAAAGTTTTGAAATTCTCGTAAAATTTGCAAATTTGCAATACACGAAAGAATGATAAAGTTTTAAGGTCACCTCCGTAGTTACAAGGCTTAAAGTTGCACGAATGCAAGGCTTCATGTTGAAGTGCAGTTAATCGAGCGGAGACATTGAGGTCGTTTTTTTTTTTTGCAACTGAGGGTTTCCATTGCTCTGTTCTCTTTCCGTGACTGCAGGGCTAGAAGTCTCGTTCTCATCGGGGTCATCAGAGGCGTGAGGAATGGTCAGATGAAGACTGGCCATTGAAGAGTGAAGTGTTAGCATATTTTGTGGATCCCCCTACATACTCAGGCAAATGCCACCTGCTCATTGGCTATTGACTCTTGACGTCTGTCGACTAGGACGCTTGCGATTGGATACTTGTTTGGTTGAAGCTTTTCCATTGGCTAAAAGTCCTTCAGATAAACTTCAAGCCAATCACAGAAGCAATATAAAGGTACAGTTGCATATCGTGAAATGAAACCGCGAATTTTTCCTGTCTCTACTTATGATGACTATCACGTTGTGTGGTCGTTGAGTTTGTCGGGGGTTGGTACGGCTGTTGGAGTTGGTTCATCTTAATTCGGACTTAAACTTTTCAAGGCGGAGATGACGAGGCTACTTTGGTTTACGTAGATTACGTTACCACACTTTCGGTTACGTTTTAAAAAAAAATACCAAATACAAGTAAGAATTTTACATTGCAAAATTATTTCAATTCTTTAAATAATTAATCCTAGTAACATTTAAGCTAAGAATATTACTTGTGAAAGGAAAAAATATAGGTGCCCTATCAGGCACCTGCCTATGACTGTACTGTACAACACAACGAATCGCGATTATTACCCGAGCGATAATCGATTAAGTATCACCACCCGTTCACAGATTGCAAGTGGATAGATTCACAAACAATATATACTAAACAGACCTATAATATCTATTGCGTACATCTAGGGGAAACGTTATAACTAAGACCTGAAAAATTCGCGGATTCATTTCGTGGTATGCTCAAATTCAAATAATTATACCTTAGTGCTGCTTCTGCCATTGGTTCACTGTTAATCTGGAGGACTGAGGGCCAATCAGAGACCTATCACTCATAGAAGCGTCGAATTACAGGCCACACAATCGAGACGACTCACAAGTCAGCAGCCAATGAACAGTTGGCATTTGCCCGAGTGTGTAGTGGATATTGGAGTCTATCCTGAAGGTCCTTGATCCCGCGATTTTTTCTGGTCTCTAGTTATAAGTTTGTAATGTCTCCTCGAGTATTAAAAAAAATTAATTTACATGTACAGTCTCCAAAGCTGAAAGGGCGAAAGGGTTAGCGCCACTCGCCATCAGTGGCTAGCAGTGGCTAAGGCGCTTGCCTTGCAGTCCACTACTCGGCGAGCGAGTTGCAGAGGCTGGCCCGATGCTACTCGCTCCTCCAGTGGCGCACGCAGCGAGTGGACAGCTGGTTTTAACTATTTCATCTGTAATTACATGTTCACCGTCATTTTAAAATTTTAAGTCATTTGTTTTGTTTTTAAATTTTATAGATAAAGTTTCACAGGAGCTTTAAAATGCAAACATGACTTTAAAATGTTTAAAATTGTAAACTATTTTTTTTCTAGTCATACTGCTCTGCCAAAGAGAATGCAATCATTTTCATTACCACTCTAGATTTTGAAATTTGCTAATGTTGTTAAAAAATAAAGTTCACACTTATAATTCAAATAATGTTCTGAATCAATTTTACTTCGTTTGTTGATAAAAAGTTTCTGTTCTAATTGTTTGACCATAAAAAAATGTTAAAATACCTCTTAACACAGTCGTGGGCTAGGCTATACGGCAGCGGGGAATCTTGACTGGATCTGTTGTGAAATATATCCACTTTGTATGCTAAGGATAATTAATTCTCTACCCTAACATTTTCCCGTTTTAAACAGTAATCTGTAGTCGGTATGAACGGATAATTAAACACGAAAACGTCCGACCATGTAATGGAAAGTTAATACCCTGAGATTTATTTACCGTTATCTAATTCAGTACGTGTTCGTGGACTAACATAGCAAAAATCCGCACATTTAATGAGTTTTGGGATAATGGCTCTTAAGCTTTCCCACCATGTACAGTGTATTAAAATCGTGTAACTATTATTTATTTTCACAAACGTGACACTATTACTGAATGGCGTCGTTTATAAATACCAATACCAGAATACGACACTTGAACAAAAAACGCTAGAAAATTAACGTGCTGATTTAACTGAGAAACAAATGCCTTCTGAAGTGACCAAATTTATGTTTCTAACAATTTTTCCAGACTGTACGTAGAAGGACCTCTATAAACCTGGTTGGAGGATACACACGTATAACAGTTTCAGCAACACCTGAAACAGTTATAAATCACGTAATTCACTTTCTAAACCCCACGATAGATTTCACCGCAGATGCGATACCTGGCTGTATGTAGTTTTAATGGCGAGCAGGTGTTCTCGGTCGTTTTGGTTCTCTCTTCCCACACAATCCCCGAGTTCAGTCCAAGTGTGGTTGCAGGGTTGCATGTCCGTGCTCACCGTGCTGTCCGTGCGGTCCGTGCTGTCCGTGCTGTCCGTGATGTCCGTGATCAGCGACTCCGGCAACTCGGCTGGCACGAGGCCTGTCCCCTCGGGGCTGCGTCTACACGTCGGGGCACGCTGCCGTGGGCCAGCGGGTTGTCTCGGGGTGCTCCTTTCCCGTCCATCCACCGCTCTGCTTCTCTTCCAGCTCTTCATCCGGAGAAGCCTAACATGTCCATCAAGTTCTGTCCCTGCCCGAACACGCCCGAATATTCACCTTCGGCCAACCTCGGGATTTGTTTTATTTCTGCGCAGGAAAAAGGAATTCAAATATTAAAAGTGGTCGGTTAGGTTAGCTACATTAAAAAACTTTAAAACACCATGGACGGTTAGTAAGGTTAGTATAGCTACATTAAAATAAACAGAGAAATATAAATATATATAAATAAACCCGAGGTTGGCCGAAGGTGAATATTCGGGCGTGTTTGGGCAGGGACAGTGCTTGATGTACATCTTAGGCTTCTCATTCATCCGTTCATTATGACCCCGAGCTCGATGACATAAACGATAACCGACACACAATCGCATGTACGTTGAATACAGTTAGTGGTAAAGTTCGAGAGTAGTCAAGTTAGTTACAGTCTTAGCTTACAATATTACTAATTTTATTTGTTTTAAACATTTTTAATTAGTTATATTAACTTAAGCTTAAAGTGGTGTTTAACCATTCAATAATTATCTTTTTTTAAATTAAAACAATAAGAACTCTAAAGTATGAATCCCTTTTGAGCAAAACAAAATGCAGTATATCCATATAAGTTAGTAATAATTTAATAGATTTTTTATTATTTAGTAAAAATAGTTTCAATTAAAAAAGTATATGTTTGAATTCTTTAATTTATTTATATATATTATTGAATATTTATCAGTCTGTCTGTTCGAGTATCCCGCAAAAACTAAAAGTGGTATATTTTTTCTCTCGCTACGATGAACGGACATGGAGGTATAATAATAAATCCAAATTGTTTAAAACAAAGTGAAAACAATATTAAAAGAGCTCCCATTTATACCAACTCCCGCTACTACAATACTACTTTGTAACACGTACATAATTTATTTATTTTTTATTTTATACAATCGATAAATATTTCACGATTGGTGATAACTTTTTAATTACGTGATGTGATATTTTAAGAAAGAAATATCACTATGAAATTATTCGCATGGGGGTACACACAAGTCTATTATAATTTTTTTGAATTTTTTAGTTTGAAGTTGAAATAAAGCCAAAAAGATCCGTTCGGAAGAGGCGCTCCAAAGCAATAAAGTATCATATAATGGAAAACCGTTATTAATTACATGCTCGCCCTACTGTTGGTGAAAAGTTTTATTGTTGTGATTCATCGGACCGAATAAATTTTTAAAAAAATCACTACAGCATTTAATGTGCACATTCATGTGAAAGACAAAATATGAAAAACACAAAGACAAATTACCAAAGATAATATTAAACAAACAGTTAGCAAATTAAGACTGTTCTAATTCACAACACTCACACTAGAACATACTTCGACCTTGAATTAAATCAGTGGTCTGAGTCCCAGTCCCTTAAAACAAAAACTGTGCTTTATGATTGGCAAGCTTTTGGTTAGCACATCAGCTATCATATTGGCTTAACTATAATGAAACATCTTAATGACTTTTTCATCAATGCGTTGATATAAAAATTGATGTATTGTTTAAATGTGTTCCGTTCTCGCTGATACCCACCTGTCGCTGCCAAAATAATCACCCTTTAATGTCACATAGGATTTTCATAGTAGTATGACAACAATCCTTGTCTAACTCTCTTACCAGTCCTCTGAACTATAGTGCTTCTGGACATCCAGTTACCTACTGCTCCCTGATGATGGCGACTGCAATGTCGACTGAAACGTCGGTGAATTATCCGCCAAGGACATGGCAACAACGCAGAAGCCAAGCTACGCCATCCATATTTACTTATTGAAAATCAATTCTTCAAGTTATGATAGGGTCTTAGTGTTTTTTTTTTAATTCCTCTAAAGCTATCTATGTGAAATTTAGCATTACAACATTGTTAAAAAATTTAACGTCCACGTTATTATAAACAGTCTTTTCATAATTTCGCAGATTTTTTGATAAATTCACCAATTTCTTCATAAATTCCAGAATATCTTCGCTAATTCAAAGATATCTTTATAAATCACGGATATATCTGTCAAATCGAGGCAGTGATTTAACTGACCTGGAACATTAAGTCTCAAAAATAATTGTTGGGTGTTAACAACACTTTCAAAAACTTTTTACGTCCGCAAAAATAATTTTTACCTTGTATATAATCAAACACAGATGAATACGGCCTAGTTGCTACGTAGATCCGTTTAGCTTTAACTGCCAAAAACATTTTGTTTGTTTATTTAGTTGTATACTTTGTTAGACAGTCCGTAAATTGACTATATTTTCTATAAGTGTAGATTGATCTTTATTTAAATTAAATAATTATGCTCATCAGAGTATTTTAAAAAAATTGTCATTTAGGTGACAACATGCATATTTCCTTAGGATTGTTTAAATGTGTCTCTAAAACATACAACGTTGGAGGCGTGAAATTATCCACATTTATTCTTCTATTAAAAAATAATTAATTTTTTTTGAGTATTTTTTCTTAATACTTTTCTTCTAAGAAAGTAATAAGATACAAATGCACATAGTTTACTTAAAATTCTGTAGGTAATACAGTTTGAAGTTAGTAAAATTGTAAATAATGAGTGTAATTATTTCGATCCGTTTCATTTGTCAAATGTGCCAAGAATGTGGAATGGAGAGGTTTTAATTATTAAGTATGGAAAATAATAATTGATAATTAGCAAAATATGTAAAATAAAATTGAAATGAAAGGCCTAATAAAGTTGGGTGGCAAACGAAATGTATTAGTGCGGTAAATTAATACAAAATAATTAATGGTTTATTCATAATTTTTACGAATTTTGTGAGTTTTTTCACTACTTTTACAAATATATTTACCCAATTTTTTAACTTAATTTAGAGTCTTTATTTTTTAATCAAAGTAATTTATATGCGTGACATGATATTTGTTTCCATATCCATGCATTATTCATTTCAAGAAACTGTTTACAATGCAAATGGCAAAGAAACGTTAATATAGCAATAAAATATATATTACTCTAGTAACCAAACACTGAATTATTCTCTTATGCTTTATCTTAATGATGACTAAGACAATTTTTTTTATTTTTATACTTTAATTGAATATAACTGCTAAAGATATATTGCAAATAAATTCAACAGACTGTTTTAAAATCATATAAAATAGCTGCCTAAGATACTTGTAAAGATTGTGAGTAAAACTACGGTTGTTAACAAAACGGGATCGTTTTCAAAAATAAACTTTTTTGAGATCAATTAACAGGCATATCTTCGCAAAAATTTAAAATAATGACAAATTACACACTGAATTGGAAAATATACGTCTAACTGAACCTCCTTAAATAAAGAAAATCAATTTGAACCACTAGTTTTTTCAACGTACGTCATAGCACTTCACCAGACGTAGACTCTTTGGTTGCATCGAGATGAGTTTCAAAAAACAGAATTTTTGTGGATGTTCAGCGCGAGACGTAAAATGACACTAAACGCCAGATAACATTCGGAGAACCAGCGTGGACACAACTAACAGCACTGTGTGTGTTCCGCTCGGGGTAACACGTCTCTCTAGGTATGTAAACAAAGGGTATACCAAGATAATGAGGACCCGAAGATATTAATTACGTTAACTCAAACATGGTATGCCATGGAAACATCGCTAGCAAAGCGGGAAATAAATAAAAGCACGTAAACAATTCTAAACATACCGTTTCAAGGTTAATTGTAATAAATTCTTCTGAAAAAACATAGCTTAAACAAGGTAGGTATTAAGTTATAGTTCGTAATGAATACGCGCAGTAGAGAATATGGTTCAAGTCCAGGATATATTACCGTTATCCAAAATGAAATGAAGTAAAATATATTGTAACTTAGACTAAACAACGTTTAATTTAAAAAAAAAAAACTCATTTGAATAGAAATGTGACACTTAAAAATCGACCATGTTCCCTCCATTCCTCCGCGGAAAAGCACAATGAAAAACATTTCGGTAACGTAAAACACATCTTGTATTGAATTCGATCCATTTAAACAAATAAAAGTGAGTAAATCCGAACTCCATAGCGAAGTTACATGCCCTCTTTAGGAGGGGTTCTGGGTTTAAGTCCGGAGTAAGGCATGGGGATAAATTTGTATTGTTTAAATGTTTATAACACATTTACAAATAAACGAAAATTGTCAAGATAAACAAATGGACATAAAAACGTCGTGGTTGACTCGTTGTTGACAAAAAATTACTGAGGCCAAATAATTAAATTATTAAAAACAATAATATATAGTTAAAAAGCGAGCTGAAGCAAAGGTAAAGTGATGTACTCGAGCATTATGAAGAACCGGGTGAAGTCTTGGTGCATCCATCCAAATGATATGACTGCTCTTAGCGAAAGAAAATGCTTAATTCCTTCGCAATTAACTTGACTTGTAAAGTGTTTTTCCTCCTATATTTGCCTCGTTGCCAAGGAGTAAATGTTTATATATATATATATATATATATATATATATATATATATATATATTTTTTAAAAAAATAACGCGCACACACGAATGTAGAGATTTTGGAGTAGAGCGAATTTGCAGCAAATGTAGACATTTAAGCATTCGTATTTACTTAAATATGCTTATTTGCTTCTTGTGTAGTCGATGGGAGTAAAATAAATCATTTTCAATACATATTCTGAATCCCGACACGCCCAAGTTAAAGAATAATACCTCCGAATGTAAAAATGTAGGAGCATAAAACTGACACCGAGGTCATGTCACTTTAATAATATTTTATGTCTCCCCCGCTGTAAACCCAGCTCGTAAAAAAATACCTACGCCCGCCCTTCTGGAGAAAAAAACTGGTGGAACGGCTTCTCGTTCCAAGGGAGTTACGGCCGTCAAGTTGGTACGTCCTACAACAACAACGGCACAAAACATTTCATCAGTGCGGTCGAAAAAAGTTCATGGTTTGTGCAGTACGAGTTTTGGGCGGAGGGAGACCAGCTTCGAGGGTTGCTTGTCCAGGCGCTCGTCAAATTTGAAAGTGACCATAAATCAGCCCGGTTCCCGTCACTTGGTCTGCGTTGGGGAAAAAAGAGCATTAATTTTAGAATCTGTGAGCTCAGGACCAATGTTTAAGGCTTCAAAACCTTACACCTTATAATTTAATCCAAATGACTGTGAGCTAAAATTGCCAAAACAATATTTGCCTACATAATTTTATGCAAAAACTTTGTACGTTTAAAACATTATAGTTTTAGGCGTGGGTTCCTGAATATTGGCATAATATTGAGAAAATTACTTTATCCCCTGTGAATGTTGGCTAATAGAAGTAACATTAGAGGGAAAAAAATCAATTGTATGTACGTATTGTGTCCAGCCCAATAGGCCAGTCAACAAGAGGCAAAGTAAAAACTTTTTACCAGCAGACCTGAAAACTTGATATAAGGGTAATTATAGTACGCTTAATCGAATGGTGTTAATTTTTTTGAAATTGGACGTGAAGTTTTTGGAGAAAAGGGTTAAAAATTGGTTTGACTCATTTTTTTCCTCAGAATCTAGGCGTTTAAGCGAAAAATGTTTCAAACAAAAGTTGTGGAGAATCAAAAAAATACAAAAAAAAAAGTGTTCCCAGGTCCATCTTCGTAATTGCAAACATGAGCGAGAAATATTGGAGAGAAAGTAGTAAAGCGTATTTGTAAAAGTGGGGCTAGTGTGCGGGCGAGCGTACGTGTGAACTAAACACAAACGAAGGGTCTTTGTCTATTCTCGGGTCTTTCCGTTATGACTAGCCAGTGCGAGTGAAACGGAACCAATTGACCTCTCTTTTTATTATTTCACGCGTTAGCGAGTATTTTTCGTCTTTGGCCGTCAGTTGTAGAGCGTTATATATATATATATATATTTATTTTATATATATATATGTATATATACTAGCGGACCCAACAGACGTTGTTTTGTTCAAACGTTTTAAATTTGAAAATTTACAGGAAATTTCCCTAAATATAATCGCAGCACCATCTGCCGGGTCGAACTGAAATAAAAATAAAATATTTTTGAATATTCGATAACGCGACCACAGCGCTTCCGACCGGATCCTATGTAAAACATCGAATGTTCAACAACAACATTAATTTAATTAATTAATTACAAATATTATTTATCGGCTTGAATTGTGAATCTGAACCATTTTTAAATCCACCTGAACACACACTTTAAAGTGGACCCGACAGACGGTGTCCTGTTCAAACGTTGTAAATCCAAAAATCATAATTAAAAAAAAAACTATAAATTAAAAAATACAAAACTTCAATTTTAAATATACTTTAAACTATAATTATTATAAGTAATTTAAATTATATAAATTTTATAATTTATTTTACAAATTTATATTTTTATTTTACGTCATAAGTTGCATAGAATAAAATGAGAACTAACAATTTAAAATTGTAGGTTAAGTTGATTGTTATTGAATGCAAGTCTATACATAATTAAAAGTAATGAAAAATCGTGTTAAATACTCACTTTGATACTGCACCTTACATATTTTGCACAATGTATATTTTTTATTACATTTTAATATGGGGAATAAAATAAGAACTGACAATTTAAATTTGGAGGTTAAATTGATTGGTATTGAATTCACGTGTATACATAATTAAAATCACGAAAAATCATGTAAAATACTCACCTCAATACTGCACCTCACAAATTTGCACCTATATTTTTAATTACACTTTAAAATGTTATTTCAATAAATAATAATATAATAATCTCAATAACCAATTCTATTTTAATTTTAGTGTAATAACAACAATTCATAAAATCCATCCAAAGATTAACAACAACCATGCCATGTCAACTATATAGATGGATTCGAGTACAGAGTGTATTAGTTCGCCCCACCTCCACTGCATCGCTAGTGTTTCGTTGTTAGAAAGAGACAGACAGCTTAAATCGTTTGTTTACGTTTTTTCAAGTACAAACATAATATGGGTGTTGAATAATTGAAATAGATTTATTTTTATACAGTTAAAATGTCTCGTAGATGTTGCGTACCAGATTGTAATTATTTGCCGGGCACTGTGAGACATCGTTTTCCTGTATACGAAGAAGATGAATTTAATATATGGGTTCAGAGAGTGGGAAATCAAAAACTTTGTAATTTGGATGATATGACAATATACAGAAATTATTTTGTTTGTGATAAGCATTTCACCGACTTTTGCAGGAGCCCTGGCACGAAAAAACTTAAGAAATATGCCCTTCCAACTCTACATGTAAAAGGTAAGTGAATCTATGTGATTGGTTAGACGAGTGCGACATGCCTCTGTTTTGTGTAACAAAGTGGGCCCTGCATTTATATTTGTTCTTACAGCATTGCATACAATTAAATACGTATTTATGGATGGAGATGTGAGAGGGTAATTCGGACCCCTTGGATATAATTCAAATTTGGATTTTTTTAATCAGGGATATTTTTTTTAGTATTAGGAAAGTGTGACATGTATCGTAGTACAATTAGTTAATCTCTAAAAATTAAGGTATTTTATGGAGGTTAGCGGCGCATCTAAGAAAAAAATTAAAAACATTCTTAAATAATAGTATAGACCTTCCTCTACGAAACAGACATACGGAATTCCTATTAGTTTCTGAGAAATTACCCTATTTTTATACATTGCAAAGCCTTAGAATAGATGCGGTGGTTGTCATGTTATTTGTTTACTTTCATTTATATTGCATTTTCAATCATTTACATAAATTAAAACAAGCATATATAGACTGGTAACATGATCCTGATGTCTTGATACTGTGCACCTGATCCTGTTGTGTTTGTGATTCAGCAAGGATTATGCACAAGATAGTAGGTATTTATGGTTACAGAATATGTAGTCTAATTAAAACAAAAATCTTGGAAATTAATTCTTTAAAAATTTACGTGACATTTTCCCCCCAGGATTTCATGGAGAACCAAGCCCTCAAAATAGCATGTATAATTTGCTAAAACATCAAACCTGCACAGATAGGTCATCAGAGAATGAAGATATTGTCACCCCTATTAGAGATCATGCATTGTTGGAGACATTGGAGCCAATAGCTGCTGCAGTACCGGTTGTTCATGGTAAGAAGTTTAATTTTTACAAGCAAGAAATGCTTATAAGGGGCACTTGATCGATTGTAGTTTACATAAATACCCATGTTTACAAATATGTTTTCAATTACCATTCTTTCATTAACTTTATTTTTATTAAATGTTCTGCCTGCTTGTAGAGCCTTCAGAAGTAAAATTAAAAGTACAGGCTCTACCATCTGTAACTTAATGTGCTTTTAACAAAATTTCAGAAGGTAAAAGTCAGTACTGGCCTACTTAAATTTTTTGTTACATTTGTGCCATTATCCTGTCAGGGATTTTGAGTTGTCATTGTGTTCATTTTAATGCAAGTTACCTATTGAAATAGTTAAATTCTTTTCAGATACTCAAAGAAATTCACCACATGAACCATCTGTTTTTGGAGACAGACTTATTTCTAGCTGTGAATGACTTGTATCTGGTATTATAGTTTTTCTGAGTTTTATCAGTATAGTTTACACTACCTAGCTAAGTAATGTATCTTACACAATTTGTGCAAATATTTTATATGGGTCGTTAATTTATTGTTTATTTTATTTTAGGGAAGAAACGGAAACATTGTTTGGCCCAAGTAAATGTTAACAGAAGCTTCGATCTCACACCAAAAGCCAAATACATGTATAATGCAGTAAAGAAACTTAAAAGAAAATCAGAAAAAATATCAAAAAAATGCCTGACATTTAAAAGGAGGTTAGCTGATGCTGAAAAATTTGCACACTCAAAATTGTTTGAAAAACTTGCCCCTCAAATGAAAGAAACCACAAAAGCTTTCATCACCTCACAGTTCCGAAACCATGCTAGAGACCCACATGGCTATAGGTTCAGCCTCACTGATAAGCTACTGGCTCTCTCCCTTTTTAAGCAAAGTGGGAAAGGTTACAAACTTCTTTCGAAGATATTTGTGTTACCTTCCAGGAATTCACTGAAATCATTGCTGAAAAAAATTCCCTTTGAAACAGGAATTAACACAAAAGTGTTTCAACAGCTTGCAAGGACAGTCTCCAAAATGAATAAACTGGACAAATATTGCATGTTAGTATTCGATGAGATGGCCATTTCTCCAGGATTGTTGTATAATTCGAAAGACTACATCGATGGGTTTGAAGACTTGGGCAAAGGGCAAAGGAAGGCGGTTTTTGCAGATCATGCCTTAGTATTCATGGTTCGTGGATTGTCCAGGAAATGGAAACAGCCAATCGCATTCACATTAGTGCAAGGAGCCACAAAAACTGTTGATTTAGTGCGATTAATCAAAAGTATTACAAAGTTGTTGATTAATACTGGTCTTCATGTTATGGCAACAGTATGTGACCAGGGTACTGCAAATGTTGCAGCTATAAATTATTTAATTAAAGATACTGAACGGGAATACCTGAGACAAGGAAAGGAGAAGATGTTTCCAGGGTTTGTGATTGAGGGCCAGGAAATAATTCCAATTTTTGACCCCCCTCACCTTTTGAAAGGAATGCGGAACAACTTATTGGTAAAGAACTTGGTATTTGAAGATGATGATAAAAAAAATTGCAAAATGGGAACATATTTTGCAGTTCTATAACATAGATTATGCAAATGGAGATGAGTATTTAAAGATGTGTCCAAAATTGAGTGATGAACATGTCATACCAGAAAAAATCAAGAAAATGAAAGTGAAATGTTGCACTCAAGTGTTCAGCCAGAGAGTGTCATCGATAATGAGGAAACTTGCTCAGTGGTCAAGTGAGTGTGTATTTTAATAGTCATTGACATTAGGCCTAATTCTGAGCATATTTATGTTTGAACATTAAAAAACAATGTTTTTTGTACTATTCCAGGGCAGATACCACTAAACTCCACCAAAGAAGGAGGTATCAGTTTTGATAGAAGCAGTACCTGCGCTAGTACTTCAGCACCTAATGTTGATCATATTCAAAATGGCAATTATAAGTATGTGATAAATTTCATTTTTATTTTTATGTGTACATAATAACATTTGAAGCTTCAACAGTAACATTAGGGTAGGGAGTACAGTTAAGACTGGAAATATGATAAAATCAGGTATGTCGTGACTTACAAGGATTAAATATGCAATTAAGCAAATTTTTCGTGCTGTTTTCCATAAACGAAAGAGGATTTTGTGACAATTTTTGATAAAAAAAACCTGTTAACTGGTAACTATGTATGTAGCGGGGGAAATGAATTAACGAGGGTGGGTGGACAATAGGCAGCATGGTTTCAGGGGAGGTTTCTTAAGTGAAACATAGATGACAGGGTTGTTAGAGGATTTGGTGGAGGGAAGCAGGGTATATTCATAAACTTCAAAAAAGCATTTAACAGAGTTCCACAAAAGAAGCTGAGGGAGAAGGTAGAGATGACGGTAGAGGATGAGAGGGTGGTAAATTGGACAGGAAACTTTCTAAGGGGCAAGTGGCAGAGGGTGAGGGTGGGGGAGGAAAGATCTGAAGAGGGGGAAGTGACTTCAGGGGTTCCACAAGGGAGTGTGCTAGGGCCTCAATTGTTTATAATAGTGATGAATGATATCAGGGAGGGGATGAAAGCCAGGATGAGGATGTTTGTGGATGATTGTGTAATGTATGAGGTGGTGGGAGAAGGGGTACATTTACAGGAAGACTTGAACAGACTAGAACGGTGGACTGAGGAAAATAGAATGTCGCTAAATGTTAGGAAGACAATAGTGGTTAGGTTTACGAGGAAGAGGAGGGTAATGTGGGATGTATGTAAATGGAAGGGGCAGAGGAGAAGGAGGCTGAAGAGTACAATTACTTGGGGGTGACCTTCCAGAATAACCTGTTACAGCAGGTTCAGCGGGTAGGAGGGCGTTGGGGCTGTTCGGCAGGAACCTAAAGGGAACAGGGAGGATGGTAAGGGAGAAGGCATACTCCACTCTAGTCAGGCCGGGACCCTTACCTAGTGACTGAGGTGAGGGAGCTGGAGAAGGTACAGCGTAGAGCAGCGAGGTGGGTGACTGGCAGGTGGAGAAGGGAAGGGCAAGAGGGGGAAACACATAGTCCATCACAAATGATAAAGGAGCTTGGGTGGGAGACATTACAAGGGAGTAGAAGGGTGGAGAGATTAGTTAGGTGTTAAGGTGTTAAAGGGAGAGGGTGGGTGGGGACAGCTGAGGTCTAGAGTGCAAAGTGGTAGGTACAGAGGGCTTGGGGATCATGCGTGGAAGTTACAGAGGGAATGGAGGACAGAGAGGGGTAGAAATGCTTTTCTTGAGTTGTCAGGGAGGGAGTGGAATGGGCTGGACGAGGGGATGCTGAACGTGAGACAGGCGAGGGAATATAGGAGAAAGCTCAACCCGGAGGGGGAGAAGTAAGTGAAAGAGGAGACTTTTTGCCACCGGGTCCAAGCCCAGTTGCAAGAGAGAGAATGCTAATCTAATCTAACTTTGTGTCTGTTTTAAGTAACTTGCACTTGTTTATGAATATTAAACTTTATGTCATAAAGTTTTTGTTATGTGTTGCCACAGAGCTTCTCGGTTCATATCTCATTACAACATAATTTAATTGAAAATATTTTTGCAAACCAGTTACAATGACAAATCTCGTGAAAACAAATAATATCATTGTAATTTAAAAAGTACAGGCCTACCATATGTTCTTATTTTATTTGATTAAGTGTATTCAGAGTTTAAATTTAATTGTTATATTTAACAGTGACTGAAGAAAGACTAGACCCAAGTGCTGAAGATACTGCAGACCTCCTATTATTTATGGACCAGCTATTTGATAGTGTAAATGGAAGTACTGGAGTTCCAGTGAAGGGAAAAATGTTGAGATGTGCTGTAACAAGGAAGTCCAATCATTTTGAATTTTGGAATAAGGCTCTCAAAATTTTGAAAACCATGAAGTTTCAGTGTAGAAAAACTGGAGCAACAAGCATTCCACCAAGCTTGAAAAATTGGATTCTGACTTTGGAGAATATTAAGTTGCTGTCAGAGAGATTACTTGCAGCTGGTTTCAAATATGTTTGCCTGAGAAATACAAATCAAGACCCACTTGAGAATTTTTTTGGCTGTATTAGAAGTCATGGTGCACGTAACATAAACCCAACAAGTACAGCATTCCGGTCTGCATTTAAGTCACTCATTATTACAAATTTCTTATCATCACACTCTGTTAATTCCAACTGCGAAGAAGATGATACAGATGGGGCTATAGACACACTTAGAAGTTTTGTTTTGGAAGGGAATCCTGTTAGTTCAGAATCAGAAATAGAAACATCAGGTTTCCACACAGAAGAAGCTGAACCTCTTGCTTTGCCCCTGGATCTGAAAATGCTTTCATCAGTGACCACAAAGGAATTCATTTCATCAAAATCACTCATCAAAGAAGCTACCACCACTTATGTAAGTGGCTACTTAGCAAAGAAAGTATTCGCTGTTACAAAGTCATGTGAGACATGCAAAAGGAACTTAGTATCAGAACACATATTGCCTGGTCATGAGTTTATTGTTGCCAGACGATACTCTGCAAAAGCATTGTGCCTTCCTAACACATCATACAGTAACATGTGTAAGCATATTTTCTTTATTATACAGAGTAAATTGCCTTGTCACTGCCATGAATATAATTTAAGTTCAATTCTTCAAAATAATATATTACAAGAAGTTGACTTCTCTTATTTGCAATGTACTGATCATGATATCCAAATGCTAACTGTAAAATTAATTATCAGACTGATGATTCATGCTTGGACAAAATCTGTTAACAGTATTCTTACTGGAAAACGGTTCTTGCGGTCAGTTATTACAGATGAAATAAAAGTTCAAGCACTGAAATACTTCAAAAGGCACCGAAAGAATACAAAATAGGCTAGTTGATGAATTTCTCATGTTGTAGAGCATAGTAGTCCAACCTCTTGGCTGAGTTGTTACTGTTCCTGATTGTTTGCCAAAGTTCTCTGTTTTAGATTCATTATTAAAAAAATTCCTCCCTTGGTTGAGTAGTGTGTTTTGTGCTATCCCTTTTCATGCTGCAGAGGGCAATGGAAAATCACTGCAGAATTATCCTGCCTAGTACAACTCATTCGAGAACCCCTTCCCCAAACCATTCATCATCAGATCATAGTGGAAGTGCAGGTTCATTGACTTAGGTATGTGTGCACAATAAGGTTTTCAGTAGTCATATAGTACTGTCAAATATAGATTTGTGAATAAGTTGTATAGTTGTATTATGAAGTACTTGTTTCTGTTGCAGTACTACTATAATATTTTTACAAGGTGAAATAGACTTGTTTTGTAAATGTGACATATACTTGCCTTTAAACTGTACTTTCTGTGCTACACAATTCTTTTGGGATGAACATTTGCAATGAAAGTAGGCACTGCATCTTCATAAAGACATGGATCTATATTTTTTTTGTAACATGTTCAACTCTGTGTGTATAGTTTTGTGAATATGTACTACAGTTATATTTTTCTTTACTTACTCCTTTGTGTGTTGTGATACTACCATAATATTTTTTATTGAGTGAACTAGCTTGGTTAGTTTTATTAATGTGTCATATGCATGCCTTTTAGTTTCTGTGCTACACATTTGTTTTGGGATTAATGCTTCATTAAGATATGTATGTATAATATGCATTCTACTCTCACAGTTTGCACTTTTTCATTACATGTGATGTATGATTACATTTAGCAGTGCTTTATTTGTTACATTTGGCATATGTGTTGTGCCGTGTATTAGGGATTTAGGCACGTTTTATTTAAAATTTTGTAATCTTAAATATTTTTGAAAATATATTTTTTTTCTTTTCTTTTTCTCTCATCTTATTTTCTTTACGGCCAGGCCCTCAGCCTCTGTTCTCAGAGGCTAGCTGATTCTCTTTCCCAGCCTCATGCTAGGCTAGCATTCTGGCTAATATTTCTCCCGCCTCCAGGCACGTCGGGGCCGGTAACTTTATTTCTTCGCGTGACTACCTTTTGCCTACAGCAGCTTGTGAAGCAGTGCTGAGCCCTGCTAACTCTGTCACGAATCGGTTTAGGGTTCACTAGCAGCAAGACACGACAGGAGGATCCCGTGGGCCTTGCGTCCCACAGACCATGCGTTTTTTGAAGCCCTCCTCCTCCTCCTGCTCACCCACCACTTTCTTCTCAGAAGTGTGGCTAGGGGCTGTATTATAACTATCCAATACACTAAATAGAAATTACATAAACGTTTTCTCAGCTATTGTAGCTAATGTTTAGTTGCTATTCAACAGGAACTGTAGGTAGGTGTTTATATTTTTCCGGGATATATAGCTTGTGTTATTTCAAGACGTATGTACCTATCCCATATGCTAAAATGCAAATGTGTGTGTGTGTTTTTTTTTGCAGCATTTGTAGACTAATGTTTTGTTGATATACTAGGATAGGGCTGTCCAATAGGTGGCCCGCGGGCCGCATGCAGCCCACGAACGTTATTTGTGCGGCCCGCATGTCAAAAAACTATAAAAATTAACATTATTAAACTGACCAGAAAATCGACTTGGAATGTATTGAGCTCTATCTCACGTAACTTTTCCACCACATGTGGTGCCGTAATGAAACTCTCAATGCTCTATCCTTCACATCTTCCAGGCATATGTGTTGTTAGCCCTTGTCTGACCACTGTCAGGGCAAGGGAAACAAGGGGGAGAAACCTGGGAAATACTTAAGTGTGGCACGAATGCATCTAATACATGGTATTTATTGTTACACACTGGTGGCACTTTACAAATACTGAGGAGCATCAGTTGATTATATGAATCTTCATTTTACAATCAGCAGAAACGGACGTTCAACAAAGTCTGTTCTGAAACAAATTCACTTTTTACTACAAGTGCCTTTAAAACATAAAGCGCAATACCCTTTATTTCTTTTCGCACAGCGCAGTAAGCCACCTCTGTTTATGAATATTAATATAAGAGCTAATGGAGCACTTACAATAAGGTACGCTGTACAAAAATAAGGCTTAACAAAATCACTAAAAAAAATATCCGAACCTCATTCGCCCCAGACACTTAAATGTTATTAGCTGGAATATAAGCAAAAATGTTCTTGGTTACTTTAGTGACATTAACAAAGCCATGGCATAGTTATTCTTACCTTTACTAAAACCAAAGTATTAAAAACTTATAACTAGTGCCTTCAGTTATAGATTATCAATACTGGAATGTCTTTAACATATTCTAGACACTTTCATAAAAGTTTGACGTAAAATACTGATTCGTATACACATTACCAAAAACATTTGGGAAGTTACAATATATTGTGTATACTAGGGGAACATTAGTAGATTGTTTCTAAGTTCATTAGGAGACTTGTGAATTCAAACAGACGTAATTTTCATCATCCCTTGCATTATTGCAAGCAACTATGGAGGAGTCGTGAACTTCGGCAGCGTCCGCCCCGTCTTGAATTATGAACTGTTAGTGTCTGTGATGGACCCGTTTACGCAGACGTAACATTCACCGTCTATTACTTTTCACTAAGAAGTTACCGAGGAGTTTGTGTACTTCCGCAACGTTCACACTGTCTTGAGTTACAAACTTTCTGTGGATGTCTGAGGTGTTCAAATGTGTAGTGTCCCCTTTGTATTACAGCCAATGTTCCACCATGCCTTCTGTTTCATTCTCAATTATTTATCACAAGACGTTATATTTACACACTTCCTGACAGTGGGGCCGAAATGGTATTTTGCCTATTCCAAGAGTGTTTAACAATTTTAGGCTTAAACACCGTGGATTGTGGTCTCCGCCCAATCACACATGCTTCAGTCATACATTTGAACTTCACTATTTTTCTTCACCAGTTTCTAAACACGTGGCTCAGGAGCTTCTTGACACGACAAAGTATGGGGAATGGCGATCAACAGTCTTACCACAAAGTCCAGCTTCGTGCAATGATCACCACTGGTACCCGGGCGCAATGCTGGCGGTGTAGCATATCTGCACTCGGACAGTCCCTCTGCGTGTAGTCTTGTGTTCTGGCGCGTCGTCAGGGGCAGACTACAGTCTTATCATGTACGTTAACGTGTGTTAACATAACTGTATATATTTTTAAAATTAAAAATGTTTGTATTGCCACTTTTATTTATGTAACACATAATCAGAGAGTAAAACCTTAATTATCATCGTTCTCATTTATATAAATTTTCATCAGCCAAAATTCAACAGTGTGTATTATATGTGCGGCCCCTCAACCCAAAATCTGTCTCTCATGCGGCCCTCGGCTTGATTGTAATTGGACAGCCCTGTTCGAGGACCTAAAATAACTACCAAATTCGTTAAAATCTGTTGTACATGTCATGTAATGTTATGTGTAAAGAATTATTAAAAATTAAAACTTTGTATACCTACTAAATCAGATTGTTATTGTATTAGTATGATAATTTTACCTAACTTCATTTACTTTACTAATATTACACTCTAACCGTTTGATAACATTATGAGTTTTTTTATAGCATATTGGTTTAAATAGATAATTCAGTAAACATGTTTTAGTGTATTGGGTGATTTTTATTTATACAGTTTGTATTGTATGTAGCCTACGACATGTGCAAATCCAGTATGTATGAATTATTAAAAGTTTGATCTATTAGCCATGCAGTATTACTCAAAATTTTCAGTTTTAATTTTTCTTCCTAACTAACCTCAACTTTGTCTTCTTTGGTATGTTTAGATCCTTCAAACTATAGGCAATATTGAGGTTAAATTTGAAATATTAACAGCTCCACTTGGCTGAACTTTACATGGATTTAGTTCCCAAACTTTGCAAATATTGTAGATTTATAACATTTAAGTTTATATTGATTTCTTGTTTTATAATGGTCAATAAAATGAGTTTCTCTAAAGTGTTCCACATTTTATTTAGTAAATAACAATAAATGATAAACATATTAAGAGTAATATGGTAAAATATTTAGTCCACAAAAGTATGGTATGCAGGAGGAATTTGTGTTCTTATTACAAATAATTTGAATGACATTTTTTTGTAATCTGAAAATGTTCACACTGAAACTACGTTTTCCCACACTTCAATTCCGTAAGTCATATTAGTAAGCAAAATAAGCAGTACGTAAGGATTCCTTGTCTAATGTACTGCTTAAAATTCTAAGTGCATAACATGATTTACTTAATTTCTTTACTGTTGGTTCAATATGTTCTTTCCGTTTAAGACTTTTGTCCACTATTACATCTGGAAATTTAATTGCATCTGTCAGATTTGTTTGTCGATTTATAATGTGCCCTAAAATATTGTTTTGTTTAATGTCATAATTGATCATATTTCAAAAATACATACATCCTGTTTTTATTTTGTTAATATTTATTTTCAAGTTATTAGCATAAATACAACCACACATGATTTTAAATTCTGGCTCAGTTTCAGTCATCAGTTCAAGTAAAGTGTTTGTTGATACAATTAAATTAGTAATGAGATTTACATTTGTAATTTGGCTAGGTAAATCATTAACATTTAATATAAATAACCGATGACCCAAAACACTTCCCTGGGGTACACCCTTTTTCATATAAACCCAATCACAATAATTTATATCATTATTACATTTTTAAAAAACTTTGTTTGCTTTATGTAAATATGACTGATATTAAAGTTTGTACCATCTTATATTTTAAAAATATAATTAGTTAAGAAGTATCTCATGATTAACTAAATAAAAAGCCTTAGAAAGGTCACCAAACACTCCAAATACATAGAGGCCAGAATCCAAGTTGTTCAGGATATTTTTTACAAAGTGGTACATAGCCAAAGTTGTAGATTTACCTTTTTAAAAGCCAAATTGCTCAGGTCTGAGAATATTATTTTCTAGAAAATTAATTAATTTGGCATGTATGATTTTTTCATAATTTTTTGAAAAAATAGGAAGTAACCATATAGGCCTATAGTTGTCAGCAGATGTAAAAGTTCCTATATTATGTTTGGGAAACAGTTTGGTGAATTTCATCCTATCAAGGAAAATACCTTCCCTAATAGAATTATTAATATGAGTCAGTGGTTTAGACATTTCAGTTGCACATTTTTTAAAAAACCAGATTAAAAAAAGTCTATCGACTTTTTATTATTAAGGAATGTAATATTTTTTGTAACCTTTCTTTCAAAAACTGGAAACATATGGAAACAATTTACATTTCTAGTAAGTTCAGAAAGTGATGTGATTGTACAACTTAATTGCAGTGTTCTTAAAACTTTTTTTGGGTTGTACTAAAATGGCAATATTTATTTCTGATATTAAAATTATTTCTCGTGCTGTACATGTATGTCTTTGTGAAAATTAAAAAGGTGGTTATATTTCTTTACATAAAGCAGACATTGATACATAAAAATACAAGGCACAGGCATAATGCCTAATTTAACAAACAGTGGTTTATAATGACTTCTGGGTTCTGAACTACATAGAAGCCTAATGGTATGCTTTTGGAGAATGAAAAGGGTAGGCACCCATAAATTAAAATTGTGTCTTTGACCATAGCCTTAAGCCAGGGGTAGGTTTTAGGGGTTCAATTCCCAACCCCCCCCCCCCCAACCCCCCAAAATATTTAAAATTTTACATTGTAATATTAACACCTGTTATTCCACAGTAATTACCTATTGCTAAATCAATATTTTGAATTCGCTGCACTGCTGCCCGCTGCCAATTATCCAATTACAGAAGATTAATTCTATTTTGTGTAGGTGCATTTTCTTTTCACGTGAATATTTATGTAGCACATTTTTTGTCATTTTATTTTAAACCCCCCCACCCCACCACCACAAAAAAAAAACTGCTAGAAACCAGGCTACGCCCATGTTTTAAAGAGATGGAGATTTCGGTGCTTAGGCGCCATCATGTGGTTAGTGGGCACGTGGACCTGGCGAGACTCCCTCCTCTAGGCGTGACGTTGCCCAAGTGCGACGAGACACAACCCGAAATAACTAACTAGCTGGTCCTAACACCCGCTCTCAATGGCAGGCACGCTGGTTCTCTCTCGTGTATGTTCCCTACTCGCTACCTAAGTGGGGTCTAGGCGTCCCACATGCCATGTGACTTCACAGGAACACACATGGTCTAAATAGGTAAACTCAAGGTTCACACACGTGAGATTTATTATTGAACTCATCTTTACAAGATCAGATTTACCAACAGTTGAAGGCGGCGAGGTACGGAGAGCTTGCTACTCCGGGTGGCGGCAAAGAGAAAACTGGTCGACCTGGTGTCAAGCGCCTCCTGGCGCTCGAGTTACCGTTAGCTGGTTAATATACACATTTACTCACTATGAAACATGATCTATCCTTTCAAAAATTAGTATTAATTACGTTACAATGTCTGCGACTTGCGCCTGATTACATAAAAGTGTGACTAATGAATCACAATCTAAAGAAATAAAAATATTACGAGTCTAGATCTAAACAAATATCTAAACTTCGTAATTTTATAGAACTACAGTATATGTAATGTCACAACAAGCTTAATGATAGTTTCTTGTACGAAACATTATTTTTTGGCGTTGTAAGTTTTCCTTCACCATAATAATATTGCACAGCAATGTGTAATATGGGTAAGGAACACAATATTTTGAATCAACAGCTCATTAAAATATATAAACAAAAACAAAGGTCGACTATCGCTACCAGCTCATGAATGAATAGATATCGATATAAACCATATAGATAAATTGAAATAACAATCGATCCTAATAAATTCGATATATATCGTTTAGTTTGCCCCACCGCCACATAGGCGCTACGATCGCTCTGTTCCCAACCCGACCCATTGACTTGACCTTCTATAACCCTTATTGTTCTATGACAACAACCCATAAATAAATACACAACACACACATATATATACTGTAAACCTAAACCATTCAAAGATCAACAACAATTTATAAATAAAAAATTAATTAAATAAACATTTTCCAGTGGACCAAATTGTGAATCTAAACCATCCTTGAATCACCGTGAACTCACACAAAAAATTTCATCAAAATCGGTCCAGCCGCCAAGGAGGATATCTGACATACACACGCACACAATAAATATATATATAAAGATATATATATATATATAAAGATATATATATATATATATATATATATATCGGCGTATAAGCGCGCCGTTTATAAATCGAATCGTGATGCTTATGTCACATCGTTTTCTTATTTATTTTCAAAAATAGTGAACCATAAATAAATAAAAATACAACAATACTTCATTTTAATAGCAACTAATAGTTTCCGAACCAATTTTAATAATTGTTTAATAATTTATAATTTTGATTAATAATTTTAAATATCTCATCTTTTATTATTATTTGAAAATTTGTAGTCAGTCAGCAACTGTTACAAAAATTTTGTTAATTATAACTCATTAGTGTTCGTTTATAGTTATCTTAGCGTTCAAACAATTAACGTTGTACTTTTATTTTTGTTGAAAGCGTTTACTAATTTAGGGCAAGTCTTTCCTTAATATGTTATTAATTATTATTTTTAATGTGTTTTCTATTACTATTTACATAGAATAGAATTAAGACGTAATAATTTAAGAGTTTCAAACTATAATCGCTTAAATAAGCGGAACTGTATCTAAATGTCCGCTTAATAAGTTCGCTTATACATTAAAACATGTTTACCCAAAAATTTCAACATATCTTTAAAAGTTTTTTTTTTTAGAAACTTTAAGATTTCTAAAATAAAATAAATAGAAATAATAAAATGTCTAGGCTAGAATATTGTATACATAACAGAATATACAAAGGTTACGCCTACAATATAAAAACATGTGCGTACAGCAATTGTTTTGATAAACACGTGTCAACCACGCGTAAAATAGAAGCGGAGCAAAATGTATCCACGTTCCCAAATATTAACAAAAAATAGCTCATAGAACGTTCAACTTCGTGCAAATTTTGTAATTAAAAATTAATTCCTTACAACAGAAAATTTTAATATATTATATTATAATTCTATTAAAATAATACATTTTTAACAATAACATAATAATCAATAATAAATTGATTAACAATTATTAATAATAATGTTAGTACTTCAATTTAATAAACTGACAACAGATTACTAAACAATAATTAATTAATCAATAACCGAAAAATTATATAAATTCTAAGCCTATCTGTCATACCGCTCAATATACAATTCTACAAAAAAGAAAAAAAAATGTAACAATTACAACAGTAATAACAATTTACACACGAAACAAACACAATACGATCAGTAGCGCCCCGTTTTTTATCGGTCACATTGTTCATAGGACTATCACGTTTTATTTATTTATAATATTTTCAATAATTTTAATTCTCAAATTAAAATTATAAACACAACTGAATGCCCCGAATTGTAAAGTAGAATTTAATTTATTTATATTATTTTATTAGATTTATAATTGAGTACATAATTTAAATTTATGAACAGAATTTCGTGAATTAAAAGAATGCACTTAATTTGATTTTAAATATTTTTATTATGCACATAGTGAAAATTGGCAATGAATATTTTGTGTGGGCCCAATACATATTCCGTGCGATATAAAATTTATTTCAGTTAATTGAATTATTATAATTGTGGTATTTAAATTTTAATTTGAAATAGCACGCAGTCTTAGTATAAATTTTAATTCATTGAATTTAAATTTAAATTATTTTGTGGCCCATTAAATTTTAGCTGAATTATAACGACATTGAAGCTGAAAAATGCATTAATGTTTTCATATACCATAAAAAAATGAAATAAAATGATATCTAGACAAAAAATCATTTCCAGGTTTTTAGTATAATTTACTGTATGTTTTGAATCAATTTTATGTATAGACATAAAATTATTCTTTTCCAAGTATTTATTCAATTTGATATACAAATAAATATTTTATAAAGCAAATGCAAAAAATCTATAATATAAAAATTTTATAAAATATATAATATACTATATATAATATTTAAATTTTAAATTTCATCTTAAACATAATACTAATTCAATTTGATAAACAAAGAAATTTTTGTGAGGCATAAATTTATATCAATTAATTATATCAATAAATTTTATGTCCAGGCACAAAATTATTTCATTATTGACGTGACAACGTCTAATAAATCGATGAACGCCAGCTGCACTCACGAAAAAGTGTCCCGTAACGCACATTGTCCCGTTACGCTCATTGTACGCTTGCGCCGCATCTATATCTCTTCCACTCGATTGGAACAACCATCGATTTGATTTTTTCGAGGCACATTAAACTTAAAACACTCCCATTCGTTTCCTACTTTTCCTATCATCGTCCTATCCTTAACAGAATAACACAGATTGTAAGAAGTTAAATAGCAAACATGTATAAAAGTTATAGTTAAAATATTCTCTTTGTTTAAATAATAAACATATTTGAATTAATGGGTTCAAATAAAAGTAAATTTATCAATTAAATTGTATATTTCATTTCACTCATTTGTATCCATACAAAATAATGATAATTCAATAAAAATGATTCAATTTTATTGATAAAAATATGCAATCATTTTATCACTGTTTTTTATGACGTTGTCACGTTACACTATCGTCCGTAAACTGACTTTACAGACAAACAATTTTTTTTTTACTCTGACTGAAGAAAAATAGTTTCGGGAACTATTAGTTTCTGTTCAAATGAAATATTTATTTATTTTTATTTATTTATTTATTTATTTATTTATTTATGGTTCACTATTTTTGACAATAAAATAGAAAACGATGTGCTAGAAGCATCACGATTCGATTTAAAAACGGAGCGCTTATACGCCGATATATATATATATATATATATATATATATATATATATAACGCTCTACAGCTGATGGCCAAAGACGAAAAATACTCGCTAACGCGTGAAATAATAAAAAGAGAGGTCAGTTAGTTCCGTCTCTCACTCGCACAGGCTAGTCATAACGGAAAGACCCGAGAATAGACGAAGACCCTTCATTTGTGTTTAGTTTACACGTACGCTCGCCCGCACACTAGCCCCATTTTACAAATACGCTTTACTACTTTCTCTCCAATATTTCTCGCTCATGTTTGCAATTACGAAGATGGAACTATGAACCTTTTTTATGTATTTTTTGTTTCTCCACAACGTTTGTTTGAAACATTTTTCGCTTAAACGCCTAGATTCTGAGAAAAACTCAGTCAAACAAATTTTTAACACTTTTCTCCAAAAACGTCACGTCCGATTTCAAAAAAAAATTAACACCATTCGATTCAGCGTCCTCGAATTACCCTTATATCAAGTTTTCAGGTCTGCGGGAAAAATTTCTTAGTTTGTCTCTTATTGACTGGCCTACAAACTGTTATACGTTAAGTAGTATTTTCCAATTAGTTTAATGGTTATAGATATAGCAAAAACTCGTTTTAGGCATTTTTAAGGCTAAATAACTGTATTGGATCTTATTCATTCTAAACTGTTAGGTGACTGGATCCTGTTAACCCAACGGAAAAATTCCAGATTAAAAAAAGTTTAAAGGGAATACCCCGATTCATCCACTTCCCCCAGAAAACAGCAAAATAAGTTTATTCCCCGCAGTGAGACCATTCAAGTTCAAGCCCGCCTGGAACTGAACTTGGATAGCATTGAGTGGCGTGACCATATCGAAGCTGCGGTCCCTTGATCTCCACGTTCAAAGTTAAATTTGTAGCTAATTGGTGTGCCTACCCGTAGTTCAAAAGGCGAGATGAAGATTTTGTAAAATAAAAAAATAATAATTTCATCTTATTTGATCATGTTTGAAACAAAACATTGTACCTACGTCATGAAATTCAATCCTTACTAATATTATAAATGCGAAAGTAACTCTGTCTGTCTGTCTGTCTGTTTGTCTGTTTGTTTGTTTGTTACCTTTTCCCGGCTGAACGGCTGAACGGATTGTAATGAAATTAGGCAAGGAGATACATTATATCCTGGGGATGGACATATGCTATCTTTTGTCTAAAAAAATAAATTTTAAACTGGTTAAAAATATATATCTTAATTTTATGTAATGTGTGTCATAGATATATAAACTGTTAGTGTCATTCCTCTATTTCTGCCGAGCAATAGCTTTCAAGCCATTACGTTACGTTTTGCTATTGTAAGGAACTAAGTAGAGAGTAAGAAAAAAATAAAGAACTTGACAGTTTGTAGTGTCGCCATATTTGTTTCAATTTTCAATACCGTTTTTGTATATTACAATTTAAATTGCAGAAAAAAATCATGTTTCATAGACACATAAATAGTGAGTGTGTGTCATTTCTCTTTGTCCACGAGGTCTCGCCGCGTCAATTTTCTCCTTGGGGTGAACTCGTACACTTGATTAAATAAACAGCTTTTATCGTTGAATGATTTCATAATTTATTTCATGAAAATCTGCTCTCATAAGAAAGTTAGTTATATAGACATTCAATAGGTCTCTCTCTCTCTCTCTCTCTCTCTCTCTCTCTCTCTCTCTCTCTCTCTCTCTCTCTCTCTAAAGATCAATCTATGAATCGTTACAAATTTATTTCCTTTATTTTTTGTCGTGACAACGTTTAATAAATCGATGAACGCCGGCTGCACGCACGAAAAAGTGTCCCACTATGGATGTCCCACTACGGATGTGTCCTATTTGCTCATTGTACGCATGCGTGGCATCTCTCTTCATGCTCATTGTAAGGCCTACGCATGGGTGGCATCTCTCTTCCACTCGATTGGAACGACCATCGATTTGACTTTTCAATCATATTTTCATCGTTTGAATTATTAATATTATGTAATTTAACGATTATCCACCGATTTTCAGCACAATCGGTACAGTTATTTAAAAGTAATGTTGAATATTGAATAACGTTTGAACCAACAATGGTGTTTTACAGTTACACATAATAATTCAAATTACAACCGGGATCTTTTGCACAATGTTTTAAAAAATATTGTAACATATTATAAATAAGTTTATTGTATTTGGGATGCGTATTTGTTATAAAATCGAGTTTTAAAAACAAAATAATATTATTCCCCTATCATGAACAAAATTTTTATAATTTATATATAATATCTCAAACTATTAATCACCGAATATGGCCTCGTGGGTGAGCGATTAGCGGCGCTATCTTCTAATTGTAAGGTTGTTGGTTCGAATCCCGGCAGGTGCAAAATTTTTTTTTGTACTTTTGAAAATAAATACGGCGAACGTTAACATTTCAAAAGTAATAAATATATTTGAATAATGAATGCAAATAAAATGAATTATATATTTATTAAATTGTACATTTCATTTTACTCCTTTTTATCCATACAAAATAGTGATAATTCAACAAAAATGTGTCAATCTAAATATATATAGCTCAAAGGTGACTGACTGACATAGTGATATATCAACGCACAGCCCAAACCACTGGACGGATCGGGATGAAATTTGGCATGCAGGTAGATGTTATGACGTAGGCATCCGCTAAGAAAGGATTTTGATTAATTCTACCCCCAAGGGGATAAAATACCACTCACTGACTCACTCATCACGAGATCTCTAAAACTATACACCCGATTGACTTGAAATTTAGCATAGTTACTCATTTTGTAATGTAGACGCTCACTAAGAACAGATTCTGCGGAAATCCGATCCCAAGGGGAGTTTCGGGGGCGTAATATATCAAAATTACCAGTTTTTGGTAGAAAATCACCATGGCAACGGCTGTTGCTTTGTTGATGCTTCATTCGTCTCTATGGCAACGACTATTTCATTGTTAGTGCAGTCCTCATCACCGTTGAAATTTTGGCGGGTACTTTAAATATAAAAAAATTGCCCTTTTTTTCAAGTATATATATATATTACAGACTTGAAACTTCACAGTAATGTACCTTATGTTACGCAGGATGACATTTTCCGAAAATTACATCCCATGGGTGGTTAAAACCAGGCAACAGTGTGTACTTTGCATGAGAACAGGATTTTGCATTGTTCATGTTTTCTGCGTCTCCATGGCAACGGGCATCGTGCAGCAGTGGCGTACCCACAAGGAGGGGCATGTATAATGAGCGGCGCAAGAGTGATCTGCCTGTAGACTGCCGTAGCGAAGTTGTACGGGTACATCAGTTGTACGTTGCGTGCAAGAGTCGGGAAACCATCGGTGCTATTCATTTTCTCTCCGGTACATTGTACAGCATTGTAATAAATTTTCACTGAATTTTTTTTATTATTTGCCATTACTGTAGATGGGAGATGTGGCTTAGTTTTGTTCCATTAGTATAGCCGTGCGAAGCCGGGTCAGGCAGCTAGTAAGTAAATAAATTTATTAATACTCTGCTAAAACCAAGGCAGAGATATATAGTCTAAATAGCCTGACTGGAGATGTAAATAATTAAAAAAAAATTGATATAGCTTTTTTTAAAGATTACCATGAGCCAATGAAATTGAAGTCAAATACTTTAGGAGCCAAATATTTTTGGAGCCAAAGAATTTTGGAACCGAAGACTTTTGAAACCAATGACTTTTGGAGCCAATGACTGTTGGAGACAAAGACAGTTTAAGTCAAAGAAGTTGAGGACAAATACTTTTGGAGCCTCTGACTTTTGGAGTCAAAGACTGTTGGAGCCAAAATATTTTGGAGAAACTGACGTTTGGAACCAATGGTTGTTGGAGCCGATGACTTTTGGAGTCAATGTCTGTTGGAGCCAACGAGTCTTTGGAGCACTTGGACAATTGTAGCTGTTGTAATACTTGGGCAATGGGAGCTTTGGAGACATGGAACATTTGGGGCTTTGGAGCTGTTAGAGCACTTTAGGCTGTTGGAGCAATTAGATCATTGGAGCACTTGGGCTGTTGCAGCTCTGGAGCATTGGAGCTGTTAAAGCACTTAGAACAATTGGATCATTAGAGCACTTAAATTTGGGCTTTGGAGCTGTTGGATCACTTTGAGCTGATGGAGTAATCGGAACACTTACAGCTGTTCTAGCCTATGGCTTTACTGTTGGAGCCAATGAATTTTGGAGCCAATGACTTTTTGGAGCCAATGACTTTGGGAACCAAAGACTGTTGGAGGCATAGAAGCCTACCGTAAATTGACTATTGTATCTTATAGAGTTGAATGTTCGTGTATATGTACGTCATTTTAGTTAAATGTACGTATTCATAACTGTTTTATCGTATCATACTGATGAGATCGTATTCCTGTGGTGATATCGTGTCCCCGTGACTAGATCGTATCCCTGCGATCATATTGTATACCTCCGATGAGGTCGTATCCCTGCGATGAGGTCGTATCTTACTGAGTGGAATTTTCGTGTGTTTCCTTCCCGTTCAATGTGCATCATTTATTAATGTGTTTCCTTTTCGTCTAATGTGCTTTCGTTTTAGAATTTGCATCCTTTTTTTTAATGTACATCGACAATTCTGTAGTTATGCCATGATTGACCTCGTGGTTCGTAAACGACTTGTCTATACACCTGGCATTGGATATGACCTGTTTAAAATATTGTTTGCGTATCGACGAAAAAAACACCTCTTGGTTCATAGACGCTTGGTCTATGTGCATGATTTTGTAAATGATCTGTTTAAAATGTTCGCGTACTGATTGGATGTGTCTGACCACCTCCTGGATGCGCCTGGCTACCAACTGGTTGTGGTTGTTTATCTACTGTCATGTAGAACTGCCCTGAACTCACATGTCAAGGTTTGGAGTGGTCTCACTTCACATTCTAAGATGACTGTAGAAATCGAGAAACGCTTGTTATTTTATGTTTTTTTTGTACTTGTAGGATTTATGTAATAAATTTTTTATTTGTTATGTTTTTGTGTTTCTCGAACTTGTGACTAATTGACTAATTATCTTTCAATGCATCAAACAAGCATCGAACTGAGCCGATAGAATTAATCATTATTTTAATAAGTGTTTTTCTAAATTATTTTTAGAATTTTTCCCAAATTCTTAGTTTAAAAATACAGAATTTTAGATGGCAACCAAAATGGCGGACAATATGGTGAAAGTCACAGTAATAAATGATTCATGCACTCTAGCTGGTAAAGATTAAACTAATATTGCGAAAGCGTCCTCTATTAGACGAAAATTGAATGGCGACCTCCACCAGACGATAACAAGATGGCGGACCCAAGATGGCTCACATGACATCATTCTAGTTGGCGTAATATCTGTATTGGCATTAGTGGTAGAAGGTCAGCCTGCTGGTGGCTTCTGTTGAGGATGGATCCATTGCCATTCTTAATCAAATGGTCACGTCGGATTCGAACCGAGGAATACCTGACACAAGTAGGTTTTTTAAGAAAATTTAATCAAATGATTTTTTTATAAATTTTTTAAATTTTCCTGTTTAAATCGGATAATAAATACGGATTTTCAAAATGGTGGCTGAATGTCAAAATCCAACGTTATAGAAATATGATGGTGGCCATAATGAAAAGTGTATCGATGACATACACACACAAGATAGCGACTATAACGAAAAGTGTAATGTTCTATAATCCAAGATGGCGGGCGTAACGGAAAGTGCTACCGTGATGACCGAGGTCACGATGACAGATGTGTTATTTAAAATTTTATTAATTCTTTTGTGAATTAAAAAAATTATCCCGGTTTTCAAAAATGTACGGATTTTAAAATGGCGGGTTTGACTAAAATTGGAACGTTTTTGTAATTCAAAATGCGCGGGTTTTGACATAATCATTTTTTATTATAATTATATTTTAATTGGTTTTAGGATTTTTTAATTTTTTATTCATAAACTGAATGTTCACTCACGCTGAGAATCGAACCAAGAACAAAAATCGATAATGTAACTAAAAATTAGAAGTTTTTTTTTTATATATATTTTTGGGAAGTTTTTCGGGATTTTTGTTAAAAAATTAAAGATTATGTGTTTACGGTCATAGTCAAGGTCGTGGCCTGGGTGGCTAAGGGAGGCTTGTCGATTAGGAATTTAAGGCGTTTTGAGGACGTTTGGGTTTTTTCAAAGGCAAGAGTCTTTTGTGGCATTACAAATATCGAATTTTTTAATTTTTTTAGGGCAAAAATGGGAAATTTTCCCTTAAACGGGAACTGTTTCCTCTAAATAAAGAACATTTTAGAAAGTTTGAGTCATTTTTGAGGAATTTTTGAAGGTCAAGGTCATCCAAGTTGGCCGTATGACCAAATGTAGAGGTCGCTTGATCATTGACTCTAACCACGTTCACGCACTGGCACCAGTGCTAGTACCACCATTTCCATACTACTTGAACTATTTATATGAAGAAAGGCCTAATTTCAAGTTAATAACCTGTATTCGAGCCACAAAGAGTTTGATGTTACAGTCTATGTGGCACCTAGTACAGATATGCATTCTTTAAAGCTCTTTAATCAATAATTTTGTAGTTATCAGTTTATAAACCGACAGTCCAACAGAAGTTTAACTCTAGGCAGGATAGGCCAGAAAAACCAAAAATCACAATTCCCTGACCTTTCGGTATTATTGCCAGTCGTTTGTAATTTCTCAATAATCAAAACATGTTTTTTTACGTAAAAAAATTAAGATGCATTTTTCACTTATTCCTAACACGAAATTACTATTACGGTTTATACACTAAAAACAATCCTAGAATCAAAAATGTTGTTTCTTACATCACTTTCTTGGGCATCATTACAGACGGAATTCAGCCTCACAAGGTCAAACAATACGTTTAAATATAATCAACAAAAAATATATTCATTAGCCTCACAAAATCAAAAAACAAAAATTGCTAAAAAAATTCCACAAAATAAATCCTTAAGACAAAAACTGAAACCGAAATGCAAAATGCATGCCATAGTTTCTAGGTTAGCGATACAGACAGGCATTTTTCTAACCACTTAATTTTATTTACTTTAACTATTATATATTTGGTTGGTTTTAAATAGGGTGTCCCATAACTCATCGTAAAACCGAGAACTGTTTATAGGCCAGTAAATTACGATTCTGTATCAAAAGACCAAAATTCAAATGTTTCGTAGTTATAGAGTTGTATGCATTTTTTGAAAAGTTTTTACTTGCATAGCCTGTATCAAATTATAAGAAATAAAATATATTTGAGGCAATTATAAAAAAATATAAAAAAATATATTTGAGGCAATTATAAATAACCATACTCTCGATTACAAATTCAAAATGCTCTATTTATTTTAGGTAAAAAATTATTTTAATGACATGCTGCGGAGAATTTTTAATCGGATAAAATTGACTAGACATTATGTAAAAAAGATTACTTTGCTAACTAAGCAAGTTAGTAGTGTATATTGCTTCCTCCGAGCCTTGGTTCGTGGCTCGGAAGCCGAGAGAAAATGTCCGCCATCTTTGATTGTGACGTCACGGTGGCGATCTTGGATCACTTGACCTTGACCTTGAACTTTTTAACTTGACTTTAACATTATCACGTGTGCATCACTGTGTGAAGTAAAATAACACAAGTATTTTTTGGCAGCTCAAAACTTTTTTGTCAATACAGACTGTGCCAAATATGTTGAGGAGAGGATAACATATTTATTTAAATTATAAAAAAATCATTTATTACTTAAGAAAATATGGTATCACCAAGATGAATGTTCGTCCAAATGTGCTTCTTTTTCGTTAAATATGCTTCCAAATGTGCGTCCGAAAGTGCGTCCTTCACTTTGTGTGTCCAAATGTGCGTCCTTTACGTTGAATGTGTCCAATGTGTGTTCTTTTTGTCCAATATGTGTCCAATTGCGTGTCCTATATACCGAATATGTGCCTTTTACTTAGTAAAGGATGTAATATAAACTGGAGAATTTATGGTTCAGCACCTCTTGGTCTTGTAGTAAGTATTAAATATTTATCAGGATTCTTGGCCCTATATTAAGCGTAAAACATGCTTAGTTATTTAGTATATTTTTTTTTAAATAGGGTATATCCTAATGTAAGATCAAACTTTGGAGGATCTTGTATTGTCTTCTTGAAATAGGTCATATTTTTTTAAAATTATTTGACAGATATCGACTAAGGCCTCGTGTTTCAGATTCACTTGGTCTTTATACTTCACATGATTCATGGCTGGTTTGAAAGGCATCACAAGAATCGACGAAGAAGTCTTTGAGGTTCAGTTTCGCTTGGTCTATACCCCTGAGATTGGACATGACAATTTTGAAAGGTATGTCATGTTTCGAAAAAAAAAATGCATCAATGGGAGGTATAGTGATATTGAGTAACGTAGTTATTTCATCGGACAGTTGTTTTGTATACTGTAATTTTTGTTAGTGAAGATGATTTTTTAAATAAATAATTGAAAGGTTAAATTACTTTTTTGCATCGAGGAATAATCTAACAAAGGACAGAAATAAAACAAATAAATTATTATATTAATAGATGACTTTTTCTTATTAATTTTTCAATTTTTCATAACATTTAGGTTAATAATTTAATAATTTCAAGATGGCAACCAAGATGGCATCAGCGGCCTACTGGAAGCTGGAAGATTAGAAATTTAAACATATATTAAGAGTTTCCAATATATTTAATTATATAAGTTCTTAACCACATTTAACTTTTTTGTATCGACCAAAGATCGAACCAAAGACAGGAATTGATCCAGAAAATAGTAAATTAATGGGTGATTTTTTTATTTATTTTGTATTTGTCCCGAAATTATATGTAATGATTATATTTTTCAAGATGGCAGCCAATATGGCCAACAATATGTTGGATGCCGTGGTAATAAATACTACTGCAATCCAGCGGGTAAAATTTAAATCAATATGGTGGCAGCACCATCTAGTAGATGTGTGTACTACATGACACTAGCACTAATTTTTTCGAGTATTGTAAACAAGATGGTGGCAGCGCTCTCTAACAGATTATGTATATACTATGTGAAAATAGTGCTCCTAGTAGCATGTATTGAAACAAAGATAGTGGCCATGCCCTTTCGCAGGTGATGCTTTTATTCATTCAAACTAAAAAGAAATAACAAGTCTGAATATATGATACTTTTATATACCTTATTTGATTCTCAGTGATGGCCGTGTGGTCAAACCCAGTGATCCGAACTGTCATAGTTAGAATGACCTCGCTTTCAATTTATATTGTATAATAATTTTAATTTAATATGTTGATAAATACCATAACAACACTAGCAGGTAATGGATCATCAACCTTATGTGCATCATACAAAGCTATACTAGCGCACTCTAGGAACAAACCGCGGAAACAAAGATGGCAAATATGGCGTCATACAAGAATGAGAACTCCAGCAGAACAAAAACGTATAGTGGTTGTAATGCTATCCACGATGGCAGCCTCAACAAATGAAAACAAGATGTCCACCATGACGTCATCCAAAAATATGGTGGCTGTGATTTCAGAATCCAAAATATTGGATGGTTCTACCGTAGCTAAACGTGCAACGATCGTGAGTGTAGCACTTGTTACACTCCTCAGTCATAACAGAATAAACCCAAGTTATGTTACAACTTTGTTACAATTCACTCTCCTGATAACTGCGGGGAACCAATAGATCATTCGGTTTCAGAAGGCAAAATAATGATTTCGTCTAGATATTAGTACCTCTGTTTTTATTTTGCATCTAATTATTTTCACATTGGATATTTTATAAACTGATAAACAAAAATATATAAAGAACATGGATCTATAATCACATTATTAGGAGAATGGATCGGCCCTTGTTAGACAATTAAATAGATCTGTAACATAATTTAAATAAAGTTCGTAACAATAAACATGTTAAGGAGTCGCAGGAAAATTCTGGCTGTCAGATATGTTCAACGTCGTGGTTCAATGCTAGTCCAAAAAGGTTTTTAAAAACTGAAAGGCTGGCGGTTTGAAGGTTGCTGGAGGAAGTGGAACAGCTGGACGTAGCGTCAGAGGGCCTTAGTCATCCGGCCCGTGGAGACTGATCTGGTCCTTGGAATGCGCCCGGTTCTTGTAAACTGGTCCGGTACTTTTACCCTGGTCCGGTACTTGTGCCCTGTCTGTGAACAGATCCGAAACACATATGTTCAGGACTGATTCACAGGCAGTTCGTGAAATAGACAGAAAATGCCTTCTAGTCACGATGATGGTCGGGGAGTAAAGGTAGTAAAAACTCACCAAACAGGGTGATGTCTTCCATGATCTGCCCGGACGTTGAACACACGGACCCGTCGCGGACGTTTCATGATATTTAAAAAGAAATAATTATTTATGATGACTATAACATAACTACTTCTACGAGCTAGATCTGCACGGACTGACTAACGCCTAAACACTACCGTTGTGGGAATCATCCCTTGTCTAGTTGATCACATCTTATAAGAAAAAACGGAGAGGCGTCCTGATGATGTAGATGCGGAGCAGTCAGTTCCGAATCGCGGCGCACAGTAAGTTTGGGGCGGCAGAGACTCGTATTTAAAAGGCGACGATAAAGAGAGAAAGGGGGGGAGGCTTCGGCTTTCGGACCGAAAGGTTCCGAAGGTTACCGAGGGCTTGTCGAGAAATACTGACTTCGATATCTCGAAGTTGGTGGTACCGGCCGATGTCAGCGCGACCTACTGAGATGTGGCTGAACCTAGTAGAGGTCGACTCGCACGAGGCGGCTGGTAGCAGCATAGGGTTTATGGAGCGGACTGAGCCAGCGCTCTGGTGGCCGGGGAAGGAACTACGGCGTACTGTTTACTGCGGGAGATGCCAGCGGACAGGCGTTTAGCGGGCGTTCAAACACCCGGGGGAAGTGATTCGCAAAACTATATAAGCATGTACTTTTTGGGACTAGTGTGGTGGCCTTGGGGAGAGAGCGACCCTGGCTGGGGTTAGTGGCTGGTCATCGCTCTGGGCCAGTGTTCGCAGGAAAACTTGTAGAAAAGGGGCGGGGGGGTTAGGGGGCTTCTGATGACAGTGGGAAATAGACTCTACAGGATTCGGAGGCGTGACTGAACGTTGGTGAAAATTGCCCGCGTCAGTGGAGGTCTTGTAATTAGCCTGCCCTGAGAGCTTGCAGGACCTAGAAGTTTCGGATTTAGGGCTCGGAAAAATTGGGGAGACAGGTCTGACAAAGATTTAATGGGAGTGTACAGGAGGAGGAACAAGTTTAAGTTCTTGCAGCAAAGAATGACTCGTGACATAATTTAATTTTTAAAAACAAATTCAAATTTAAAATTGTGTCAAAAATACTAGTTGGCGGCACACACTCGATTTCAAGATGGCCGATGACAAGTGTCAAAAGTCAAGGTCAAATATCAAATTCAGTCAGTCAATGTCAAAGGTCAAGGTTGAATTTCAAATTTACAGTTTAAGGTCAAATTCAAGGTCAATGCCAAAGAGTTAGATCATAGTCAAGACCAATTGTTATAGTCAAGTTCATCTCAGATGACCGCCCTGACGTCCCAATCCTAGATGGCGGACATCGGCTTTAGGCTACCGAGCCGTGGACTATGTTTGGAGGAACCAATATTTACTACACAAAATATTTTAAAAATACGGCTAGTTAAAGCAAATTTCTTTCTAGCTGAGCATAATTATATTTTTACAGTGTGAATAGGCCTAGTTACTAGAATAATTTTTATTTTTGCAACATGAATTTTCTAAATATTTTTTTCCGCAAAAACCATAGCATGTTTGATTATAGTTTGATTTGTTATCTATAAAAGTGTTATTTATGAATGAGTAGCAAAAATGTTTATTGCAGAGTCTAATAATTTGGTGCAGGGTGAGATTTAAAAAAAATAATAATAATTTCTTGAAAACATTTTTTTAACTCCAAAACTTAGAAACTTTTTTTTCTGCTTCAGAACAGTGATTAATTGGCCAATCAACTGATCTCGGCTTGAAGTTGAGTTGTGGGAATTTTGTATAATATGTCAGCTTGTTTCCTGGATTTTCCAAAAAATATAAATTTCCCCGTAACGTCAGATTCTCCCTATTGTCCTTAATCTAGGATAAGTTTTCCCATTTTTAATTTACCTCTGGAATCTCGAGGGTTTTATTCCCTGGCGAGTTGGCTGCAGTCGTTAAATTTTTGTTCGCGCGCCTTGAAAAATAAAACCTCATCTGCAGCTCCCAAAGAGTGGTAATGAAACCTTACCAAAGAAACATCTAATGAGACGGTGAAAGGCAGCAGAAGAATAGAAAAGGTAATAATGTGGAGGGAATGAGAGAGAAAAATCAATACAAGGACGTTATTAAACGTGTGCATATTGTACAAGGGATATCTCAGGAGTGATTATAAACTCTGGGAGAGTGAATTTATAAACATTTACAAAACCTATACAGGGATATAATATTCGTAACTAAAATTTAAATAAAAACACTAGAGTTTTTTTAAAGAACAAAAAAATGTAAATTACAGATTTATGTTAATAGATACATTTACATGAAAACAAAAGCATCACTGCAAAATAGTTTTCGCAAGAATACTGGGTTCTGATTTTTATCCGGGCATTTATGCTTTGTTTTTCCAATATATCCAATAGTTAAAGTTATTTGTAAACCGTTCCATGAATGGTTTTCCTGTATTAACTGCGCTTATTAATAAGCATAATAAAAGAAAGTAATGTACAATAATTGAATATTCGATTATCTTTTCTGTGGGGAAACAAATATTCATGAATTAAACATCAATTAAAATTTAAAAAATTATGTGCAATGTTCGTAATAAATACTCAGTTTTATCTCAAAAACATATATCATGTACCTATGCAAAAATAACCATAGCCATATGTTGTACATAGATGCAAAATCTTTTTATAAAATTACAAGTTATTTTTTTGCAACTGGTTTACAAAGGAATTATTGAAAAGGACCGAAATTTTTCTTCTGTGAATTCAACGTAAGAAGTAGGTAATAAATAAGTCGGCCACATGCTTCAGGCTGAGGATTGAGGATGCATTCAAAGTTCGGACTCCATTTTTGATTATTTCAGGGGCATATTCCTTAAAATTCCTCAAAATTGTTCAAAAATAACTCGCTTATATAAAATGCGAGTCGAAACAAGAAACGTTTTTCATTAGTACGTTAGTCAAAATGCAAAAACAATTTCTAATTAATTATAGAATATAATATATTTACTGCCTATAGACTGAACATTAATGAATCAGATCACAACAGCAAGTCCCACAGTCATCAAAACTCGATGTAAGTTATGCATGCCAAAGGACCAAGAATCACTGAAAAATGCTTTACGACTACCAAGAGGTGACTGACCATTAATATATAAATCCTAAGTACAGACATGGCGATGCTCAATCAACGAAAAAGGAAGTACATTTCGAAGCACTCTCAAAAAAGGAAGCACATATGTAAGCACATTAAAAAAAGGAAGCATATTTAGAAGCATCCCCAAAAAGAGGTACCATTTATGGAAGCACATTAAAAAAAGGAAGTATATTTGAAAGCACAGTCAAAAAAAGGAAGCACCCATGGAAGCACATTCAAAATCGGAAGCACGTTCAGAAAATAAAAAAACGCAAGCACATTTAATGAACACTCAACTATGTAGGATACGATCCGATCGGTAGGATACCACCCTATCAGTAGGATACGATCGGTCGCAGTATATGTTAGGATAAAATATCTCGAACTGTCTTTGGCTCCAACTGCTCCAACTGTTTTTGGCTACAACTACCTTTCGCTCTAATTACTCAAAATGGCTACAATAGTTTCAACTGTCTTTGGCTCCAATTTCTTCAACTGACTACAAAAGTTCCGACTGTTACAATTGTTCCAACTGCTGCAATTGCTCCAACTGGTTACAATAGCTCCAGTTGCTCATATTACCCCAATAGTTACAACTGGTCACAGTAGCTCCACCTGGTTTAATGGCTCCAGCTGCTCCAAAAGCTCCCACTGCTCGAATTGTTCAAACTGCTCCAATTGATCCAACAAAATTTTACCTCCAAATGCTCCAATCGCATTTGGAGCCAAACATTTGTTGAAATAATAGTAGTATGTAAATGGGCATACTGAAACAGGATGCAGGATGTGGTGCTGTGTGTCCGATCCGCCATATTGGATTGTGACGTCACGGCGGCCATCTTGGATGACCTTGACCTTGACCTTTGACCTTGACCTTGAATATGATCCTCAAAACTTGCCAAAATTGGGCAAAAATTGCCCAAAATTCCTCAAAAATTGCCAAAATTTCTTTTTTTGTGGAAAAAATTCCGCCAAATAATCTCAAAAAATTCCTCAAATTAAAAATTTCTCTTTTCGAGGGAAAAATTTCCCGTTTCGAGGGAAAATTTCCCGTTTTTAGTCCTTAAAAATCCCAGCGGCTGAAAATTCCTAAAACTGGCTTAAAACTCCTAAGAGTTAGCCGCTTATAAGCCATTTATAGGAATAAGGATACCATGACCGACATTTCGAATTATGACGTCACCGTTGCAATTTCCGTTACGGTCGCCATCATGAAAATCCGCAATTTTTATGTTATAAAATCGAGAAAATTTTTAAAAATCATTAAAAAATTAAATAATCGAATTAAATAAAAATCTTAAAAACCACTGTTGCAGTTATCATTACGGTCGCCATCTTGGATTATATAAATGTTGCATATTTCGTTACACCCACCATCTTGGTTGAGTACCATGTCATTATTACACTTTACATTACGACCACCATATTGGATCCTATTAATGTTGCAATTATCGTTATGGTCGCCATCTTGAAATTTAGACGCCATCTTGAAATTTAGACGCCATCTTGGAAATCCGTAATTTTAATGTTAGAAAATCGGGAAAAATTCCAAAATTCATCAAAAAAAATTAACTTAATAGAATTCTGATTGATTATATCGATTCCCGTCCTTGGTTCGAAACCGATGAGGGCAATAAAAATTACATCAGATCCTTCCTCCACAGAAGCCACCTACAGACTGACCTACCACCACCAATAACAAGATATTTACCATCAGCTGGTATGTCGTCATGTCCGCCATCTTGTCTTTGTCCGCTGGAGGCCGCCATCTTGTTTTCGTCTGCTAGAGTGTGCTGACTACATGTTAGTATAATGTTCTGTTCACCATAACTTTAATCTCTTATATTGACATTGAACTTTGTCATTGACCTTGAACTTTGACCTTGACTTTAAACTTTGACCTTGACCTTGAACTATGACCTTGACCTTGAACTTTGACTTTGACCTTGAACTTTGACCTTGACCTTGAAATTTGGCCTTGACCTTGAAATTTTACCTTGGCCTTGAACTTTGAACTTGACCTTGAACTTTGAACTTGAACTTCGACCTTGACCTTGTACTTTGAACTTGAAATTTGACCTTGACCTTTATCTTTGACCTTTACATTGATCTTTGACTTTGACCTTGACGCCCATCCTGGATTCGTCATTTTATGTTCAGTACATGCTACCAGGAGCTACCACATGCTAGTGGTAATTGCCAACATCTTGTTTTCGTCTGCTGGAGGTCACCATATTGTGTGTACTCGTCTTACCATCATGATAGTTTTATTCTAACCTGTTACAGTGCAGTAATCATTTATTATTACCGAGGTGCCCGCCATCTTGAAATTTGGCCGCCATTTTGAAATAATGTAATTATTTAGCTAGAAATGCGGGAAAAATTCCAAAATTCATCAAAAAAATCACTCATTAATTTACATATTGAATCGATGGATCCCTGTCCACAGTTCGATTCTTGACCAGTGACAGTTGTAACTAATTATGAAATAAATTTTAGATTCTGTTTTCCATTACCTTTCGCGGAGTTTATTAATCATTCAGTCTACGAAAAACAACTCAAGTCAATATACCTGACCAACGAATTAATACAGTGCCGATTAGCCTATTATGAAAGTCTATTTTTTCAATAATCTGAATAAAATATAAGCCGTTCATGTACAAAGCCACAAATATAGATCAATTGTCTTCAGTCCATGAGACCGAGTCACGTAATTATAAGACGTATAGGCTAGTCATTTCAGGTCCGCGTGACCTTCGTCGTTAGCTAATTATATTCAATTAATCCATTGTGACATTTTTATGCAATCTAAAATACCAAGTAACCTTGAAAAATATTTTAGTAACACCAAGAGGTTTTAAACTAGTAAATAATCAATCACCACATTTTGTACTACGCGCAATCAACAAAAAGGAAGCACCAACAACGAAAAAACATCATCGACAACGAAAAGGCAGCACATTTGGAAGCACCGACAACGAAAAGGCAGCACCACCATCGAAAAGGCAGCACCGACAACGAAAAGGCAGCACCACCATCGAAAAGACAGCTCATTTGGAAGCACCGACAACGAAAAGGCAGCACCACAAACGAGAAGCCAGCACATTTGGAAGCACCGACAACGAAGAGGCAGCACCGCCATCGAAAAGGCAGCACATTTGGAAGCACCGACAACGAAAAAGCTGCACCGTCAGCAAAAAGGAAGCTCATTTGGAAGCACCGACATCGTTAAGGCAGCGCCGCCAACGAAAAGGCAGCACATTTTGAAAGCACCGACAACGAAAAGGCAGCACCGCCATCGAAAAGGCAGCACATTTGGAAGCACCGACAAGGAAAAGGCAGCACCGTCAGCCAAAAGGCAGCTCATTTGGAAGCACCGACATCGTAAATGCAGCACCGCCAACGAAAAGGCAGCACATTTGAAAGCACCGTCAACGAAAAGGCAGCACCGTCAACAAAAAGGCAGCTCATTTGGAAGAACCGACAGCGAAATGGCAGCACCATCGAAGAAAAGGAAGCACATTTGGAAGCACCGTCAGCAAAAAGGCAGCACCGACAGCGAAATGGCAGCATATTTGGAAGCACAGCCAACGAAAAGGCAGCACCATCGACGAAAAGGAAGCACATTTGGAAGAACCGACAACGAAAAGGCAGCACCGACAGCGAAAAAGGCAGCACATTTGGAAGCACCGTCAGCAAAAAGGCAGCACCGACAACGAAAATGCACCACAATCGACGAAAAGGAAGCACATTTGGAAACACCGCCAACGAAAAGGCAGCACCATCGACGAAAAGGAAGAACATTTGGAAGCACAAGTTACGAGAACTAAGTCTTAGTTAGAAATCTGAATACAAGAAATAAAAACATTAAATTTTTATAATTAAAATTATTTTTTTTATTTCTTTACATTATACAAATGCAAGTAAAACAAGCCATTATTGTATGTAGCCAGCTTTCCTCAGTTCTTTGAGTATGAAAGATATTTCTTTGATGCACGAATAGTTTCCTGCACAAAGCGAGCCATGTAGAATTCTTAGCCGGTCAACCAATATGTTTGGATCTTTCCATGATGTGTAATCAATCTCTTCTACCACCATTTTACTTGCTTGTTTATTATAAATATTATGATCTCTGGTGTATTCCGTTTTAACACCAACCTCAGGGTAACTTTCATTATCGAGATAGTGATCATCACAAGCTTGATCAGATTTATTTAATATATCACGTCGTTTCCATCGTTTCGGTCTCAGTACACCGACACAGTCTTCGATCTTGTCTGCTTTAGCTGCTTCATCACAGTCTATGCCTTTGTCAACAGCCTCAGAGTCGCTGTAGCAATCACCGTAGAAGGCAACATCTTCACCCAGATTACCGTAAGAATTCGATGCCGATGATGTTGAAGTGTCTTCATCGTCTTCATGCTTCCATTTTAGGAGTCCATCATTTTTACAGAGTAGGAAAGGTCTACTTGAATTCGGCTGGAATGTATTCTCACTTTTCACGTTAAGGATTCTTCCATTGTCTTCATTCTTCCATAAATCATCATCATCATCCTTCAATTTAAGTTTTTTGTCGAGATCGGAAGAGCCGCGAAAATAATCTCTCCCAAGACAAGGAAAATTATTGTCGTAATGCAAATCGCTCTTCCTTAGCCTAGTAGAGCCATCGTTGTCCTCTAGCTTGTACGCAGGCTTGGCGTTACAAGTTCGGTCATGTCTTTTTAAGCTCTCTCTCCGCATAAACGACTTGCTATATCTATCACAACTTATCATATTACGTAGTGGATTTTTAACACAGTCATTCTTCTCGTGTTGTCTTCCATTCTTTCTCAAGAAAAATTCTTTGCTGCTAAACTTACACCTGTGTCCTTTCAATACAGCAACAGACATCGAATCAGGATTCATATTAGGTACTGAGACTATTGTCAGATGAAAACTGAGTGAATTAAATTAGATACATTACTAAAATAGAATTTTTTAAATATTTCATCAGCAAGAATTAAGTTACCTGATACAAAATAAATTGTTACATGTGGTTTTGATTATTAGCATGAGATGTCGCCACGTGTTGTGTTGAGTCATAATTTATTTACATCTTTTATGTGGTATGCGGGATGCTCACTAACGTTCACAAAACAAGGATGGCTTCGCTAGTCATCAAGGAGAAGGAAGTTCGTCTTGCATGTTGGTGATCCACAGATGTCTCATGGCATATTATTAATTTGACTGAGTAATGATATTTTTTAAATTCCACCTGATAAAAATATTGCAAGTTTTGATTTAGTAGCAAAAATTATCGAATTAAATGTAACTCCAAATAAAATGACGTCTCATTAGACAAAAAAAAATCAATGCAGAGAGCGGTTTCTCAGAATAGACAGAAGCACTTGAAGAAACCACAGGAATGATTGCAAGAACACGGGAAAAAACCATAAAAATATTGGCAAGAAAAATCAGGAGCACACGGAGAAAACCATCATAATATTGACAAGAATAATCGGGAGCTCACGGAGAAAGCCACCACATGTTTTCTTTGATATCATAAAATTACAGGAAAAAAATATTTAAAAATAAAAATAAATTATAAAAAAAAATAAAAAAATAAAAAAATACATAAACAGATTCTGCTAGCTTGTAAACTTATCATTGTTGAGCAAAGATAGAGTTCTTGTACAAGCAAGAATATTTGTATTTTTTTATTTTTTTATTTTTTTTTATTAATTTATTTTTATTTTTAAATATTTTTTTCCTGTAATTTTATATCAAAGAAAACATGTGGTTTTTTTCTCCGTGAGCTCCTGATTATTCTTGTCAATATTATGATGGTTTTCTCCGTGTGCTCCTGATTATTCTTGCCAATATTTTGATGGTTTTTTCCCGTGTTCTTGCAATCATTCCTGTGGTTTCTTCAAGTGCTTCTGTCTATTCTGAGAAACCGCTCTCTGCATAGATTTTTTTTTGTCTAATGAGACATGTCATTTTATTTGGAGTTACATTTAATTCGATAATTTTTGCTACTAAATCAAAACTTGCAATATTTTTATCAGGTGGAATTTAAAAAATATCATTACTCAGTCAAATTAATAATATGCCATGAGACATCTGTGGATCACCAACATGCAAGACGAACTTCCTTCTCCTTGATGACTAGCGAAGCCATCCTTGTTTTGTGAACGTTAGTGAGCATCCCGCATACCACATAAAAGATCTAAATAAATTATGACTCAACACAACACGTGGCGACATCTCATGCTAATAATCGAAACCACATGTAACAATTTCTTTTGTATCAGGTAACTTAATTCTTGCTAATGAAATATTTAAAATATTCTATTTCAGTAATGTATCTAATTTAATTCACTCAGTTTGCATCTGACAATAGTCTCAGTACCTACCTAATATGAATCCTGATTCGGTGTATGTTGCTGTATTGAAAGGACTCAGGTGTAAATTTTGCAGCAAAGAATTTTTCTTGAGAAAGAATGGAAGACAACACGAGAAGAATGACTGTGTTAAAAATCCACTACGTAATATGATAAGTTGTGATAGATGTAGCAAATCGTTTATGCGGTAAGAGAGCTTAAAAAGACATGACAGAACTTGTAACGCCAAGCCTGCGTACAAGCTAGAGGACAACGATGGCTCTACTAGGCTAAGGCAGAGCGATTTGCATTACGACAATAATTTTCCTTGTCTTGGGAGAGATTATTTTCGCGGCTCTTCCGATCTCGACAAAAAACTTAAATTGAAGGATGATTATGATGATTTATGGAAGAATGAAGACAATGGAAGAATCCTTAACGTGAAAAGTGAGAATACATTCCAGCCGAATTCAAGTAGATCTTTCCTACTCTGTAAAAATGATGGACTCCTAAAATGGAAGCATGAAGACGATGAAGACACTTCAACATCATCGGCATCGAATTCTTACGGTAATCTGAGTGAAGATGTTGCCTTCTACGGTGATTGCTACAGCGACTCTGAGGCTGTTGACAAAGGCATAGACTGTGATGAAGCAGCTAAAGCAGACAAGATCGAAGACTGTGTCGGTGTACTGAGACCGAAACGATGGAAACGACGTGATATATTAAATAAATCTGATCAAGCTTGTGATGATCACTATCCCGATAACGAAAGTTACCCTGAGGTTGGTGTTAAAACGGAATACACCAGAGATCATAATATTTATAATAAACAAGCAAGTAAAATGGTGGTAGAAGAGATTGATTACACATCATGGAAAGATCCAAACATATTGGTTGACCGGCTAAGACTTCTACATGGCTCGCTTTGTGCAGGAAACTATTCGTGCATCAAAGAAATATCTTTCATACTCAAAGAACTGAGGAAAGCTGGCTACATACAATAATGGCTTGTTTTACTTGCATTTGTATAATGTAAAGAAATAAACTAAATAATTTGAATTATAAAAATTTAATGTTTTTATTTCTTGTATTCTGATTTCTAACTAAGACTTAGTTCTCGTAACTTGTGCTTCCAAATGTGCTTCCTTTTCGTCGATGGTGCTGCCTTTTCGTTGGCGGTGCTTCCAAATGTGCTTCCTTTTCGTCGATTGTGCTGCATTTTCGTTGTCGGTGCTGCCTTTTTGCTGACGGTGCTTCCAAATGTGCTGCCTTTTCGCTGTCGGTGCTGCCTTTTCGTTGTTGGTGCTTCCAAATGTGCTTCCTTTTCGTCGATGGTGCTGACTTTTCGTTGGCGGTGCTTCCAAATGTGCTGCCTTTGCGTTTGCGGTGCTGCCTTTACGATGTCGGTGCTTCCAAATGTGCTGCCTTTTCGTTGTCGGTGCTGCCTTTTTGCTGACGGTGCTTCCAAATGTGCTTCCTTTTCGTCGATGGTGCTGCCTTTTCGTTGTCGGTGCTTCCAAATGAGCTGCCTTTTTGTTGACGGTGCTGCCTTTTCGTTGACGGTGCTGCCTTTTCGTTGATGGTGCTTTCAATTGTGCTGCCTTTTCGTTGGTGGTGCTGACTTTTCGTTGGCGGTGCTTCCAAATGTGCTGCCTTTTCGTTGTCGGTGCTGTCTTTTCGTTGTTGGTGCTTCCTTTTTGTTGATTGCGCGTAGTACAAAATGTGGTGATTGAATATTTACTAGTTTAAAACCTCTTGGTGTTACTAAAATATTTTTCAAGGTTACTTAGTCCTTTAGATTGCATAAAATGTCACGATGGATTGATTGAATATAATTAGCTAACGACGAAGGTTACGCGGACCTGAAATGACTAGCCTATACGTCTGATAATGACGTGACTCGGTCTCATGGACTGAAGACAATTGATCTATATGTGTGGCTTTGTACATGAACGGCTTATATGTTATTCAAATTATTGAAAAATTAGACTTTCATAATAGGTTAATCGGCACTGTTTTAATTCGTTGGTCAGGTATATTGATTTGAGTTGTTTTTCGTAGAGTGAATGATTAATAAACTCCGCGTAAGGTAATGGAAAACAGAATCTAAAATTTATTTAATAATAAGTTACAACTGTCACTGGTCAAGAATCGAACCGTGGACAGGGATCCATCGATTCAATATGTAAATTAATGAGTGATTTTTTTGATATATTTTGGATTTTTTTCCCGCATTTCTAGCTTAATAATTACATGATTTCAAGATGGCAGCCAAATTTCAAGATGGCGGGCACCTCGGTAATAATAAATGATTACTGCATTATAACAGATTAGAATAAAACTATCATGATGGTAAGACGAATACACACAATATGGTGACCTCCAGCAGATGAAAACAAGATGTTGGCAATGACCACTAGCATGTGGTAGCTCCTGGTAGCATGTACTGAACATAAAATGACGAATCCATGATGGGCGTCGAGGTCAAAGTCAAAGATCAAGGTCAAGGTCAAAGATCAAGGTCAAGGTCAAATTTCAAGGTCAAAGTTCAAGGTCAAGGTCGAAGTCCAAGGTCAAAGTTCAAGGTCAAGGTCAAATTTCAAGGTCAAGGATTAAGTTCAAAGTCAAGGTCAAAGTTCAAGGTCAATGACAAAGTTCAATGTCAATATAAGAGATCAAAGTTATGGTGAACAGAACATTATACTATCATGTCGTCAGCACACTCTAGCTGACGAAAACAAGATGGCGGCCTCCAGCGGACAAAGACAAAATGGCGGACATGACGTCATACCAGCTGATGGTAAATACCTTGTTATTGGTGGTGGTAGGTCAGTCTGTAGGTGGCTTCTGTGGAGGAAGGATCTGATGTGATTTTTTTGCTCTCATCGGTTTCGAACCAAGGACGGGAATCGATATAATCAATCAGAATTCTATTAAGTTAATTTTTTTGATGAATTTTGGAATTTTTTCCGATTTTCTAACATAAAAATTACGGATTTCCAAGATGGCGTCTAAATTTCAAGATGGCGACCATAACGATAATTGCAACATTAATAGGATCCAATATGGTGGTCGTAACGTTAAGTGTAAGAATGACATGGTACTCAACCAAGATGGTGGGTGTAACGAAATATGCAACATTTATATAATCCAAGATGGCGACCGTAATGATAACTGCAACAGTGGTTTTTAAGATTTTTATTTAATTCGATTATTTAAATTTTTTAATGATTTTTAAAAATTTTCTCTATTTTATAACATAAAAATTGCGGATTTTCATGATGGCGACCGTAAAGGAAATTGCAACGGTGACGTCATAATTCGAAATGTCGGTCATGGTATCCTTATTCCTATAAATGGCTTATAAGCGGCTAACTCTTAGGAGTTTTAAGCCAGTTTTAGGAATTTTCAGCCGCTGGGATTTTTAAGGACTAAAAACGGGAAATTTTCCCTCGAAACGGAAAATTTTTCCCTCGAAAAGAGAAATTTTTAATTTGAGGAATTTTTTTAGATTATTTGGCGGAATTTTTTTCCACAAAAAAAGAAATTTTGGCGATTTTTGAGGAATTTTGGGCAATTTTTGCCCAATTTTGGCAAGTTTTGAGGATCAAATTCAAGTTCAAGGTCAAAGGTCAAGGTCAAGGTCATCCAAGATGGCCGCCGTGACGTCACAATCCAATATGGCGGATCGGACACACAGCACCACATCCTGCATCCTGTTTCGGTATGTCCATTTACTTTCTACTAATAATTAGTGCAGTTTGAGCGATTGGAGCAGGGGGAGCTACTTTAGAAAGTTGGAGTGATTGGAGCGATTGGAGCAGTTGGAGCTTTTGCAGCCAGTTGGAGTTTTGTAGCCAGTTGGAGCTGTTGGAGCTAAAGACGGTTGTAGCCAAAAACCGCTGGAGCAGTTTGAGCCAAAGACTGTTGGAGCTATTGTAGCCAGTTGGAGCAATTGGAGCCAAATACAGTAGTAGCCAAATACAATTGGTGCAGGAGGAGCCAAGGACAGTTATGAATTGTATCCTACCACTTCCTGCGACCGATCTTATCCATTTTTGTATGTGATTTCACATGGGCTTCCTTTGCTGAGTGTGTTTTCAAATGTGCTTCCTTTGCTGAGTGTGCTTTAAAATGTGTTTCCTTTTTTTTAATGTGTTTCCTTTATTTTTGTGCTACTATATGTCCTTCATTTTTTAGAGTTCTTCGAAATGTGTTTCCTTAATTTAATGTGGTTCCTAATGTGCTTCTTTTTTCATTGATTGTACATTGCCAAGTCTATAATACTCAGGACTGATGTCTTAAAGGGATTTATCACAGCTGCTGGACCTGTGTAATGCAGAGTCTCGGAATTATGTCGATAATTGACATAATTATTCCTTTCTTTAAAAAAATGGAAAAATCACTATATAGAAAATTAAATACCCTTTGTATGTTGTGGGAAAAATGTTATATTTTAATGTTTAAATCACTTTCAATAGTTAATGAAAATACTGTTTATACGTTGTACCAGCCTAGTTTTCGTAAGTTTGAATTTCATATTTCTCGAATTATTTTTTTATAAAAAACATATTTAAGCCCTTTATAAAAACATTTTTCAAAGTTCCCTCATTGGCATAATTCAGATTTTTAAGAAAAATGAATTTTTCTAATGTAATGCACACATAGCTGGGCGAATAAATGTTGAGTGCGTGGGAAACAGGGTTGGAGCCAGGGAAGAGAAGAAGAGAAGCAAACAGTGAGACACCCCCAACCCCCCCCCCCCCCTCCCGCCTCACTGCTGGGCGCTTGGCTCTGTCCGAGCCTGACAACAGGGAAGAGTGCTGTGCAGGGGGTGGGGGCTGGCACTACCCTGGCCTAACGAATAGACGTTAGTGGTAGAAAATTTAACACAACTATATCAAGCAACCCAGCTTTTTTCATTAAAACTAATTGTTTTGTTTATTACTTTATTCTTATTTTAATCTTATGAATTAAAAAATTTCGTTATAAAGTGTTGTAGTTAATTCTGTTGCTGTTGAATAAATGAATTAAAATGATTAATTTTTTACTCTTTAGTTCATACAATTCACCATGATTTTAGTTTGGAATATGAAAATGGGATTACTAATGAGGTTTAAAGTCAAATACTCGGGGAATCGAACATATGACGTCACATATACAATGAGGCATGATATCAGATGAGATTATTTTTTCAGTGTGTAAATTATCAAGAAAAAATACCTGTATTGAATAAAAACCATGCTCTAAAAAAAATTAACCATGTAAATCAATACTATTAAGATACTAATCACTAAATAGGTATCATATTTAAGTTATTGACGCATACTATTACTTTAGTAACGTATTCGATTCTAATTTACCCTGGCTACGTGGTCGATTGGGAAACAATATACTTAAAGTGCTCATAGAGCGTATGAATTTTTGTATTTCTCATCATAAGGAAACATTGTTATTCTGGTGTAATGTGATGAAATAACAAACACGCTTTGAATCTACTTACAATACTTATTTAAAGCAATTTACCTATTTATTCAGATCTTTATTTCCTGTGATTAAACGCTCCGACTCAAAGCCAGTAGCATAGCCCAGTGCAGTGGACACAGTGATGACCCGACCGCTCTAGCGATTCAATCGATTACTGCAGACTCTTAACCAATATACCATTTTAAAGTTGAAGAAACATGCAACAACACTTGCTTAAGTAATTTTCACGCTAAGCCATTCATGTTTATGTAATATGTATTTTGATTCCCGTAAACATAAAAAAAAACAATCTTATTTCCTAACTTTATTGATTTTCATTGTCTATGAATGATAAGATGTTTAAAAAATTTAATCTTTTTTTGCTATTTACATGTAGGTATATTGGTATATCTAGATTATTTTAATATCCATACTGAGAGTGTACTACAAAATCTGCGATTAACAATTGCGTTTTTGTGGATCGTTGCATTAAATTATAGTTTATGACTTAACGGCATGTTTTCGTTGTGACGCACAAGTTTTGTGGTGTGAACATTTTATGCGTTACCAAGAAAGATTCTGATGTTCTACGAATGTTCAGCTTCGGGATAATGTTTCATATATTTAAAGCCTTTGATTCCTGAGAGCGAAAATTCCCCCCAGCCGGAGTGACCTCGTCACCGCCCGAGTACAGAACACACTACGACGCTCGCAGCACTTCGGTGTTCAGAGCGGCTGTGTCGGACTCTTTACAATTATGCCATTTTAAATATATGAAATATGCATCCACATTTGCAAACGTGATTTATACGTCGTGCTTTTCATGTTTATGTAATCTGTATTTTTATTCCTTGCGAATTTGAGTGAAATCATTTTTTCCCAATATTATTGATTATTTCGCTATAGACGAGTATGGCAGTGTCGCTAGACGCTTCTGAATATGTTCCTGGCACGAAATGCTGCTAAAGATGTCCAGGTGTAGCACAGGTGAGGCGATAACCGCCTGCAAAGTTGATGTACGCCGTGCGTCGCCATAATGTAAGCCGTAATGTAAGGTCGATCCTAAGGCTCGTGAGCTTCTCAAAAAGAACCTTACGTACCTGACCATCCCTCACCAGCTCTTAGACTTTTGGTATTCACGTTGGGAGTAGTATATAAATGGGGCTTCTGCGGCAGGATTCAGGTTGTGGAGCCTGTGGAGCCGACCGCCATCTTGGATTGTGACGTCACGGCGGCCATCTTTGACTCAAAATTCCTCAAAATTCCTCAAAATTGACTCAAAATTGCTCAAAATTGACTCAAAAAGACTCAAAATTTCCCGTTTTCGAGGAAAAAATTCCCGTTTCGAGAAAAATTAGGATTTCGAAAAACCACAAATGTCTTTTGCCTTAGAAAGAACACGAATTCCTAAAATAGGCTTAAGCATCCTTAACTCAAGCCTCAGTTAAGCCTCTATCAGGATGTGACATTGACCTTTGACCTTGACCTTGACCCCGACGGCCATTTTGGATCCGCCATCTTGGATGACGTCATTTCGTTTTCTCGAACATTCCAGCATTGTGTTATCCACCATTTTGAATTATGACGTCACCGTTGCAGTTTCCGTTACGCCCGCCATCTTGAAAATCCGCAATTTTTATGTTAGAAAATCGGGAAAAATTTTAAAAATCATTAAAAAAATTAAATAATCGAATTAAATAAAAATCTTAAAAACCACTGTTACAGTTATTGTTACGGTCGCCATCTTGGATTATATAAATGTTGCATATTTCGTTACACCCGCCATCTTGGATGAGTACCATGTCATTCTTACACTTTACGTTACGACCACCATATTGGATCCTATTAATGTTGCAATTATCGTTATGGTCGCCATCTTGAAATTTAGACGCCATCTTGGAAATCCGTAATTTTTAAGTTAGAAAATCGGGAAAAATTCCAAAATTCATCAAAAAATTAACTTAATAGAATTCTGATTGATTATATCGATTCCCGTCCTTGGTTCGAAACCGGTGAGGGCAAAATTTAAAAAAAAATCAGATCCTTCCTCCACAGAAGCCACCTACAGACTGACCTACCACCACCAATAACAATGTATTTACCATCAGCTGGTATGACGTCATGTCCGCCATCTTGTCTTTGTCCGCTGGAGGCAACCATCCTGTTTTCGTCTGCTAGAGTGTGCTGGAGACATGTTAGTATAATGTTCTATTCACCATAACTTTGACCTTGACCTTGAAATTTGACCTTGACCTTGACCTTTGACTTTGACCTTGAAATTTGACCTTGACCTTGAACTTTGACCTTACCTGTGAAATTTGACCTTGACCTTGAACTTTGACCTTGACCTTAAAATTTGACCTTGACCTTGATGTCCATCACGGATCCGCCATTTTATGTTCAGAACATTCTAGTGGTCATTGCCACCATCATGTTTTCGTATGCTGGAGGACACCATATTGTGTGTACTCGTCTTACCATCATGCTAGTTTTATTCTAACATGCTACAGTGCAGTAATCATTTATTATTACTGAGGTGCCCACCATCTTGAAATTTGACCGCCATCTTGAAATCATGTTATTATTTAGCTAGAAATGCGGGGAAAATTCCAATAGTCTCCGAAAAAATCAATTATTAATTTACAAATTGAATCGATGGATCCCTGTCCACGGTTCGATTCTTGACCAGAGACAGTTGTAACTAATTATTAAATAAATGTTAGGTTCTGTTTTCCATTACCTTTCGCGGAGTTTATTAATCATTCACTCTACGAAAATCAACTGAAGTCAATATACCGGACAAACGAATTATTACAGTGCCGATTAGCCTATTATGAAAGTCTAATTTTTTAATAATCTGAATAACATATAAGCCGATCATGTACATAGCCACGCATATAGATCAATTGTCTTCAGCCATGAGACCGAGTCATGTCATTATCAGACGTATAGGCTAGTCATTTCAGGACCACGTGACCTTCGTAATCCATCGTGACATTTTTATACATTCTAAAGGACCAAGTAACCTAGTAAAATATTTTAGTAACACCAAGAGGCGATAAACTAGTAAATATTCAATCACTACATTTTGTACTACACGCAATCAACAAAAAAGGAAGCACCAACAACGAAAAGACAGCACCACCAACGTAAAGACAGCTCATTTGGAAGCACCGACAACGAAAAGGCAGCACCGCCAACGTAAATACAGCACATTTGGAAGCACCGACAACGAAAAGACAGCAGCGACAACGAAAAGACAGAACATTTGGAAGCACCGACAACGAAAAGGCACCACATTTGGAAGCACCGACATCTAAAAGACAGCACCGCCATCGGAAAGGCAGCACATTTTGGAAGCACCGACAACGAAAAGGCAGCACCGTCATCGTAAAGGCACGGACCGCAAGACCGGGTCATGTCAACATCATACATATAGACAATGAACTCAGTACACACAGGAAAAAGGAATATACACGCAAAAAAACGGAACGTACACACTGGAAAATGGAATTTACACTCAGGAAAACAGAATGTACACGCAGGAAAACGGAATATACACACAGGAAAACGGATCGTACACGCAGGAAAACGGAATATACACACAGAAAAACGGAATTTACACTCAGGAAAACGGAACGTACACGTAGGAAAAACGGAATGTACACGCAGGAAAACGGAAGGTACACGCAGTAAAACGGAACGTACACGCAGGAAAAACGGAATGTACACGCAGGAAAACGGAAGGTATACGCAGGAAAACGGAACGTACACGCAGGAAAACGGATCGTACACGCAGGAAAACGGAATGTTCACGCAGGAAAACGGAATGTACACGCAGGAAAACGGAATTTACACGCAGGAAAACGGAACGTACACGCAGGAAAACGGAACGTACACGCAGGAAAACGGATCGTACACGCAGGAAAACGGAATGTTCACGCAGGAAAACGGAATGTACACGCAGGAAAACGGAATTTACACGCAGGAAAACGGAACGTACACGCAGGAAAAACGGAATGTACACGCAGGAAAACGGAAGGTATACGCAGGAAAACGGAACGTACACGCAGGAAAACGGATCGTACACGCAGGAAAACGGAACGTACACACAGGAAACGGAACGTACACGCAGGAAACGGAATGATCACAGGCTCCAAAATTCATTGGCTCCAATATTCATTGACTACAATATTCTTTGGCTCCAATATTCATTGACTCCAATATACATTGACTCCAATATTCATTGGCTTCAATATTCATTGGCTCCATCAGTCATTGTCACCAACAGTCTTTTGGTTCCAAAAGTCTTTCGGCTAAATATATTTGGCTAGAATTCTTCGAGTCTAAGAGTCGATGAGGCCACATGGCTACGAGTCTAAAATTATCTAGCTATTTACGAGTTATACACGGCTTGCGAGGCTAGAGCTACGAAGCTTCTAGTTCACAAGTTTACGTGACTGCGAGGATACAGAACTACAAGTCTACATGAGTACTTGACTACGAAGCTACTCGTCTACAAGGCTACAATTACTACATTTGTCTTCGACGGAATTTTTTCTTTTGCTACATCTGCACCATCAGCATTATGTTATAAGATTACAAGGCTACTTGCTTACGTAGCTTCAAGTCTACGAGGCTCCAATGCATCATGACTACGAGACTACGTGCCATGAGGTTACGAGACTATGCGATTGCAAGTCTTCAAGGTTACGTGATCGCGAGGCTATAGGACTACCAAGCTTCCAGAACGTATGGTTACGAGACTGCATGACTAATTGGCGGCGCGGCTACGAAACTTCATGTCTCTAACTGACTACAATATCACTATTCAGTGGTGAGAGTTAATTTATCTCATGCAAAGGTACTTGCTGCAAGTAGTTCCGCTTTTCAACATCAGATGACGTCACGTGTTGCTTGCAGGTAAATAATATTTATTTCTTATATGCGGGATGCTCACTATCGATCGCATAAGAAGGATGGCTTCGTTAGTCTCCAAGGAGAAGGAAGTTCGTCCTTCCTGCTAGTGCTTCTCAGATTTCTCACGGTCCGCCATCTTGGATTGCGACGTTACGGCGGCCATCTTAGATGGGTGTGACCTTGACCTTTGACCGAAACCGCAGGAATGATCGTAAGCATTTGGATTAATCATCAAAATATTGATAAGAATAATCAGGAGCACACGGAGAAAACCATCACAATATTGATAAGAATAATCAGAAGCACACGGAGAAAAACGACGCATGTTTTCTTTGATATCATAACATTACAGGAAAAAAAAATTTAAAAATAAAAATAAATAAATAAAAAATTTAAAAAAATTAAAAAATACATAAACTGATTCTGCTAGCTTGTAAACTTATCATTGTTGAGCAAAGATAGAGTTTAAGTACAAGCTAGCAGAATCAGTTTATGTATTTTTTAATTTTTTTAAATTTTTTATTAATTTTTTTTTATTTTTAATTTTTTTTTCCTGTAATTTTATGATATCAAAGAAAACATGAGTCGTTTTTCTCCGTGTGCTTCTGATTATTCTTATCAATATTGTGATGGTGTTCTCCGTGTGCTCCTGATTATTCTTATCAATATTTTGATGATTAATCCGAGTGCTTACGATCATTCCTGCGGTTTCAGTCAAAGGTCGTCACACCCATCAAAGATGGCCGCCGTAACGTCGCAATCCAAGATGGCGGACCGTGATAAATCTGAGAAGCACTAGCAGGAAGGATGAACTTCCTTCTCCTTGGAGACTAACGAAGCCATCCTTCTTATGCGATCGATAGTGAGCATCCCGCATATAAGAAATAAATATTATTTACCTGCAAGCAACACGTGACGTCATCTGATGTTGAAAAGCGGAACTACTTGCAGCAAGTACCTTTGCATGAGATAAATTAACTCTCACCACTAAATAGTGATATTGTAGTCAGTGAGAGACATGAAGTTTCATAGCCGCGCCGCCAATTAGTCATGCAGTCTCGTAACCATACGTTCTGGAAGCTTGGTAGTCCTATAGCCTCGCGATCACGTAACCTTGAAGACTTGCAATCGCATAGTCTCGTAACCTCATGGCACGTAGTCTCGTAGTCATGATGCATTGGAGCCTCGTAGACTTGAAGCTACGTAAGCAAGTAGCCTTGTAATCTTATAACATAATGCTGATGGTGCAGATGTAGCAAAAGAGAAAATTCCGTCGAAGACAAATGTAGTAATTGTAGCCTTGTAGACGAGTAGCTTCGTAGTCAAGAACCCATGCAGACTTGTATTCCTGTATCCATGCAGACACGTAAACTCGTTTTCTAGAGGCTTCGTAGCTCTGTAGCCTCGCAGTCTCGTCAACTTGAAGATTCGTAGTCACGTAGTCTCGTAACATCATGGCTTGTAGTCGAGTAGACATGATGCATTGGAGCCTCGCAGACTTGAGGCTACGTAAGCAAGTATCCATGCAATCTTATAACATAATGCTGGTGGTGCATTTGGAACAAGAGAGAAAATTCTGACGAAGACAGATGCTGCAATTGTAGCCTTGTAGACGAGTAGCTTCGTAGTCAAGTACTCATGTAGACTTGTAGTTCTGTATCCTCGCAGTCACGTAAACTTGTGAACTAGAAGCTTCGTAGCTCTAGCCTCGCAAGCCGTGTATAACGCGTAAATAGCTAGATCATTTTAGACTCGTAGCCATGTGGCCTCATCGACTCTTAGACTCGAAGAATTCTAGCCAAATATATTTAGAGCCGAAAGACTTTTGGAACCAAAAGACTGTTGGTGACAATGACTGATGGAGCCAATGAATATTGAAGCCAATGAATATTGGATTCAATGTATATTGGAGTAAATGAATATTGGAGCCAAAGAATAGTGTAGTCAATGAATATTGGAGCCAATGAATTTTGGAGCCTGTGATCATTCCGTTTCCTGCGTGTACGTTCCGTTTTCTGTGTGTACGTTCCGTTTTTCTGCGTGTACGATCCGTTTTCCTGCGTGTACGTTCCGTTTTCCTGCGTGTACTTTCTGTTTTCCTGTGTGTAAATTCCGTTTTCCTGCGTGTAAATTCCGTTTTCCTGCGTAAACATTCCGTTTTCCAGCATGTACGTTCCGTTTTCCTTCGTGTACGATCCGTTTTCCTGCGTGTACGTTCCGTTTTCCTGCGTGTACATTCCGTTTTCCTGCGTGTACGTTCCGTTTTCCTGCGTGTACGTTCCGTTTTCCTGCGTGTACCTTCCGTTTTCCTGCGTGTACGTTCCGTTTTTCCTGCGTGTACGTTCCGTTTTTCCTGCTTGTACGTTCCGTTTTCCTGCGTGTAAATTCCGTTTTCCTTCAAGTACATTCCGTTTTCCTGCGTGAACATTCCGTTTTCCTGCGTGTACGATCCCTTTTCCTGAGTGTACGTTCCGTTTTCCTGCATATACCTTCCGTTTTCCTGCGTGTACATTCCGTTTTTCCTGCGTGTACGTTCCGTTTTACTGCGTGTACCTTCCGTTTTCCTGCGTGTACATTCCGTTTTTCCTACGTGTACGTTCCGTTTTCCTGAGTGTAAATTCCGTTTTCCTGTGTGTATATTCCGTTTTCCTGCGTGTACGATCCGTTTTCCTGCGTGTACGTTCCGTTTTACTGCGTGTACCTTCCGTTTTCCTGCGTGTACATTCCGTTTTTCTTACGTGTACGTTCCGTTTTACTGCGTGTACCTTCCGTTTTCCTGCGTGTACATTCCGTTTTTCCTACGTGTACGTTCCGTTTTCCTGAGTGTAAATTCCGTTTTCCTGTGTGTATATATTTCGTTTTCCTGCGTGTACATTCTGTTTTCCTGAGTGTAAATTCCGTTTTCCAGCGTGTACGTCCTGGTTTTCTGCGTGTATATTCCTTTTTCATGTGTGTACTGAGTTCATGGTCTATATGTCTGATATTGACATGACCCGGTCTTGCGGTCCGTGCCTTTACGATGACGGTGCTGCCTTTTCGTTGTCGGTGCTTCCAAATGAGCTGTCTTTACGTTGGTGGTGCTGTCTTTTCGTTGTTGGTGCTTCCTTTTTTGTTGATTGCGTGTAGTACAAAATGTAGTGATTGAATATTTACTAGTTTATCGCCTCTTGGTGTTACTAAAATATTTTACTAGGTTACTTGGCCCTTTAGAATGTATAAAAATGTCACGATGGATTACGAAGGTCACGTGGTCCTGAAATGACTAGCCTATACGTCTGATAATGACATGACTCGGTCTCATGGGCTGAAGACAATTGATCTATATGCGTGGCTATGTACATGAACGGCTTATATGTTATTCAGATTATTGAAAAATTAGACTTTCATAATAGGCTAATTGGCACTGTATTAATTCGTTGGTCCGGTATATTGACTTGAGTTGATTTTCGTAGAGTGAATGATTAATAAACTCCGCGAAAGGTAATGGAAAACAGAACCTAACATTTATTTAATAATTAGTTACAACTGTCTCTGGTCAAGAATCGAACCGTGGACAGGGATCCATCGATTCAATTTGTAAATTAATAATTGATTTTTTCGGAGACTATTGGAATTTTCCCCGCATTTCTAGCTAAATAATTACATGATTTTAAGATGGCGGTCAAATTTCAAGATGGTGGGCACCTCAGTAATAATAAATGATTACTGCACTGTAGCATGTTAGAATAAAACTAGCATGATGGTAAGACGAGTACACACAATATGGTGTCCTCCAGCAGACGAAAACATGATGGTGGCAATGACCACTAGAATGTACTGAACATAAAATGACGGATCCGTGATGGACATCAAGGTCAAGGTCAAATTTCAAGGTCAAGGTCAAAGTTCAAAGCCAAGGTCAAAGTTCAAGGTCAAGGTCAAATTTCAAGGTCAAGGTCAAATTTCAAGGTCAAAGTCAAAGGTCAAGGTCAAGGTAAAATTCCAAGGTCAAGGTTCAAGTTCAAGGTCATGTTCAAAGTTATGGTGAACAGAACATTATACTAACATGTCTCCAGCACACTCTATCAGACGAAAACAGGATGGTTGCCTCTAGCGGACAAAGACAAGATGGCGGACATGACGTCATACCAGCTGATGGTAAATACATTGTTATTGGTGGTGGTAGGTCAGTCTGTAGGTGGCTTCTGTGGAGGAAGGATCTGATTTTTTTAATTTTTTGCCCTCACCGGTTTCGAACCAAGGACGGGAATCGATATAATCAATCAGAATTCTATTAAGTTAATTTTTTGATGAATTTTGGAATTTTTCCCGATTTTCTAACATAAAAATTATGGATTTCCAAGATGGCGTCTAAATTTCAATATGGTGACTAAATTTCAAGATGGCGACCATAACGATAGTTGCAACATTAATAGGATCCAATATGGTGGTCGTAACGTAAAGTGTAAGAATGACATGGTACTCAACCAAGATGGCGGGTGTAACGAAATATGCAACATTTATATAATCCAAGATGGCGACCGTAACGACAACTGCAACAGTGGTTTTTAATATTTTTTTAATTCGATCAAATAATTTTTTTAATGATTTTTAAAAATTTTCCCGATTTTCTAACATACAAATTGCGGATTTTCAAGATGGCGGGCGTAACGGAAACTGCAACGGTGACGTCATAATTCAAAATGGCTGATAACACAATGCCGGAATGTTCGAGAAAACGAAATGACGTCCTCCAAGATGGCGGATCCAAAATGGCCATCGGGGTCAAGGTCAAGGTCAAAGGTCAATGTCACATCCTGATAGAGGCTTAACTGAGGCTTGAGTTAAGGATGCTTAAGCCTATATTAGGAATTTGTGTTCTTTCTAAGGCAAAAGACATTTGTGGTTTTTCGAAATCCTAATTTTTCTCGAAACGGGAAATTTTCCCTCGAAAACGGGAAATTTTCAGTCATTTTGAGTCAATTTTGAGGAATTTTGAGTCAATTTTGAGGAATTTTGAGGAATTTTGAGTCAAAGATGGCCGCCGTGACGTCACAATCCAAGATGGCGGTCGGCTCCACAGGCTCCACAACCTGAATCCTGCCGCAGAAGCCCCATTTATATACTACTGTTGGGTTTTCTTAAAATGTTACATGTCGTAAGTAGTGACAATAGCCAAGTTTCCTTGTGTGTGAATGTGCTCGCGTGTGTGTGATTTGCTCGCGTGTGTGTGAATGTGCGCTTTTGTGTGTACAAGGAACATGAGCGTGAATTAGATTATGGTGTTATAAGATTGACGTAGGTGTTGAGATACCCTGTTCAATGTTCTTTGAGTCTATAGCCCTGCTGGCTGGAGTAGGTGAGCCCCGAGGGTGGAACTGGCCTTCTCCAATGTTGCCAAGTCGTTACATGCGCCGCGGCATGTTCTCCAACGGGCCAAGGCCGCCGATGATACGCTCGAGTACGATTCGCGGTTTTTCCTTCGTCACACCTCATGACATTGTGTGACCGCGAGCTCCACGCAGCGTCGAAGAGTCGCGTGAGCAGCGGTCTTATCGACGGCTCGACGGTGCGACTAAGACTCGGGGGAAGCCTTCTTTTCATAGACGAGAGAGCCAAAACCCAAAGTTCCCCGAAGTTCATGCTCGCTTTTCTTTTTCCGTATCTTTAATGTAGCTATCCTAACCAAATCAACCGTCCACAATGTTTTAAAGTATTTATAATGTAGCTAACCTAACCTAACTGACCATTAGTATGATTTTATCAACACATTTACAATGAACAAAAAATACCGAAGATGCACGATCGGGCGTTTGGCTCTCTCGTCTTGAAAAGGTTTCCCAAGACATGGAGTCAAGCTCGCAAGAAGTTTACAAAACATATCAACATGTCGAACGATAAAACTTTTGTTGTATGAACCAGATTACGTTTATACAGGTACCTAACGTTTTAACAATATCACCATTGTTTCAAAACGATTACGCAATTATATATACCGCTTATGATTGTGCCATAGTAACCCATTGTGGCTTAATTATTTTTCAGGATTATTGCATAATCTTTTTTTTTCTTTAGGTGCGTCATTCTAATAAAAATTGTGTAGTCCTGCTACCAACAGGCTAGTATATATGGTCCCGAATGGTCTTACGAAAGTCACAAGCTGTTCGATAGCGACGGCAAAAACAAGTACATCTGAAGCGATAGCTTAAACAAAGAGAGAGAGAGAGAGTGAATATCGTTCTGCTGTCCACGTAAGTAGTCAATATTTATATTAATTTTTTTCTAAATTTTTTTTACGCTCGTCTTTTGTGCATTCCTTCAAGGGATGGACCCTCTGTTTTATAACTGAAATGTATATTGTAATTGTTTTCATTTGCAGCTGGTGGATCGTGAAATATCTTGCAAAATTAACAAACTTGTGATCCTGATGGCGTTGCTTGCGTCGGTGAATGCGATGCCTGATACCCAGCATCCGGCAGAAGTGAGGACATCATTTCTACAAAACCCTTACTAACCATCAGTCCAAGTTCGTTACGGTTCGAACCTCTGAGCATCTTGGGATATTTATACTTACACATTCATGAAGACATAATAACTCCTCATACCGACACTCCGTATCTTTGGGATATCTTGTAAACTTCAAAGAAATTTAAGTTAATTTTTGAAGTTATACTTCTAATGCGACTTCCAACAAGGTTGCGTTAAACGTTTAACGCTCCTGGGGAGGGGGAATAGAAAGAGAGAGAGCGAGAGTGAATGCTATTGTAAGGAACTAAGTAGAGAGTAAGAAAAAAATAAAGATCCTAACAGTTTGTAGTATCGCTATATTTTTTTTTAATTTTCAATACCCTTTTTGTATTTTACAATTTAAATTGCAGAAAAAAATCATGTTTCATAGACACACAAATAGTGAGTGTGTGTCATTTCTCTATGTCCACGAGGTCTCGCAGCGTCAATTTTCTCCCCGCTTAATTAAATAAACAGCTTTTATCGTTGAATGATTTCATGATTTATTTCATGAAAATCTGCTCTCATAAAAAAGTTAGTTTTATAGACATTCAATGCGTCTCTCTCTCAGAAAATCAATCTTTGAATCGTTGCAAATTTATTTCTTTTATTTTTTTAGATTGATTTGATACAATATGATTTCACTAAAAATAAATTTCTACCCGTTCCTATTTTCATTTTCACATTACGAAGTTTCACTTCTTCCGCACTATTTTTGCATGCAATTAAAAACTATTTTTTAATGATGCCAAAGAAGTATAACTTCTCACGCGCGTACCTAAGTACACGCACCCATTTTTTTGTTTTCAGTACACGGACCCGACCAGGTCACGTACGAAGATAGAATTGCTGGAACCAACTTTCGAAAAATTCCCTAATAAATAATGCATCATTGTTACCAGACTTGGAAATCCCGGCTGCCCGGACCTCAATCAATATTGGGATTGTTAACTATGTATTTTTTTCTTTTATAAATCACCCACCATTGTCAAGGGTATCAATTGTATTTGATTTCTAAAGTATTGAGTTTGTGTATTGCTGCGTTTGTGTATTTTGTATTGTTTATGTTTGTACTTTCTCCGGGGAATTGTATATGCTTGAGAAAAAAATTATGTTTCAGTTTAAAGTCTTAACCGTTTCGGTATTACGGTATAGTTTGTAGTAGGTAGTTAATGTCGAGAATTGGAAGACCCTTCGGACAACATCCTACCTCATTAGTTTATAGTATTACAACATTATGTTATAGTTTGCATTATGCCTCACTTTATAGTTCTGTTATTACGGGTACATCAGTGTGTCTTAATTTATATTTTTTTAGAGTTACAGTATAATGTCCACGCTTCTAGCAGAATGTCTTAGTTGAAGGGTCGCGGGCTACAGAATGGGGGTATATTGTTTGTAATGCAATATGTCTTAGTTTAAAGTTTCTAGAGTTATAGCATAGAGTCAATGTTTGTAAGTAGGTATATATAGTTCATATGGGGACAGGGGAGGGGGGAAGGGGGATTCGGGGATTCGAGGCGGCCATCTTGGATGACGTCACTCCGGCGGCCATCTCGGATGACGTCACTTACGGCGGCCATCTTGGATAACATCAAGTCCGGCGGCCATTTTGTTTTCTAGAACATTCCACCATTTTGAGTTTCGTCCGCCATCTTGAAAATTTTTATTTATTATCTAATTTTAATGAAAAAAAAATTTAAAAATTAAAAAAACTTAAATAATCAAAATTTTAAAATAAAATTAAAAAATATTATTTAATAAAATTTCAATTAAAAAACCTACGCATCGAACACCCCACTCCTCTACATTACGAATACACCATCTAATACCCCGCTCCTCTGTTACAATGACATCATCATCGAACACCCCACTCATCCCTGTTACAATTTTTCGTTACATCCACCATCTTGGAAAATCATAATTAATAACTTAGAAAATCAGGAAAATATATATATATATATAAACCATCGTTGACTGCTGGAGGCAGCCATCTAATTTAATGGAGACCGCCATCTTAATTTCATCTGGATGTCATCATCGGGTGTAGGTTTCTAAAGTACGTTGTGTACGTAAGGTAGAGTTTCTATCCCGTACCAGCATTATTATGACCCTTATAGACAAAAATCCACAAAAATCCACAAAAATCCACAAAATCCACAGTAATTTCGTTGTTGTAACCACAATTTTTTCTTAAAGTCTTATCATTTATAGGTTTTAACTAAAATATATGTTATTTATACTAATGTTGTGGATGTGATAGTTAAAGTAATGATAATATTAAAAAAACATTTACTACCCCATCTTAGCGGGGCCAGAAATTTTTCAGAGTCCTAACTCACAAGTAATATTCTCTTCTCATGTTTGCGTACTCGTATTTAAAAGGCTGCATGGAAGCAATTATTTTTAATGTCTGTGTATAATTACATTTCTAAACAATTTCATGTTTGCGTACCCATGTTTTAAAAGCTGCATGGAAGCAGATATTTTTAATGTCTGCGTTCTATTTCACTTTTATAAACAAGTTCATGTTTGCGTACATGTGTTTAAAAGCTGCATGGAAGCAGATATTTTTAATGTTTGTGTATAATTACATTTCACCATTCTGTAAGACATTTATAAGTATCAGTACCTCGTGGGATATTGGTTCTATATTAAAAATAATAAACAATATGTAGGTAAAATTGTGTTTATTAAATTAAGAACATATTTTACACAACAAAAGTGGAGCAAAAACAGAAACAACACATCAAAAAACTGAAACTTTACAAAAAAAATGGAAACTATACATCAAAAACATAAACTGTACAACAAAAATGGAAAACTGTACAGCAAAAACATAAACTGTACAACAAAATTAAAACTATAAAACAAAAAACAGAAAAACTATACAACAAATGGAAACAACTACCAAACTGCCAAACTATTTAAATCAAAAACTATTTACAGAAAAAAAATTATTCGTCGCCTCCAACATATCCGTGGGGGACTGTGTGGATACCATCTTCGCAGATCAGCCGTTTGTCGTCCTCCCACGTTATGGCCAGCTTATTACTGTACTCAGTATAGAGTATGTGCTGACGGGAGCGAATTGCTCTAACGCCTGCCCTCATTGTGCGGTGGTCTTGCAGGGCATCCAGGTAGTCATCGAATGTTATGTGGTTTTTGACCACACATCGCTGGATGCCCTTGGCCTTTTTCTCGCTCTTACCGACACACCTGTAGGCGTAGAGTTTGGCCCGTAGGCTTACAAACTCCTCCATTACTTCTCCCGCACATTCATCTTTAAATTTACCGACAACTTTCTCGTTGATGGGGGAGAAGCATGGGTGGTCGGAAGGGTAGCAGCTGGTGTCGAATTTAGCCATCAGTGTAGGGTCGGCTTTGAGGTCTGAGTAAAAGTCTGTTGTCTGGATCTCATACACAAAACTGTCTGTATCCATATACATCAGGTGAATATTGTCATGGTAACGGGGTTTCATGGTATTGTAGTGGAAGTCGTACATGAGAGTCTTTGAAAGATCTAGTACAGCCAGTCCGGCATAAATCGGCTTGTCGAAAATGATGGTCTCGTGATTAAGGTGGACTAGAGACAAATTCGGTTCGTACATTGTACGGTCCTTGAAGGACGGACGACACACCAACTTCTTGAACCTCTTCTCAGAGCACACCAACTCCATTTTGAGCCTCCGCCTTTTATTTTCCATCAGTTTACCAAATGTAGAGTTCACAGCGAGCTTAAAGAACTCCTTCTCGAACTCGTTAGCTACTGCTTTCCGCTTGTTGGTATTCAGCCGAATATAGGGCTCCAACCATGCCGACTGCTCAAACTGCAGGACTCGGTGTATCTTAGTCAATCTCAGCCCATGAGATACCGCTTGCTGGAGGTTTTTGTAGTGGACAATGTAGTGCTCTTTATTTTCAAGTGTTGTCATCAGCTTTGATTGATTTGAGCCGGGCGGACACTGATTTACAGGAAGAAATGGCAGGTCTTTGTGACTTTCGTGGAGCTCTGGAGGGTACTCCACATCACACTCAATAATGTAGCCTGTAGGAGAATCATCTGGGACAGACACGACATCAATTGATGTGTCTGCCCATTGGAAATGCCGAATTGGAAGCGGCAGAGACATCGCCCACCCGTACAAATTATTCGCATCAATGTACTCCAGGAATGCGGATGGCTTGGAAGCATCATATGTCTCAGGTATATAGGAGTTATTGGCTACGCAATGACGTTTAATGCTTTGCGCTACTCCCCCCCTAATACCAGCCTCCACAAACATGTACATATCATAATCGGTAAGAAGCTCTAGCTGTACACCTGTGGTTCGAAGCATCGCATCGAAAGCGAACCCTGGACAAGAAATATAGTGAGATGGATCTAGGCTGTATGTCTCCAAACATATGGAACGAAAATTCTCGAATACATCCGCCAAAATCAGAACATCCGTCTTTAGGTACAAGTCAGCGTACTCCCCCAAAGTAGCACACTGAAACTTGTCCCAGACTTTCACTGCATGAGCGTACTCCATCTCTGTAATCATGGAATCAGTCAGACTATTATAGAAATCATCGATGGATGGAAGACGAGTATCATCTAGTCGAGCAAAAGAATCTACAAAATCATACGGGAATACACCCTTGCGGGTAACCAACTCCAACTCATCAGGCGCGAAAAACTCAGTAGTACTTATAAACTTGTCTGCAGGCAAGAACTCAGCGAGCGAAGCAAGACCCCGACTCATAAATCGGAACGTATCGACAAACTGAATGCTGAACTTATCATGTAACTTCTTGGAAAAAGTTATCAGCTTCTACTCTGAATTCGGAATGATGAAGATGTCTTTACTATCATACCCCAACTTCCTGATAATGAAGTTCTGATCGTATGCCAGGTTGTGGAAGAACACAATCAACTTTTTCGGTCTGCGCCTGAGAAGGTTGCAGTCATTACATGCAGGCCCAATAAATTCGCCGGTGAAGTGATTGTGGTCACGAACTTTCTTTACAGTTCCTCCGAACTTTCCTCCACAGTAGCAACAACACCTTGCTTGCAGAAAAGCAGTGTTTTGTGCATGTGTGAGCGGAGTCATAGGAACAGACGTAGAAAATATTTTCTGTACATCATGTCCAATCTCCACAATGCGGGATATGAACTTATCCTCTGCATCACAACCGCGATACAATTCAGGCTCTGATGGAAGTGCCGAAGTGAGGTGTGCAGGAATGATGGTATTATCAGCTTTCACGTAAATGCAGTAGCTGTATGCTTTATGCTTTTGGTACTGCAGCGTGTATGACTCATCAGGATTCGGGTGACATGTATGGATTTTCTCTAGAATAGCTTCAAAGTCGCAATATACCACGATGGGCATCTTATCACTGTGATGGAAGTTTTTGAACTGCAGAACAGGAGGCAAGCCATTTTGATCGGGCGATGGCATCTCCATCCTAACAGCAGCATGCTGTTTGCAGAGCTCACAGTGTTTTTCCAAACACTGAAGACCAGTGAGCCCGCTAACCCTTTCCTGATCATCATAATGCTTGAAGCATCTTTTACAAACATGAATAGCATCATGATGTGTAGTGATTTGGGCCCGAACCAGGGCAGAAAAATTAGTGATGTAGGCGAAATGGGATGAATTGTCATTGACCAAGAGCAGAAGATCGAAATGATGTTCTTTTTCTTCAGGAGCGACTCGAGCAGGAACAACATTCAGATTCTTGTCGATACTGTAGATGTTGATGGAGACTCCGGGGTTCTGTTTTTCAAACAGTGGTATTTGCTTGATTGGAGTAGGGAAGTCAATGTTGTTGAAGTTGAACTCCCCCTCCAAGTCATGGTAGCGCTGGTTGACACGTTCAGGATGCTCACCTTCCACGTACTTGACAAGAATCGACCACTTAAAGCACATGTGGTCTTCGAGGTTTTGCGGATTTATCACTGCGTATTTGTCTTTGATGCATGTAGGTAATTCGATGTAGGAGCTGGCACGGAGTGGATCGAGCTTGTTTATCCGTAGTTGAAGCCGCTTAACGGCCGACAAAGTCCATCTGGACCCCTTCCCCATGTAGTCTTCCTCCTCCTTGCAGATCTTAGAGATGGACTCGGTAACTGCCTCCTCCACCTCATGAACTGCGTAGAGGGGGACATTCATGGTTTTGAAGGCCCTCTTGTCTTCACAGGCATCTACGGGTTTTTCGTAGGCGCACTCGAGCACGATATTGAATTTGAGAGGTCCATTCTCTTCAATCTCCTCCACAAGTTGGTTGATTATTTTGTTCTTGATGGAGTCCAGGTACGTACAAATATCCTTGGCAGAACTTGACGTATTTTCTGCCACGTACGTCTTCAAGTTACCCTTGAAACCCACTTCGGCGGTGATGAAGCCGTGGGTATTGGCCAAACCAGTCCCAGTCACCACCTTTGTTTGGCTGGTCGAAGGCTTGGGCGTAACTGCAGGCTTAACTGCTACCATCCTCTGCTTCTTTGTTGGAGGCGGAGCAGGCCCCTTGCATACCTTGATGTGGGCTTTTAACTTATCAGCCCTGGCGAACTCCTTAGCACAGTTGTCGCAGGTATGTGCTATGCGGTTTGGGTTAAGACCGCAAGCCGACTTCTCATGGCGTCTAGCCAAATCAGCACGGGCGAAGGCCTTGTAGCAGAAGCTACACCGCATGCCTGATGTCGTAGCGACAGCTCCAGCACATGATGCAAGGTGCTGCTGCATCTTATCGCTGCGTGCGACCATCTTTCCACATAGGTGGCACTGCTGGTAGTCACGATGCTGGTTCTCGGCACACTGTCGCTCGTGCCGGTAGCGGTTGTGGCCTGCCATGAATGTAGCAGAGCAGAAATGGCATTTCTGAACGGTAGATGCCATCATCACGGCAATCGGTAGACTGGTCTCAACGTACGGAACACGTAACGGTAGCTCGACGCACGGAGAACTATAACAAAAGAATTAAGAATACAATGTAGCTAGATGTTAACACGAAAAAGTTGCAAACATAACCTCAAAACTCTATCCCTTAAGCCTACTAACCTAAACTGATAGCAATGTAACTAAATAAAAAAGTTACAAACATAACCTCAAAACTCTAGCACTCAAGCTTACTAACCTAAACTACTAGCATTGTTACTAAATAAAAAAAGTTGCAAACATAACCTCAAAGCTATTCCTTCATGTACAATCCTAAAAATGGTAGAATATTTAAAGTACTGATAAAAGTTAAAGCTGAAAAATATTCAATGCTAACTCAAAATGATTGATTACATAACCTCAAAACTACACTAATGCACAACTCAAAAATGCTATAATATTAAAAGTACTGTTAAAAGTTTAAGCTAAACAATTCCTGGTTACCCACACATAAGTGTACAGAGAAAAAACTAGCTAGCATATAACCTACGAAAAAGCTGAGAAACATAAAAATATTAACGAAACATGTAGCATACCTCAGAAAACGATGAAGTGGAGCTGTAGAACACGAAGTAGCATTGGCGGTAGAAATCGTGGTAGCAGCGAAACTCACACACGAACTAGCTCACTCAAACTCCAAGAACACACTGAAGCTCAGACAGCTAATCCTGGCCTTTTATAGCCTCGGACCTGCCTGTTATTGGAAAAACCATTAGGAACAGAGTATTTCTGTTGTATCCACCAATAGGAATGTAGTACATGGAAGTACCATTGTCTTCGGAAAAACCCAGCATGACTCATTTGCATGTCGTAGCAGGTCTGTGAGGGGTGGGGTTAGAAATGTAACCTGACAGCCAAACATGGGAAACCACACTCGGGTAAAACCACTAATGACCTAGGTGATTAGAGATTAGGGCGCGAGGCACTGCCTGCATCGTGACTCATCACTCAGGAATGTCGTCTCGCAGTGTCGAGGGGACCCAAACAATAGACTTGACCGTGCATGTCACAACTGGTACATTAGTCCGCGACTTTGTAGCGCCATGAGGCGCTCATGAATGTCTGAGCCTGCCACAAACAGCTCGTCAAAGTGTCATCACGAAGCACTCGAGCTTCAGTCATGACGCGCATGCTGCAACAGGCCCGTTAGTCACCGACTTCGTGGCGCCAAGCTGACACTCGGGTAGACAGGTAGCTAAATGATAATACTAGTAATGCAAGGAAATAAAAAAATCGGGTATGTTTAATACATTTATTAAAAGTAAGAACACATTACAAAACTAAAACATTAAAAATTTATTCTACATTTATTATGACCAACATTCGTTTAAAATTTTTTAGCATTTCATTGCGAACAATCAGTTGAACATCCACAGTATGACACAATTTGCTGATGTTCCAGGAACAAACCCTTTTCACAAACATTTAAGGAGACTTTCCTTAAGCTTTCTTTTCATTGGTCAAATAAAACATCTCCCTCTCTTCCCCTTTTACAATGATGCTGCTTCACCATCATGCTAAAATTCTGTAAGACAATAAAAAAATTTACTTCCCTTAAACCTTACAGTAGAAATTTCATCCTAGGTTGCTGTTACTGCATCTAGAAATTAAAAATTATATTATCTCATACAGGTTTTATTTACATGTTATACTTAACCATCCTACCACACACACGTACACACATGCACACACTTACACACATGCGTGCGCATGCGTGCACTGAGATGAAATACATACTTGCCCACATAATGTACTTTTATTTACAAAGGCAACATATTAAAACACATAATATTTAAATTTTGTGTAGATTGGATGGTACCAGAAACCATACTACAAAACGAGCGGACAACACTTGAGTCTTTACTATGATTGGGCTGACGGATTGCCTCTGGAACGCCCTTGTTACCTTCAACGACTCAGAATTAATACTTTTTATCCATCAAAAAACAACAACAGTTTAACTTCGCAAACATACACCCCACACCCCTCAAAAATGGTTATTACACAAGGCATTATTTACATGGTAGGAGACCGCACATACGAAGTGCGCAACTTCAGATTAGAAATATTGATTAAAATAACTACTAAAGATGCTAATTTGTTTATGAAAAAATTGCACAAGAAATACAGACACTTGGTTATTTACACACACATACATACATACATACATACATACACCCTGCATGGCTTCAGAAGTAAGTACGATATTTTGAAAACCACTCAAGACTTACATCTGTTTATGAAAAGGAGCTAAATATTAAAAAAATTTCAAAGTTAATTTTAGAGATGAAATATCATGTGCAAGTCCTTGCATGCGAGAACATTTTACTATGCAATTATCTTCATTTTTCCCAAACCATAGGTCTGATGTTTGATTACCACACAAATCTCATACTTAACATATGCACTACGAGATGACTGCACGCCAGTCCAAGCCCCTGCGCTTAGAGACGAAACTGCACTAGAAGCGTTAGCAAGCATTGCAATTATCTCGCTTCACTAATGCAGATTCACCTCTGACTAGGTAGACCTCCTGAAACAGTAATCAAAGGACAGTGAAAAACATTAAAATAATGCATTTCAAAATAAATGAATAATATAAAATACTGCATATTTCACGAAAAGCACCACGCAACTGACAGCCCTTTAAGTCACAATTCTGCGAATGCTATCACAGAATGCTAGATTTAGAAAGAAAGGATCATTCATGCCTTCATTATGGAACAAAGTAATACATCACATGAAGAGAAACAAAAAAGGTACACACTTCGTTCTTAGACTCGTGCCGCCTCCTTGACAGAGAGAAAAGATTTTACACATAAAATAGTATATATTTCATTTCCAGCGATGAAGATGTACTAATATCACCTTGACAAGCTTAGATGATCTAGGGAGAGACAAAGTAAATATATTAACAAAAAAAGTCGACTAAAAATCATTTACAAACAAAATACTTATCATTCCTTCGATTACATATTTTTCTCAATTTAATAAATGAGAGAACACAAACATTTGCTTAAATCACTATTTATCAATTTCAAACTCTCGTGTACAACAGGAAAAAATATATTGTATATTGTATTATTAGTTGTAATGTAAAAAATGCAAAACAGTTTCTTTGTGGGATGTGGAATGCTCACTCACGATCGAAAAAAAGAGGGGCTTCGCTGTAAATCAAGGGGAGGGGGAAACCATCTTGAAAGTTGAAGTTTCTCATATATTTAGATGTATAGTAATCAAGCAAGTAATAATATTTGGTGGTATAATATCCGTCTGATTAAAGTTTATTTGCTAACATGAATTCACAAATTAAACGAATCTCTGAGTACATTTGCTTATCTTTTATAGGAAAAAAAATGCACAGATTGATTGTTTTATCATGAATAACCAGGAGCACACTAAAAAAACAGACGAAATTCTCGCCAATAATAACCAACAGCACACAAACAATAAAAAAACGATGTGTCAGTAATAACATGCAGCATGCGGAGAAAATCACCAAAATATTGTCAAGAATAACCATCAGTACATGTAGAATACCAATAAAGTCTTGACATGAAAAAGGCTGAAGTGCACGGAGAAAATCAAATTCTCGTCAGGTAAAAAAAGCAGAAGCACATGAAAAAAAAACCAACTATATTATAACACAGTAAAGTTGAAGCACACGTAGAAATCTATCGAAATTTCATGTGAAAAAATAGGAGCACTCAGAGAAAACTATCCGGGAGAAGATTAAAATCATCATAAATTATCAATTTTTTTAAAAAAGTTCAATTTAAATCCTGCCAGATATGTCATGTTGCTTAAGCAAAGAGTTCACAAGCCGACTTGTGCCAGAACTCTCATGTTGCTTAAGCAACATGACATATCTGGCAGGATTTAAATTGAACTTTTTTAAAAAAATTGATAATTTATGATGATTTTAATCTTCTCCCGGATAGTTTTCTCTGAGTGCTCCTATTTTTTCACATGAAATTTCGATAGATTTCTACGTGTGCTTCAACTTTACTGTGTTATAATATAGTTGGTTTTTTTTTTCATGTGCTTCTGCTTTTTTTACCTGACGAGAATTTGATTTTCTCCGTGCACTTCAGCCTTTTTCATGTCAAGACTTTATTGGTATTCTACATGTACTGATGGTTATTCTTGACAATATTTTGGTGATTTTCTCCGCATGCTGCATGTTATTACTGACACATCGTTTTTTTATTGTTTGTGTGCTGTTGGTTATTATTGGCGAGAATTTCGTCTGTTTTTTTAGTGTGCTCCTGGTTATTCATGATAAAACAATCAATCTGTGCATTTTTTTTCCTATAAAAGATAAGCAAATGTACTCAGAGATTCGTTTAATTTGTGAATTCATGTTAGCAAATAAACTTTAATCAGACGGATATTATACCACCAAATATTATTACTTGCTTGATTACTATACATCTAAATATATGAGAAACTTCAACTTTCAAGATGGTTTCCCCCTCCCCTTGATTTACAGCGAAGCCCCTCTTTTTTTCGATCGTGAGTGAGCATTCCACATCCCACAAAGAAACTGTTTTGCATTTTTTACATTACAACTAATAATACAATATACAATATATTTTTTCCTGATGTACACGAGAGTTTGAAATTGATAAATAGTGATTTAAGCAAATGTTTGTGTTCTCTCATTTATTAAATTGAGAAAAATATGTAATCGAAGGAATGATAAGTATTTTGTTTGTAAATGATTTTTAGTCGACTTTTTTTGTTAATATATTTACTTTGTCTCTCCCTAGATCATCTAAGCTTGTCAAGGTGATATTAGTACATCTTCATCGCTGGAAATGAAATATATACTATTTTATGTGTAAAATCTTTTCTCTCTGTCAAGGAGGCGGCACGAGTCTAAGAACGAAGTGTGTACCTTTTTTGTTTCTCTTCATGTGATGTATTACTTTGTTCCATAATGAAGGCATGAATGATCCTTTCTTTCTAAATCTAGCATTCTGTGATAGCATTCGCAGAATTGTGACTTAAAGGGCTGTCAGTTGCGTGGTGCTTTTCGTGAAATATGCAGTATTTTATATTATTCATTTATTTTGAAATGCATTATTTTAATGTTTTTCACTGTCCTATGATTACTGTTTCAGGAGGTCTACCTAGTCAGAGGTGAATCTGCATTAGTGAAGCGAGATAATTGCAATGCTTGCTAACGCTTCTAGTGCAGTTTCGTCTCTAAGCGCAGGGGCTTGGACTGGCGTGCAGTCATCTCGTAGTGCATATGTTAAGTATGAGATTTGTGTGGTAATCAAACATCAGACCTATGGTTTGGGAAAAATGAAGATAATTGCATAGTAAAATGTTCTCGCATGCAAGGACTTGCACATGATATTTCATCTCTAAAATTAACTTTGAAATTTTTTTAATATTTAGCTCCTTTTCATAAACAGATGTAAGTCTTGAGTGGTTTTCAAAATATCGTACTTACTTCTGAAGCCATGCAGGGTGTATGTATGTATGTATGTATGTATGTGTGTGTAAATAACCAAGTGTCTGTATTTCTTGTGCAATTTTTTCATAAACAAATTAGCATCTTTAGTAGTTATTTTAATCAATATTTCTAATCTGAAGTTGCGCACTTCGTATGTGCGGTCTCCTACCATGTAAATAATGCCTTGTGTAATAACCATTTTTGAGGGGTGTGGGGTGTATGTTTGCGAAGTTAAACTGTTGTTGTTTTTTGATTGATAAAAAGTATTAATTCTGAGTCGTTGAAGGTAACAAGGGCGTTCCAGAGGCAATCCGTCAGCCCAATCATAGTAAAGACTCAAGTGTTGTCCGCTCGTTTTGTAGTATGGTTTCTGGTACCATCCAATCTACACAAAATTTAAATATTATGTGTTTTAATATGTTGCCTTTGTAAATAAAAGTACATTATGTGGGCAAGTATGTATTTCATCTCAGTGCACGCATGCGCACGCATGTGTGTAAGTGTGTGCATGTGTGTGCGTGTGTGTGGTAGGATGGTTAAGTATAACATGTAAATAAAACCTGTATGAGATAATATAATTTTTAATTTCTAGATGCAGTAACAGCAACCTAGGATGAAATTTCTACTGTAAGGTTTAAGGGAAGTAAATTTTTTTATTGTCTTACAGAATTTTAGCATGATGGTGAAGCAGCATCATTGTAAAAGGGGAAGAGAGGGAGATGTTTTATTTGACCAATGAAAAGAAAGCTTAAGGAAAGTCTCCTTAAATGTTTGTGAAAAGGGTTTGTTCCTGGAACATCAGCAAATTGTGTCATACTGTGGATGTTCAACTGATTGTTCGCAATGAAATGCTAAAAAATTTCAAACGAATGTTGGTCATAATAAATGTAGAATAAATTTTTAATGTTTTAGTTTTGTAATGTGTTCTTACTTTTAATAAATGTATTAAACATACCCGATTTTTTTATTTCCTTGCATTACTAGTATTATCATTTAGCTACCTGTCTACCCGAGTGTCAGCTTGGCGCCACGAAGTCGGTGACTAACGGGCCTGTTGCAGCATGCGCGTCATGACTGAAGCTCGAGTGCTTCGTGATGACACTTTGACGAGCTGTTTGTGGCAGGCTCAGACATTCATGAGCGCCTCATGGCGCTACAAAGTCGCGGACTAATGTACCAGTTGTGACATGCACGGTCAAGTCTATTGTTTGGGTCCCCTCGACACTGCGAGACGACATTCCTGAGTGATGAGTCACGATGCAGGCAGTGCCTCGCGCCCTAATCTCTAATCACCTAGGTCATTAGTGGTTTTACCCGAGTGTGGTTTCCCATGTTTGGCTGTCAGGTTACATTTCTAACCCCACCCCTCACAGACCTGCTACGACATGCAAATGAGTCATGCTGGGTTTTTCCGAAGACAATGGTACTTCCATGTACTACATTCCTATTGGTGGATACAACAGAAATACTCTGTTCCTAATGGTTTTTCCAAGAACAGGCAGGTCCGAGGCTATAAAAGGCCAGAATTAGCTGTCTGAGCTTCAGTGTGTTCTTGGAGTTTGAGTGAGCTAGTTCGTGTGTGAGTTTCGCTGCTACCACGATTTCTACCGCCAATGCTACTTCGTGTTCTACAGCTCCACTTCATCGTTTTCTGAGGTATGCTACATGTTTCGTTAATATTTTTATGTTTCTCAGCTTTTTCGTAGGTTATATGCTAGCTAGTTTTTTCTCTGTACACTTATGTGTGGGTAACCAGGAATTGTTTAGCTTAAACTTTTAACAGTACTTTTAATATTATAGCATTTTTGAGTTGTGCATTAGTGTAGTTTTGAGGTTATGTAATCAATCATTTTGAGTTAGCATTGAATATTTTTCAGCTTTAACTTTTATCAGTACTTTAAATATTCTACCATTTTTAGGATTGTACATGAAGGAATAGCTTTGAGGTTATGTTTGCAACTTTTTTTATTTAGTAACAATGCTAGTAGTTTAGGTTAGTAAGCTTGAGTGCTAGAGTTTTGAGGTTATGTTTGTAACTTTTTTATTTAGTTACATTGCTATCAGTTTAGGTTAGTAGGCTTAAGGGATAGAGTTTTGAGGTTATGTTTGCAACTTTTTCGTGTTAACATCTAGCTACATTGTATTCTTAATTCTTTTGTTATAGTTCTCCGTGCGTCGAGCTACCGTTACGTGTTCCGTACGTTGAGACCAGTCTACCGATTGCCGTGATGATGGCATCTACCGTTCAGAAATGCCATTTCTGCTCTGCTACATTCATGGCAGGCCACAACCGCTACCGGCACGAGCGACAGTGTGCCGAGAACCAGCATCGTGACTACCAGCAGTGCCACCTATGTGGAAAGATGGTCGCACGCAGCGATAAGATGCAGCAGCACCTTGCATCATGTGCTGGAGCTGTCGCTACGACATCAGGCATGCGGTGTAGCTTCTGCTACAAGGCCTTCGCCCGTGCTGATTTGGCTAGACGCCATGAGAAGTCGGCTTGCGGTCTTAACCCAAACCGCATAGCACATACCTGCGACAACTGTGCTAAGGAGTTCGCCAGGGCTGATAAGTTAAAAGCCCACATCAAGGTATGCAAGGGGCCTGCTCCGCCTCCAACAAAGAAGCAGAGGATGGTAGCAGTTAAGCCTGCAGTTACGCCCAAGCCTTCGACCAGCCAAACAAAGGTGGTGACTGGGACTGGTTTGGCCAATACCCACGGCTTCATCACCGACGAAGTGGGTTTCAAGGGTAACTTGAAGACGTACGTGGCAGAAAATACGTCAAGTTCTGCCAAGGATATTTGTACGTACCTGGACTCCATCAAGAACAAAATAATCAACCAACTTGTGGAGGAGATTGAAGAGAATGGACCTCTCAAATTCAATATCGTGCTCGAGTGCGCCTACGAAAAACCCGTAGATGCCTGTGAAGACAAGAGGGCCTTCAAAACCATGAATGTCCCCCTCTACGCAGTTCATGAGGTGGAGGAGGCAGTTACCGAGTCCATCTCTAAGATCTGCAAGGAGGAGGAAGACTACATGGGGAAGGGGTCCAGATGGACTTTGTCGGCCGTTAAGCGGCTTCAACTACGGATAAACAAGCTCGATCCACTCCGTGCCAGCTCCTACATCGAATTACCTACATGCATCAAAGACAAATACGCAGTGATAAATCCGCAAAACCTCGAAGACCACATGTGCTTTAAGTGGTCGATTCTTGTCAAGTACGTGGAAGGTGAGCATCCTGAACGTGTCAACCAGCGCTACCATGACTTGGAGGGGGAGTTCAACTTCAACAACATTGACTTCCCTACTCCAATCAAGCAAATACCACTGTTTGAAAAACAGAACCCCGGAGTCTCCATCAACATCTACAGTATCGACAAGAATCTGAATGTTGTTCCTGCTCGAGTCGCTCCTGAAGAAAAAGAACATCATTTCGATCTTCTGCTCTTGGTCAATGACAATTCATCCCATTTCGCCTACATCACTAATTTTTCTGCCCTGGTTCGGGCCCAAATCACTACACATCATGATGCTATTCATGTTTGTAAAAGATGCTTCAAGCATTATGATGATCAGGAAAGGGTTAGCGGGCTCACTGGTCTTCAGTGTTTGGAAAAACACTGTGAGCTCTGCAAACAGCATGCTGCTGTTAGGATGGAGATGCCATCGCCCGATCAAAATGGCTTGCCTCCTGTTCTGCAGTTCAAAAACTTCCATCACAGTGATAAGATGCCCATCGTGGTATATTGCGACTTTGAAGCTATTCTAGAGAAAATCCATACATGTCACCCGAATCCTGATGAGTCATACACGCTGCAGTACCAAAAGCATAAAGCATACAGCTACTGCATTTACGTGAAAGCTGATAATACCATCATTCCTGCACACCTCACTTCGGCACTTCCATCAGAGCCTGAATTGTATCGCGGTTGTGATGCAGAGGATAAGTTCATATCCCGCATTGTGGAGATTGGACATGATGTACAGAAAATATTTTCTACGTCTGTTCCTATGACTCCGCTCACACATGCACAAAACACTGCTTTTCTGCAAGCAAGGTGTTGTTGCTACTGTGGAGGAAAGTTCGGAGGAACTGTAAAGAAAGTTCGTGACCACAATCACTTCACCGGCGAATTTATTGGGCCTGCATGTAATGACTGCAACCTTCTCAGGCGCAGACCGAAAAAGTTGATTGTGTTCTTCCACAACCTGGCATACGATCAGAACTTCATTATCAGGAAGTTGGGGTATGATAGTAAAGACATCTTCATCATTCCGAATTCAGAGGAGAAGCTGATAACTTTTTCCAAGAAGTTACATGATAAGTTCAGCATTCAGTTTGTCGATACGTTCCGATTTATGAGTCGGGGTCTTGCTTCGCTCGCTGAGTTCTTGCCTGCAGACAAGTTTATAAGTACTACTGAGTTTTTCGCGCCTGATGAGTTGGAGTTGGTTACCCGCAAGGGTGTATTCCCGTATGATTTTGTAGATTCTTTTGCTCGACTAGATGATACTCGTCTTCCATCCATCGATGATTTCTATAATAGTCTGACTGATTCCATGATTACAGAGATGGAGTACGCTCATGCAGTGAAAGTCTGGGACAAGTTTCAGTGTGCTACTTTGGGGGAGTACGCTGACTTGTACCTAAAGACGGATGTTCTGATTTTGGCGGATGTATTCGAGAATTTTCGTTCCATATGTTTGGAGACATACAGCCTAGATCCATCTCACTATATTTCTTGTCCAGGGTTCGCTTTCGATGCGATGCTTCGAACCACAGGTGTACAGCTAGAGCTTCTTACCGATTATGATATGTACATGTTTGTGGAGGCTGGTATTAGGGGGGGAGTAGCGCAAAGCATTAAACGTCATTGCGTAGCCAATAACTCCTATATACCTGAGACATATGATGCTTCCAAGCCATCCGCATTCCTGGAGTACATTGATGCGAATAATTTGTACGGGTGGGCGATGTCTCTGCCGCTTCCAATTCGGCATTTCCAATGGGCAGACACATCAATTGATGTCGTGTCTGTCCCAGATGATTCTCCTACAGGCTACATTATTGAGTGTGATGTGGAGTACCCTCCAGAGCTCCACGAAAGTCACAAAGACCTGCCATTTCTTCCTGTAAATCAGTGTCCGCCCGGCTCAAATCAATCAAAGCTGATGACAACACTTGAAAATAAAGAGCACTACATTGTCCACTACAAAAACCTCCAGCAAGCGGTATCTCATGGGCTGAGATTGACTAAGATACACCGAGTCCTGCAGTTTGAGCAGTCGGCATGGTTGGAGCCCTATATTCGGCTGAATACCAACAAGCGGAAAGCAGTAGCTAACGAGTTCGAGAAGGAGTTCTTTAAGCTCGCTGTGAACTCTACATTTGGTAAACTGATGGAAAATAAAAGGCGGAGGCTCAAAATGGAGTTGGTGTGCTCTGAGAAGAGGTTCAAGAAGTTGGTGTGTCGTCCGTCCTTCAAGGACCGTACAATGTACGAACCGAATTTGTCTCTAGTCCACCTTAATCACGAGACCATCATTTTCGACAAGCCGATTTATGCCGGACTGGCTGTACTAGATCTTTCAAAGACTCTCATGTACGACTTCCACTACAATACCATGAAACCCCGTTACCATGACAATATTCACCTGATGTATATGGATACAGACAGTTTTGTGTATGAGATCCAGACAACAGACTTTTACTCAGACCTCAAAGCCGACCCTACACTGATGGCTAAATTCGACACCAGCTGCTACCCTTCCGACCACCCATGCTTCTCCCCCATCAACGAGAAAGTTGTCGGTAAATTTAAAGATGAATGTGCGGGAGAAGTAATGGAGGAGTTTGTAAGCCTACGGGCCAAACTCTACGCCTACAGGTGTGTCGGTAAGAGCGAGAAAAAGGCCAAGGGCATCCAGCGATGTGTGGTCAAAAACCACATAACATTCGATGACTACCTGGATGCCCTGCAAGACCACCGCACAATGAGGGCAGGCGTTAGAGCAATTCGCTCCCGTCAGCACATACTCTATACTGAGTACAGTAATAAGCTGGCCATAACGTGGGAGGACGACAAACGGCTGATCTGCGAAGATGGTATCCACACAGTCCCCCACGGATATGTTGGAGGCGACGAATAATTTTTTTTCTGTAAATAGTTTTTGATTTAAATAGTTTGGCAGTTTGGTAGTTGTTTCCATTTGTTGTATAGTTTTTCTGTTTTTTGTTTTATAGTTTTAATTTTGTTGTACAGTTTATGTTTTTGCTGTACAGTTTTCCATTTTTGTTGTACAGTTTACGTTTTTGATGTATAGTTTCCATTTTTTTTGTAAAGTTTCAGTTTTTTGATGTGTAGTTTCTGTTTTTGCTCCACTTTTGTTGTGTAAAATATGTTCTTAATTTAATAAACACAATTTTACCTACATATTGTTTATTATTTTTAATATAGAACCAATATCCCACGAGGTACTGATACTTATAAATGTCTTACAGAATGGTGAAATGTAATTATACACAAACATTAAAAATATCTGCTTCCATGCAGCTTTTAAACACATGTACGCAAACATGAACTTGTTTATAAAAGTGAAATAGAACGCAGACATTAAAAATATCTGCTTCCATGCAGCTTTTAAAACATGGGTACGCAAACATGAAATTGTTTAGAAATGTAATTATACACAGACATTAAAAATAATTGCTTCCATGCAGCCTTTTAAATACGAGTACGCAAACATGAGAAGAGAATATTACTTGTGAGTTAGGACTCTGAAAAATTTCTGGCCCCGCTAAGATGGGGTAGTAAATGTTTTTTTAATATTATCATTACTTTAACTATCACATCCACAACATTAGTATAAATAACATATATTTTAGTTAAAACCTATAAATGATAAGACTTTAAGAAAAAATGGTGGTTACAACAACGAAATTACTGTGGATTTTGTGGATTTTTGTGGATTTTTGTGGATTTTTGTCTATAAGGGTCATAATAATGCTGGTACGGGATAGAAACTCTACCTTACGTACACAACATACTTTAGAAACCTACACCCGATGATGACATCCAGATGAAATTAAGATGGCGGTCTCCATTAAATTAGATGGCTGCCTCCAGCAGTCAACGATGGTTTATATATATATATATTTTCCTGATTTTCTAAGTTAATAATTATGATTTTCCAAGATGGTGGATGTAACGAAAAATTGTAACAGGGATGAGTGGGGTGTTCGATGATGATGTCATTGTAACAGAGGAGCGGGGTATTAGATGGTGTATTCGTAATGTAGAGGAGTGGGGTGTTCGATGCGTAGGTTTTTTAATTGAAATTTTATTAAATAATATTTTTTTAATTTTATTTTAAAATTTTGATTATTTAAGTTTTTTTAATTTTTAAATTTTTTTTTCATTAAAATTAGATAATAAATAAAAATTTTCAAGATGGCGGACGAAACTCAAAATGGTGGAATGTTCTAGAAAACAAAATGGCCGCCGGACTTGATGTAATCCAAGATGGCCTCCGTAAGTGACGTCATCCGAGATGGCCGCCGGAGTGACGTCATCCAAGATGGCCGCCTCGAATCCCCGAATCCCCCTCCCCCCTACCCTGTCCCCATATGAACTATATATACCTACTTTTGTAGTAGCGTGTCTTAGTTTATAGTTTAAATAGTCGCAGTATTATGTCGAAGCGTCTAGTAGTATGTCTTATTTAAGAAGTTGTAGAGTATGGAATTACGATACATTTTGTAATACAGTTATAGTTCACAGAGTCGCAGTACCATGTACAGCTAACGTATTTTTATCTTTATTTATTGTGTCTGTATGTATATTAAGAACATTGTAATGCTTTATAGTTATCCTTTTTGCCAATTAAAATAAAAATGCAATATTTCCTGTTTTCATTGGAATAAAATTATTTCACGCGATAACCGCGAAGAGTATGTAACAACCGAACGAGAGTCAGCAACTATCTGCGCTTAGGACATGTTAGGTCCGTTAGGCTGCTCACACATGCAAAGTGCATGGAAGAAACTCGCAGATGCAACATGCGCTTTGCAAATGTTCCGACCGTTACTGCGAAGTTACAGCCACAGTTTAATCAGAGATCTTAGCCCTCTGAATTCTGAAAAATACCACACTGATCACTAGTAACTTCGAAGTAGAGACCGGAAAAATTCGCGCTTTCGATGACCTCTAGGATAGACTTCACAACCCCCTACATATTTAGGCAAATGCCACCTGCTCATTGACTATTGACTCGTGACACCTGTCGACTGGGACGCTTGCGATTCGATACTTTTTTAGTTGAATGTTTTCCATTGGCTCAAAGTCCTTCAGATAAACTGTAAGCCAATCACAGAAGCAATATAAAGGTACAGTTGTTTGGATTCTAGCATATCGTGAAATGAATCCGCGAATTTTTCCGGTCTCTAATTTCGAGTTATAACCAACACTTTATTGTGCCACTAACTGTACTTTAACGCAAGAGTAAAAAAATATCACAGACATATGTAGGTGTTAAATTACTCTAGCGTTGGTGTGGACTCATTTACGTTTTATTTAGAATGACAACTTTTTTTGTTTTCCCGCCGGTACAAGGGACGTCAGTATTTCCGCCGCGTGTCGCGTCTCCTCGGCCGGAGTGGAAGAGGGCCAGAGAGCACACCCGCCGCCATGCATGCCGAGTAGCCGAGCTCTGGCGCACACGCCCAGCCCTGCCCTGCCTCGAGTCGGCCTGCTTCGCCCACCACTACATGCCCGCGGGAGTTCGACCTTCACCCGTCTGACAACCAGGTGAGACCTATTTTGACGTGACAACATCTAATAAATCGATGAACACCGGTTGCACGCGCGAAAAAGTGTCCCGTTAAGATGTGTCCCGTTACGCTCATTGTACGCTTGCGCTGCATCTATCTCTCTTCCACTCGATTTGAACAACCACCGATTTGTCTTTTTAGAGGCACATTAAACTTGAAACACTCCCATTAGTTTCCTACTTTTCATATTATCGTCCTATCCTTAACAGAATAACACAGATTGGAAGAAGTTAAATAGCAAACATGTATAAAAGTTATAGTTAAACTAATCTGTTCGTTAAATTAATCAACATATTTGAATTAATGAGTGCAAAAAAAAAGTAAATTTATCAATTAAATTGTAGATTTCATTTCACTCCTTCTTTGTATCCACACAAAATAGTGATAATTCAATAAAAACGATTCAATTTTATTTATAAAAGTATGCAATCATTTCATCAATGTTTTGTTATGACGTTGTCACGTTAAACTATCGTCCGTAAACCGACTTTAGAGACAACTAATTTTTGTATGATATATTTTTGATTCATGAACACGTCTATGATAGCTTGCCTATCAATAAATGTTCATGGATATTTTTAATTAAATTTATTTTTATTGATTTCTTTAACACCTTCTATGAACGGTTTTTTTGCCGGCAATCCTATACTGTTATTTTTTGTAATTAAATTATCTTTCTTCTGATACCAATTTTTATTGGTTATCATATCGGTGAAGTTATCTAAATTGACTTACCTGTTCGTACCTGCTTGCCAGATAGCTATGAACAAAAATCAGTAGGCAAGCCTACCAAGGCATATTCTCTATGTTAAAAACTATCTGCTGAGACTAAATTTGTGTGGTTATCATAGTAGTGAATGTGATGAAAAAAATTGATTAAAATTAATTTAAATTAAAATAGCCATTAACACTTTTCGATAGGTAAGCTATCATAGGCGTGTTTATAAATCAAAAATGTTTCATAAAATATTGGTTGTTTGTCAAGTCTGTTTATGGACGATAGTTTAACGTGACAACGTCATAACAAAACATTGATGAAATGATTGCATACTTTTGTGAATAAAATTAAATCATTTTTATTTTAATAATAAAAGAATAAATACTTGAAATTATACTAGTAATCAGATTTTTGAAATGCAAGAAAAATTATTATTTATTGCCGAAATTGTTGTAATAAGCAATGAAAACCACATTAACTTTTCACTTCACTTTATAAACAGTCGAGTGGAAGATAGATAGATGCGGCGCAAGCGTACTATGAGCGTAACGGGACACAGATTAACGGGACACAGCGTAACGAGACACTTTTTCGTGCGTGCAGGCGGCGTTCATGGATTTATTAGACGTTGTCACGTCAAAAATAGGTCTCATCTGGTTATCAGATGGGTGAAGGTCGATCTCCCACGGGCTCTTATATTATGTAGTCCCGTGCACATTCGTGACGCAGTTTCCCAGTACTCACACAGTCTCCACGCACTGACGTATCCTTCATTGTCGCGAGAGAGCTGTTTTCCCAGTACAGTAGCATCTATCGAAGTGGAGGTTCTTACTTCACGTCCCAAGGCACCATACACAGATGGAATTCAGTCCCACGTAACCAAATTACAAATCTACATATGAAAAAATTAGAACACTAGCATCGTAACCAATAACTCTCTAGTATTGGTTGTTTGGTCACACATATTCTCACCAGATGCTTATTTACCAAACGTTATTTTGTTCTGTATACGTTGACGCATTATTCATTTAAATAAAAACGTGCGTGAATCGTCTCCACTTTTAGATAATATTGTACGTATCTGTTAAAAAAGTTTAAAAAGAAACTTAAAATTTCAGAGATGTATAAAAGTAAATTTTCAGAATTACAATAAAATGAAAAAGCCATATGGCATGTGCAACCGATTCTTAGGTGTCCAAGGATATTTTGTTATTTTATCCTTGTTTAATGACATAAACTAACGTAAAAATTATCTTAAAAACAAGGTGCATAGACACCACATTTGACGGCTCTTTAAAGGCAACGGTAACGGAAAAATAAACAAGGCATTCGTTCGTGTCCCCGGACCAAAGTGGTCAGCGAGCTGTTGTGGGAAGACCCCCTCCCGCGGCCTGGAAGGAGTGGGTGGGGGATGGGGAGGAATGAAACTTCACACAATAAAGGGATAATCAATTTTTACAGTACTCTAATAATTTGAAACACGCGTAGTCATGCGTTGAAATTTTTACATTATTTACTAGTGTATGTCCATGTTTTAATGTAATCTAATACTAAAAATACGTGTTAAAGCTAAAATATGATCGACACACTTATTGGAAAGGTCTATACAAATTGTCACAAATCTAAATCTAACACCGTATTCAATAAGAGAGTTGAGAGTTTAAAATTGTGAATTAGGATTTTCGAAAGTATACAAGAGTATGCAAACTTATGCAAACGTGTGTAAAACTGTTTAAAAGTATGCAAAATTACGCAATTATGTAAAAGTATGAGAAAGTACTTGAACGTTTACAAGAGTATGGGAAAGTATATGCAGCTGCCATCTGTAACCAGCTGTAAATTTGTTTCAATTTAAACTCGTCATCGAGTAATATTCGTTACTTTAATGTTACATATGTTACACATGTTAACTCCATTATCTACTCACTTCCGTTATCCTGTGAGAGTCTAACGACTGTAAAAACATTTCACTTCAAAAACTTAGATACTTTCTACTAGTTATCTAATAGAGTGTTATTATTTTTCACACATTGACCAATGTCATTCTTTTACTTAATACGACCCTAATCGCTGCAGCAAAATCAGTTTTGTAATTAATTTGTTTAAAATTTTGGAAAATAGCTTACGCTGAAGCTTTCTGTGGAAGAAGCATACGTATCTTTAAAATACAAAAATGTCCTGATGTCCTTTTCCACATTTATAATGTTTATTTATCACCGTTGTTGGGTGTGTTAGGACGAGCCACTGCTGTACGGTGTAGTGACAGCGCCTGGTGGGATAGGCAACCTGCCACGCAGATCTGCTGTGTGGAGTAGCATAGTTCTTGTTCTGTTTCAGGGAAGTCACGCAAACAGTGTAGTGCATAATGAGATACAAATACACATTAAACCCCTATCCCAAGCTATAAGAGCCATAAAAGGCTGCATCTGACAGAAGAAACCTAGCAAGCATTCATTTGAAATGATTTCGGGAAAGCATTGATCCTTAAAATCGGGACAGCTTGGCTGGGAATCTAATCCACGGGCACCTCACTGCTATTAGGTACACATTCCTGCAGTAATATTTTTGGCTTAGAATAAAATAATTCTCATATTTTAGATTTAAAATTAATGACATCAATAATTTACTCGATTTGTTTAGATATTTTTTTTAATTTATAAGAAAAATCAACGAAAATCGTTTGTTAATTAGTGGGAAGAAATTAAATAACAATAATTTACCATGCATTAAGAGAGGAATAGAAAATAACAGAGTTAAATGAAATCTTTTGAAAATTCTTTATTTACCGAATCATATGCTGAGTTGCCATTTTGCTCAGTAAATTTTGCAATAAACTCGTTCAGAAATCTCAAGCAAAATAATCGCTTAAATTTTGAATGCCTACCGTAAATATTTGAATTTTCAGAATTGATCACAAATAATAACATGTTAGGCTATGGTTTATCTGTTCTGGTAAGGCTTCAATTCAGTGTGTAAAATGTTTAGCACTCCAAATTATTTTGGTAAAGATTAAACTTCCTATGCAAATTGTAAACAATCGACGCTATGACTCCGTCGGAAAATAAAAATGTTTATTTTTCAGCTTCGAACCAAGTTAGTTTAAGGGTTAGCAAGCTCTCGTGTTTTATGACAAGGCTATTTACAGATCATTTTTACTCAGAGTCGTACAATATGTGCTGGACTACGCACAAGTGCAATAATGTGGTCTTGAGGGGGAGATGTAGGTAGGTACCACTGAGATGTATTTACGTCACTGATACCATCACGGTTCAATTACTTCTAGTTAATTGTTGCATGTAAACATGTTAGTAGTATAGGATAGGGGCTCCGGGGACATGGCGCTGGCGCGTGGTGCCGGTGCCTGTGTCCGCCATCTTGGATTGTGACGTCACGGCGGCCATCTTGGATGGATGTTACCTTGACCTTTGACCTTGACCTTGAATTTGACCTTCAAAATGTGTCAAAATTCTCCAAAATTGGGCAAAATGTGCCCAAAATTCCTCAAAATTTCCATTTTTGTGGAAAAACATTCCACCAAAAAAACTGAAAAAATAAAAAAAATAAAAAAATTCCCTTTCCGAGGGAAAAATTCCCATTTCGAGGGAAAATTTCCCGTTTTTAGTCCTTAAAAATCCCAGTGGCTAGAAATGTCCATATAGCGGCTTAAGCATCCATGTCTACAGCCGCAGATAAGACTCTGACGTCATATTGGATGATGTCGTCACCGTTGCAATTTTGGTTACGGCCGCCATCTTTAACTTTTTTATCATCCGATTTTAATGAAATTTTTTTTAAAAAATATAAAAAAATTGAAATAATAAAATTTTAATAAAATACTTATAAGAAATATATAGTTTTACGACACGGAGTTCGGAGTCCTCGGTTCGAACCCGACGAGTGCAAAAAAAAATTAAAAATGACGACCGATCCTTCCCTCGTGGTGGGTGCTGGCAGACTGACTCCCACCACTTTTTTTCAAAGCATATATAACATCATCTAGTATGACGTCATGACCGCCATCTTGTCTGCGATGCTGGAAGCCATCATCATTGTATCGTCGACTAGAGTGCACCGACGCCATGTTAGTTTAATTCTTACCCGCTAGAGTGCAGTAATCATTTATTATTACTGTGACACCCGCCATCTTGTAATTTGGCCGCCATCTTGAAAATCCGTAATTATTTAGCTAGAGATGCGGGAAAAAGTTCAAAATTCATCAAATAAATCACCCATTAATTTAAATATTGATTCGATCGCTTCCTGTCCTTGGTTCGATACCCGACCGATGCAATAATGTTTAATTTTATGTAAAATAATAATAATTTCAATAAACCATGTTCAACATTCTTAAAGAGACTTTAAAACCTCTACTGCCATTATCCTAAAAGCCATCAACACCACCACCTTGGAAAATTCGTAATTATATTTCTAGAGATTCGGGAAAAAGTTACAAATTCATTAAATAAATTTGCAAACAATTAAATGATTAATTAGGTCGACTTAGGCCCTTGGCACGATTCGGAATGAAGATGAAAAATAATAAACTTAATAGTGGCAGGTTCGACAAAGAAAACAACACAAGTTCTTTCACAAAATAAACTTTATTACATAATTTCTACTTTACTACACGAACACTTGCAAAAGTTAACATTATAATAATCATTTACGTCCGCATAGGCGTGAAATGACTAATTCTTAGCTCCAATCGGTTTATACTAGAAAGAGTCCAACCAGAACCTTTACAGACATAGTCCTCCTCTTCTTGACAGAGTTTCCGGATACCATTTTTAAAAGTATGCTTCACATCATCAGAACTGTAAATTACTGCAGCCGATGTCTTGAATGCACACTTCTTCACTTCGTCTTCGAATGGATACGACTTTCCATATAGACAGTCCAACCACAAGTTATATTTCAAAGGTCCGTTTGTCGCTACGTCATCAGTAAGCTGATTGATTATGTTCTGTCTAATATCATCAAGAAAAGTACAAATGTCCTTCAACTCACCGAACGTATTTAGATAATAATAGTCTTTCAACGTTCCACGAAATGCAGACTGCGCCAAGTAGAATCCATTATCGTTTACTTGTAATGCACCGAACACAGTCTTAGGTTTAGTTCCATGTCCAGACGTCATAGCAATCGGTTTCTGCACATCTGTTTTTTGCTTGTACGCTCACGAGTCTCCAATCTAAAGCGAGGAGTCGAAATGTTGACAGGTAGTTCAGCAGGAGCACAGACTCCATCTTTACATTTTTTCGCATGATGTCGCAAACTGTCAATTCGAGTAAACCATTTAAGGCACTCATCACAGCGAAACTTCATTCGAGAAGGATTCTTCGTGCATTTGCTCCGCTCATGTCTTCGTGCATCATGGGAAAATGCGAACGACGTATCACAGTAGCTGCAAGGATACCGTGGTGATGAAGACGAGCCTTTCAGACCTGATCCAGATACAGGCGTTGCAACAGTAGTACCATTTCCAGGCATACTCTTATGCACATCGATGCATCGTTGTTGCGCCGAAACCTTTACTTTCTGCCGCACAGCAGGACCTTTGCATGCCTTCATGTGCGTTTTCATATTATCTTTTCTGGCAAACTGCTTATGACATTTCTCACAAACAAACATTTTACGATATAGGTTCTTGGCACATTCGCTCCTCTCGTGTCGTCGAGCATTGCTGCTGTTTGAGAAAATCTTGTCACAGTAACAACACCGATGTTCGTTAGTTGTTGTCGATTCGGCATCCATTGAAGCCTCCATCGAGGGCGAAACGAAGTTCGTCCAGTTTTCCTGCACAGCCAGCACTACCGGCATTAAAGTCTCTTCTGCTGGTGGTATCGCGTCTGATGAAGTCTCCTCCAGTGTTGTCGCCGTGGTTGTCAACGGAATCTGCTCCTTCTCCGTCGTAGCTGTCGTCAAGGTTCCCGTAGTCGACGGTACAACCTCCATCGAGTTCGACGTTAAAGACGGTAAAGATGCCATCGAGGTCTCAAGAACAGCTAATTGACACGACTTATGCACCAGAAGAAACAAACTAGACGATCCTTACACCGCCGACGTCAGTAACAAACTGAGCGATCTACTGTCTAGGACTCGCTTAAACCTACATGCACCGTATGGAATAATACGCTAGTCAAATCAAGAACCATTTACAATAATACTAGAGTCAAATCTACAAATTAAAAAAGAGGATCATTTGATCGAAAAAAATTCGATCTCTCCAATATACACCAGGCTCCAAGAGCTACAATTCACGTCATCAGATCCATCTACATTTTGCTCCTATGCTTCAATTGACCATTAGCTGCAAGCGCTCCAACAGCTCCATCAGCTCCAACACGTAATTTACGCAATGTACGCACAATACATGCAATAAATGTAATGATCACACAGTACACACAGGAAACGGAACGTACACACAGCACACACAGGAAACGGAACGTACACACAGTAAACGGAACGTACACACAGTACACACAGGAAACGGAATGTATACACACAGTACACACAGGAAACGGAACGTACACACAGTACACACACACAGGAAACGGAACGTACACACAGTACACACACACAGGAAACGGAACGCACACACAGAAAACGGAACGTACACACAGTACACACAGGAAACAAAACGTACACACAGTACACACAGGAAACAGAACGTACACACAGGAAACGGAACGTACACACAGTACACACAGGAAACGAAACGTATACACACAGTACACACAGGAAAACGGAACGTACACGCAGGAAACGGAACGTACACGCAGGAAACGGAATGATCACAGGCTCCAAAATTCATTGGCTCCAATATTCATTGACTCCAATATTCATTGTCTCCAATATTCATTTACTCCAATATACATTTACTCCAATATTCATTGGCTTCAATATTCATTGGCTCCATCAGTCATTGTCACCAACAGTCTTTTGGCTCTAAATATATTTAGCTAGAATTCTTCGAGTCTAAGAGACTATGAGGCCACATGGCTACGAGTCTAAAATGATCTAGATATTTACGAGTTATACACGGCTTGCGAGGCTAGAGCTACGAAGCTTCTAGTTCACAAGTTTACGTGACTGCGAGGATACAGGACTACAAGTCTACATGAGTACTTGACTACGAAGCTACTCGTCTACAAGGCTCCAATTGCAGCATCTGTCTTCGTCAGAATTTTCTCTCTTGCTCCAACTGCACCACCACCATTATGTTATAAGATTACATGGATACATGCTTAAGTAGCTACAAGTCTACGAGGCTCCAATGCATCATGACTACGCGACTTCAAGCAATGAGGTTACGAGACTACGTGAATACTAATCTTCAAGTTTACGAGACTGCGAGGCTACAGAGCTACGAAGCCTCTAGAAAAAGAGTTTGCGTGACTGCGAGGATAGAGGTCATCAAGTCTACATGTGTACTTGACTACGAAGCTACTCATCTACAAGGCTCCAGTTGCCGTATCTGTCTTCGACGGAATTTTCTCTTTTGTTCCAACTGCACCAACAGCATTATGTTATAAGATTACATGGATACTTGCCTACGTAGCTTCAAGTATACGAGGCTCCATTACAACATGTCTACGCGACTACGAGCCATGAGGTTACGAGACTACGTGACTACGAATCTTCAAGTTGACGAGACTGCGAGGCTACAGAGCTACGAAGCCTCTAGAAAACGAGTTTACGTGTCTGCATGAATACAGGAATACAAGTCTGCATGAGTTCTTGACTACGAAGCTACTCGTCTACAAGGCTCCAATTACTACATTTGTCTTCGACGGAATTTTCTCTTTTGCTACATCTGTTTCATCAGCATTATGTTATAAGATTACAAGGCTACTTGCTTACGTAGCTTCCAGTCTACGAGGCTCCAATGCATCATGACTACGAGACTACGTGCCATGAGGTTACGAGACTATGCGATTGCAAGTCTTCAAGGTTACGTGATCGCGAGGCTATAGGACTACCAAGCTTCCAGAACGTATGGTTACGAGACTGCATGACTAATTGGCGGCGCGGCTATGAAACTTCATGTCTCTAACTGACTACAATAGCACTATTCAGTGGTGAGAGTTAATTTATCTCATGCAAAGGTACTTGCTGCAAATAGTTCCGCTTTTCATCAGATGACGTCACATGTTGCTTGCAGTTAAATAATATTTATTTCTTACATGCGGGATGCTCACTATCGATCGCATAAGAAGGATGGCTTCGTTAGTCTCCAAGGAGAAGGAAGTTCGTCCTTCCTGCTAGTGCTTCTCAGATTTCTCACGGTCCGACATCTTGGATTGCGACGTTACGACGACCATCTTTGATGGATGTGACCTTGACCTTTGACCGAAACCGCAGGAATGATCGCAAGCACTCGGATTAATCATCAAAATATTGATAAGAATAATTAGGAGCACACGGAGAAAACCATCACAATATTGATAAGAATAATCAGAAGCACACGGAGAAAAACGACACATGTTTTCTTTGATATCATAAAATTACAGGAAAAAAAAATTTAAAAATAAAAATAAATAAATAAAAAATTTAAAAAAATAAAAAATACATAAACTCATTCTGCTAGCTTGTAAACTTATCATTGTTGAGCAAAGATAGAGTTTTAGTACAAGCCAGAATTTTATGTATTTTTTAATTTTTTTAAATTTTTTATTAATTTATTTTTATTTTTAATTTTTTTTTTCCTGTAATTTTATGATATAAAAGAAAACATGTGTCGTTTTTCTCCGTGTGCTTCTGATTATTCTGATCAATATTGTGATGGTTTTCTCCGTGTGCTCCTGATTATTCTTATCAATATTTTGATGATTAATCCGAGTGCTTGCGATCATTCCTGCGGTTTCGGTCAAAGGTCAAGGTCACACCCATCAAAGATGGTCGTCGTAACGTCGCAATCCAAGATGTCGGACCGTGAGAAATCTGAGAAGCACTAGCAGGAAGGACGAACTTCCTTCTCCTTGGAGACTAACGAAGCCATCCTTCTTATGCGATCGATAGTGAGCATTCCGCATATAAGAAATAAATATTATTTAACTGCAAGCAACATGTGACGTCATCTGATGAAAAGCGGAACTACTTGCAGCAAGTACCTTTGCATGAGATAAATAAACTCTCACCACTGAATAGTGCTATTGTAGTCAGTTAGAGACATGAAGTTACGTAGCCGCGCCGCCAATTAGTCATGCAGTCTCGTAACCATACGTTCTGGAAGCTTGGTAGTCCTATAGCCTCGCGATCACGTAACCTTAAAGACTTTCAATCGCATAGTCTCGTAACCTCATGGCACGTAGTCTCGTAGTCATGATGCATTGGAGCCTCGTAGACTTGAAGCTACGTAAGCAAGTAGCCTTGTAATCTTATAACATAATGCTGATGAAACAGATGTAGCAAAAGAGAAAATTCCGTCGAAGACAAATGTAGTAATTGGAGCCTTGTAGACGAGTAGCTTCGTAGTCAAGAACTCATGCAGACTTGTATTCCTGTATCCATGAAGACACGTAAACTCGTTTTCTAGAGGCTTCGTAGCTCTGTAGCCTCGCAGTCTCGTCAACTTGAAGATTCGTAGTCACGTAGTCTCGTAACCTCATGGCTCGTAGTCGCGTAGACATGTTGTAATGGAGCCTCGTAGACTTGAAGCTACGTAGGCAAGTATCCATGTAATCTTATAACATAATGCTGTTGGTGCAGTTGGAACAAAAGAGAAAATTCCGTCGAAGACAGATACGGCAACTGGAGCCTTGTAGATGAGTAGCTTCGTAGTCAAGTACACATGTAGACTTGATGACCTCTATCCTCGCAGTCACACAAACTCTTTTTCTAGAGGCTTCGTAGCTCTGTAGCCTCGCAGTCTCGTAAACTTGAAGATTCGTATTCACGTAGTCTCGTAACCTCATTGCTTGAAGTCGCGTAGTCATGATGCATTGGAGCCTCGTAGACTTGTAGCTACGTAAGCATGTATCCATGTAATCTTATATCATAATGGTGGTGGTGCAGTTGGAGCAAGAGAGAAAATTCTGACGAAGACAGATGCTGCAATTGGAGCCTTGTAGACGAGTAGCTTCGTAGTCAAGTACTCATGTAGACTTGTAGTCCTGTATCCTCGCAGTCACTTAAACTTGTGAACTAGAAGCTTCGTAGCTCTAGCCTCGCAAGCCGTGTATAACTCGTAAATATCTAGATCATTTTAGACTCGTAGCCATGTGGCCTCATAGTCTCTTAGACTCGAAGAATTCTAGCTAAATATATTTAGAGCCAAAAGACTGTTGGTGACAATGACTGATGGAGCCAATGAATATTGAAGCCAATGAATATTGGAGTAAATGTATATTGGAGTAAATGAATATTGGAGACAATGAATATTGGAGTCAATGAATATTGGAGCCAATGAATTTTGGAGCCTGTGATCATTCCGTTTCCTGCGTGTACGTTCCGTTTCCTGCGTGTACGTTCCGTTTTCCTGTGTGTACTGTGTGTATACGTTTCGTTTCCTGTGTGTACTGTGTGTACGTTCCGTTTCCTGTGTGTACGTTCTGTTTCCTGTGTGTACTGTGTGTACGTTTTGTTTCCTGTGTGTACTGTGTGTACGTTCCGTTTTCTGTGTGTGCGTTCCGTTTCCTGTGTGTGTGTACTGTGTGTACGTTCCGTTTCCTGTGTGTGTGTACTGTGTGTACGTTCCGTTTCCTGTGTGTACTGTGTGTATACGTTCCGTTTCCTGTGTGTACTGTGTGTACGTTCCGTTTACTGTGTGTACGTTCCGTTTCCTGTGTGTGCTGTGTGTACGTTCCGTTTCCTGTGTGTACTGTGTGATCATTACATTTATTGCATGTAAATTGCATGTATTGTGCGTACATTGCGTAAATTACGTGTTGGAGCTGATGGAGCTGTTGGAGCGCTTGCAGCTAATGGTCAATTGAAGCATAGGAGCAAAATGTAGATGGATCTGATGACGTGAATTGTAGCTCTTGGAGCCTGGTGTATATTGGAGAGATCGAATTTTTTTTCGATCAAATGATCCTCTTTTTTAATTTGTAGATTTGACTCTAGTATTATTGTAAATGGTTCTTGATTTGACTAGCGTATTATTCCATACGGTGCATGTAGGTATAAGCGAGTCCTAGACAGTAGATCGCTCAGTTTGTTACTGACGTCGGCGGTGTAAGGATCGTCTAGTTTGTTTCTTCTGGTGCATAAGTCGTGTCAATTAGCTGTTCTTGAGACCTCGATGGCATCTTTACCGTCTTTAACGTCGAACTCGATGGAGGTTGTACCGTCGACTACGGGAACCTTGACGACAGCTACGACGGAGAAGGAGCAGATTCCGTTGACAACCACGGCGACAACACTGGAGGAGACTTCATCAGACGCGATACCACCAGCAGAAGAGACTTTAATGCCGGTAGTGCTGGCTGTGCAGGAAAACTGGACGAACTTCGTTTCGCCCTCGATGGAGGCTTCAATGGATGCCGAATCGACAACAACTAACGAACATCGGTGTTGTTACTGTGACAAGATTTTCTCAAACAGCAGCAATGCTCGACGACACGAGAGGAGCGAATGTGCCAAGAACCTATATCGTAAAATGTTTGTTTGTGAGAAATGTCATAAGCAGTTTGCCAGAAAAGATAATATGAAAACGCACATGAAGGCATGCAAAGGTCCTGCTGTGCGGCAGAAAGTAAAGGTTTCGGCGCAACAACGATGCATCGATGTGCATAAGAGTATGCCTGGAAATGGTACTACTGTTGCAACGCCTGTATCTGGATCAGGTCTGAAAGGCTCGTCTTCATCACCACGTTATCCTTGCAGCTACTGTGATACGTCGTTCGCATTTTCCCATGATGCACGAAGACATGAGCGGAGCAAATGCACGAAGAATCCTTCTCGAATGAAGTTTCGCTGTGATGAGTGCCTTAAATGGTTTACTCGAATTGACAGTTTGCGACATCATGCGAAAAAATGTAAAGATGGAGTCTGTGCTCCTGCTGAACTACCTGTCAACATTTCGACTCCTCGCTTTAGATTGGAGACTCGTGAGCGTACAAGCAAAAAACAGATGTGCAGAAACCGATTGCTATGACGTCTGGACATGGAACTAAACCTAAGACTGTGTTCGGTGCATTACAAGTAAACGATAATGGATTCTACTTGGCGCAGTCTGCATTTCGTGGAACGTTGAAAGACTATTATTATCTAAATACGTTCGGTGAGTTGAAGGACATTTGTACTTTTCTTGATGATATTAGACAGAACATAATCAATCAGCTTACTGATGACGTAGCGACAAACGGACCTTTGAAATATAACTTGTGGTTGGACTGTCTATATGGAAAGTCGTATCCATTCGAAGACGAAGTGAAGAAGTGTGCATTCAAGACATCGGCTGCAGTAATTTACAGTTCTGATGATGTGAAGCATACTTTTAAAAATGGTATCCGGAAACTCTGTCAAGAAGAGGAGGACTATGTCTGTAAAGGTTCTGGTTGGACTCTTTCTAGTATAAACCGATTGGAGCTAAGAATTAGTCATTTCACGCCTATGCGGACGTAAATGATTATTATAATGTTAACTTTTGCAAGTGTTCGTGTAGTAAAGTAGAAATTATGTAATAAAGTTTATTTTGTGAAAGAACTTGTGTTGTTTTCTTTGTCGAACCTGCCACTATTAAGTTTATTATTTTTCATCTTCATTCCGAATCGTGCCAAGGGCCTAAGTCGACCTAATTAATCATTTAATTGTTTGCAAATTTATTTAATGAATTTGTAACTTTTTCCCGAATCTCTAGAAATATAATTACGAATTTTCCAAGGTGGTGGTGTTGATGGCTTTTAGGATAATGGCAGTAGAGGTTTTAAAGTCTCTTTAAGAATGTTGAACATGGTTTATTGAAATTATTATTATTTTACATAAAATTAAACATTATTGCATCGGTCGGGTATCGAACCAAGGACAGGAAGCGATCGAATCAATATTTAAATTAATGGGTGATTTATTTGATGAATTTTGAACTTTTTCCCGCATCTCTAGCTAAATAATTACGGATTTTCAAGATGGCGGCCAAATTACAAGATGGCGGGTGTCACAGTAATAATAAATGATTACTGCACTCTAGCGGGTAAGAATTAAACTAACATGGCGTCGGTGCACTCTAGTCGACGATACAATGATGATGGCTTCCAGCATCGCAGACAAGATGGCGGTCATGACGTCATACTAGATGATGTTATATATGCTTTGAAAAATAGTGGTGGGAGTCAGTCTGCCAGCACCCACCACGAGGGAAGGATCGGTCGTCATTTTTAATTTTTTTTTGCACTCGTCGGGTTCGAACCGAGGACTCCGAACTCCGTGTCGTAAAACTATATATTTCTTATAAGTATTTTATTAAAATTTTATTATTTCAATTTTTTTATATTTTTTAAAAAAAATTTCATTAAAATCGGATGATAAAAAAGTTAAAGATGGCGGCCGTAACCAAAATTGCAACGGTGACGACATCATCCAATATGACGTCAGAGTCTTATCTGCGGCTGTAGACATGGATGCTTAAGCCGCTATATGGACATTTCTAGCCACTGGGATTTTTAAGGACTAAAAACGGGAAATTTTCCCTCGAAATGGGAATTTTTCCCTCGGAAAGGGAATTTTTTTATTTTTTTTATTTTTTCAGTTTTTTTGGTGGAATGTTTTTCCACAAAAATGGAAATTTTGAGGAATTTTGGGCACATTTTGCCCAATTTTGGAGAATTTTGACACATTTTGAAGGTCAAATTCAAGGTCAAGGTCAAAGGTCAAGGTAACATCCATCCAAGATGGCCGCCGTGACGTCACAATCCAAGATGGCGGACACAGGCACCGGCACCACGCGCCAGCGCCATGTCCCCGGAGCCCCTATCCTATACTACTAACATGTTTACATGCAACAATTAACTAGAAGTAATTGAACCGTGATGGTATCAGTGACGTAAATACATCTCAGTGGTACCTACCTACATCTCCCCCTCAAGACCACATTATTGCACTTGTGCGTAGTCCAGCACATATTGTACGACTCTGAGTAAAAATGATCTGTAAATAGCCTTGTCATAAAACACGAGAGCTTGCTAACCCTTAAACTAACTTGGTTCGAAGCTGAAAAATAAACATTTTTATTTTCCGACGGAGTCATAGCGTCGATTGTTTACAATTTGCATAGGAAGTTTAATCTTTACCAAAATAATTTGGAGTGCTAAACATTTTACACACTGAATTGAAGCCTTACCAGAACAGATAAACCATAGCCTAACATGTTATTATTTGTGATCAATTCTGAAAATTCAAATATTTACGGTAGGCATTCAAAATTTAAGCGATTATTTTGCTTGAGATTTCTGAACGAGTTTATTGCAAAATTTACTGAGCAAAATGGCAACTCAGCATATGATTCGGTAAATAAAGAATTTTCAAAAGATTTCATTTAACTCTGTTATTTTCTATTCCTCTCTTAATGCATGGTAAATTATTGTTATTTAATTTCTTCCCACTAATTAACAAACGATTTTCGTTGATTTTTCTTATAAATTAAAAAAAATATCTAAACAAATCGAGTAAATTATTGATGTCATTAATTTTAAATCTAAAATATGAGAATTATTTTATTCTAAGCCAAAAATATTACTGCAGGAATGTGTACCTAATAGCAGTGAGGTGCCCGTGGATTAGATTCCCAGCCAAGCTGTCCCGATTTTAAGGATCAATGCTTTCCCGAAATCATTTCAAATGAATGCTTGCTAGGTTTCTTCTGTCAGATGCAGCCTTTTATGGCTCTTATAGCTTGGGATAGGGGTTTAATGTGTATTTGTATCTCATTATGCACTACACTGTTTGCGTGACTTCCCTGAAACAGAACAAGAACTATGCTACTCCACACAGCAGATCTGCGTGGCAGGTTGCCTATCCCACCAGGCGCTGTCACTACACCGTACAGCAGTGGCTCGTCCTAACACACCCAACAACGGTGATAAATAAACATTATAAATGTGGAAAAGGACATCAGGACATTTTTGTATTTTAAAGATACGTATGCTTCTTCCACAGAAAGCTTCAGCGTAATCTATTTTCCAAAATTTTAAACAAATTAATTACAAAACTGATTTTGCTGCAGCGATTAGGGTCGTATTAAGTAAAAGAATGACATTGGTCAATGTGTGAAAAATAATAACACTCTATTAGATAACTAGTAGAAAGTATCTAAGTTTTTGAAGTGAAATGTTTTTACAGTCGTTAGACTCTCACAGGATAACGGAAGTGAGTAGATAATGGAGTTAACATGTGTAACATATGTAACATTAAAGTAACGAATATTACTCGATGACGAGTTTAAATTGAAACAAATTTACAGCTGGTTACAGATGGCAGCTGCATATACTTTCCCATACTCTTGTAAACGTTCAAGTACTTTCTCATACTTTTACATAATTGCGTAATTTTGCATACTTTTAAACAGTTTTACACACGTTTGCATAAGTTTGCATACTCTTGTATACTTTCGAAAATCCTAATTCACAATTTTAAACTCTCAACTCTCTTATTGAATACGGTGTTAGATTTAGATTTGTGACAATTTGTATAGACCTTTCCAATAAGTGTGTCGATCATATTTTAGCTTTAACACGTATTTTTAGTATTAGATTACATTAAAACATGGACATACACTAGTAAATAATGTAAAAATTTCAACGCATGACTACGCGTGTTTCAAATTATTAGAGTACTGTAAAAATTGATTATCCCTTTATTGTGTGAAGTTTCATTCCTCCCCATCCCCCACCCACTCCTTCCAGGCCGCGGGAGGGGGTCTTCCCACAACAGCTCGCTGACCACTTTGGTCCGGGGACACGAACGAATGCCTTGTTTATTTTTCCGTTACCGTTGCCTTTAAAGAGCCGTCAAATGTGGTGTCTATGCACCTTGTTTTTAAGATAATTTTTACGTTAGTTTATGTCATTAAACAAGGATAAAATAACAAAATATCCTTGGACACCTAAGAATCGGTTGCACATGCCATATGGCTTTTTCATTTTATTGTAATTCTGAAAATTTACTTTTATACATCTCTGAAATTTTAAGTTTCTTTTTAAACTTTTTTAACAGATACGTACAATATTATCTAAAAGTGGAGACGATTCACGCACGTTTTTATTTAAATGAATAATGCGTCAACGTATACAGAACAAAATAACGTTTGGTAAATAAGCATCTGGTGAGAATATGTGTGACCAAACAACCAATACTAGAGAGTTATTGGTTACGATGCTAGTGTTCTAATTTTTTCATATGTAGATTTGTAATTTGGTTACGTGGGACTGAATTCCATCTGTGTATGGTGCCTTGGGACGTGAAGTAAGAACCTCCACTTCGATAGATGCTACTGTACTGGGAAAACAGCTCTCTCGCGACAATGAAGGATACGTCAGTGCGTGGAGACTGTGTGAGTACTGGGAAACTGCGTCACGAATGTGCACGGGACTACATAATATAAGAGCCCGTGGGAGATCGACCTTCACCCATCTGATAACCAGATGAGACCTATTTTTGACGTGACAACGTCTAATAAATCCATGAACGCCGCCTGCACGCACGAAAAAGTGTCTCGTTACGCTGTGTCCCGTTAATCTGTGTCCCGTTACGCTCATTGTACGCTTGCGCCGCATCTATCTATCTTCCACTCGACTGTTTATAAAGTGAAGTGAAAAGTTAATGTGGTTTTCATTGCTTATTACAACAATTTCGGCAATAAATAATAATTATTCTTGCATTTCAAAAATCTGATTACTAGTATAATTTCAAGTATTTATTCTTTTATTATTAAAATAAAAATGATTTAATTTTATTCACAAAAGTATGCAATCATTTCATCAATGTTTTGTTATGACGTTGTCACGTTAAACTATCGTCCATAAACAGACTTGACAAACAACCAATATTTTATGAAACATTTTTGATTTATAAACACGCCTATGATAGCTTACCTATCGAAAAGTGTTAATGGCTATTTTAATTTAAATTAATTTTAATCAATTTTTTTCATCACATTCACTACTATGATAACCACACAAATTTAGTCTCAGCAGATAGTTTTTAACATAGAGAATATGCCTTGGTAGGCTTGCCTACTGATTTTTGTTCATAGCTATCTGGCAAGCAGGTACGAACAGGTAAGTCAATTTAGATAACTTCACCGATATGATAACCAATAAAAATTGGTATCAGAAGAAAGATAATTTAATTACAAAAAATAACAGTATAGGATTGCCGGCAAAAAAACCGTTCATAGAAGGTGTTAAAGAAATCAATAAAAATAAATTTAATTAAAAATATCCATGAACATTTATTGATAGGCAAGCTATCATAGACGTGTTCATGAATCAAAAATATATCATACAAAAATTAGTTGTCTCTAAAGTCGGTTTACGGACGATAGTTTAACGTGACAACGTCATAACAAAACATTGATGAAATGATTGCATACTTTTATAAATAAAATTGAATCGTTTTTATTGAATTATCACTATTTTGTGTGGATACAAAGAAGGAGTGAAATGAAATCTACAATTTAATTGATAAATTTACTTTTTTTTTGCACTCATTAATTCAAATATGTTGATTAATTTAACGAACAGATTAGTTTAACTATAACTTTTATACATGTTTGCTATTTAACTTCTTCCAATCTGTGTTATTCTGTTAAGGATAGGACGATAATATGAAAAGTAGGAAACTAATGGGAGTGTTTCAAGTTTAATGTGCCTCTAAAAAGACAAATCGGTGGTTGTTCAAATCGAGTGGAAGAGAGATAGATGCAGCGCAAGCGTACAATGAGCGTAACGGGACACATCTTAACGGGACACTTTTTCGCGCGTGCAACCGGTGTTCATCGATTTATTAGATGTTGTCACGTCAAAATAGGTCTCACCTGGTTGTCAGACGGGTGAAGGTCGAACTCCCGCGGGCATGTAGTGGTGGGCGAAGCAGGCCGACTCGAGGCAGGGCAGGGCTGGGCGTGTGCGCCAGAGCTCGGCTACTCGGCATGCATGGCGGCGGGTGTGCTCTCTGGCCCTCTTCCACTCCGGCCGAGGAGACGCGACACGCGGCGGAAATACTGACGTCCCTTGTACCGGCGGGAAAACAAAAAAAGTTGTCATTCTAAATAAAACGTAAATGAGTCCACACCAACGCTAGAGTAATTTAACACCTACATATGTCTGTGATATTTTTTTACTCTTGCGTTAAAGTACAGTTAGTGGCACAATAAAGTGTTGGTTATAACTCGAAATTAGAGACCGGAAAAATTCGCGGATTCATTTCACGATATGCTAGAATCCAAACAACTGTACCTTTATATTGCTTCTGTGATTGGCTTACAGTTTATCTGAAGGACTTTGAGCCAATGGAAAACATTCAACTAAAAAAGTATCGAATCGCAAGCGTCCCAGTCGACAGGTGTCACGAGTCAATAGTCAATGAGCAGGTGGCATTTGCCTAAATATGTAGGGGGTTGTGAAGTCTATCCTAGAGGTCATCGAAAGCGCGAATTTTTCCGGTCTCTACTTCGAAGTTACTAGTGATCAGTGTGGTATTTTTCAGAATTCAGAGGGCTAAGATCTCTGATTAAACTGTGGCTGTAACTTCGCAGTAACGGTCGGAACATTTGCAAAGCGCATGTTGCATCTGCGAGTTTCTTCCATGCACTTTGCATGTGTGAGCAGCCTAACGGACCTAACATGTCCTAAGCGCAGATAGTTGCTGACTCTCGTTCGGTTGTTACATACTCTTCGCGGTTATCGCGTGAAATAATTTTATTCCAATGAAAACAGGAAATATTGCATTTTTATTTTAATTGGCAAAAAGGATAACTATAAAGCATTACAATGTTCTTAATATACATACAGACACAATAAATAAAGATAAAAATACGTTAGCTGTACATGGTACTGCGACTCTGTGAACTATAACTGTATTACAAAATGTATCGTAATTCCATACTCTACAACTTCTTAAATAAGACATACTACTAGACGCTTCGACATAATACTGCGACTATTTAAACTATAAACTAAGACACGCTACTACAAAAGTAGGTATATATAGTTCATATGGGGACAGGGTAGGGGGGAGGGGGATTCGGGGATTCGAGGCGGCCATCTTGGATGACGTCACTCCGGCGGCCATCTCGGATGACGTCACTTACGGAGGCCATCTTGGATTACATCAAGTCCGGCGGCCATTTTGTTTTCTAGAACATTCCACCATTTTGAGTTTCGTCCGCCATCTTGAAAATTTTTATTTATTATCTAATTTTAATGAAAAAAAAATTTAAAAATTAAAAAAACTTAAATAATCAAAATTTTAAAATAAAATTAAAAAAATATTATTTAATAAAATTTCAATTAAAAAACCTACGCATCGAACACCCCACTCCTCTACATTACGAATACACCATCTAATACCCCGCTCCTCTGTTACAATGACATCATCATCGAACACCCCACTCATCCCTGTTACAATTTTTCGTTACATCCACCATCTTGGAAAATCATAATTATTAACTTAGAAAATCAGGAAAATATATATATATATAAACCATCGTTGACTGCTGGAGGCAGCCATCTAATTTAATGGAGACCGCCATCTTAATTTCATCTGGATGTCATCATCGGGTGTAGGTTTCTAAAGTACGTTGTGTACGTAAGGTAGAGTTTCTATCCCGTACCAGCATTATTATGACCCTTATAGACAAAAATCCACAAAAATCCACAAAAATCCACAAAATCCACAGTAATTTCGTTGTTGTAACCACCATTTTTTCTTAAAGTCTTATCATTTATAGGTTTTAACTAAAATATATGTTATTTATACTAATGTTGTGGATGTGATAGTTAAAGTAATGATAATATTAAAAAAACATTTACTACCCCATCTTAGCGGGGCCAGAAATTTTTCAGAGTCCTAACTCACAAGTAATATTCTCTTCTCATGTTTGCGTACTCGTATTTAAAAGGCTGCATGGAAGCAATTATTTTTAATGTCTGTGTATAATTACATTTCTAAACAATTTCATGTTTGCGTACCCATGTTTTAAAAGCTGCATGGAAGCAGATATTTTTAATGTCTGCGTTCTATTTCACTTTTATAAACAAGTTCATGTTTGCGTACATGTGTTTAAAAGCTGCATGGAAGCAGATATTTTTAATGTTTGTGTATAATTACATTTCACCATTCTGTAAGACATTTATAAGTATCAGTACCTCGTGGGATATTGGTTCTATATTAAAAATAATAAACAATATGTAGGTAAAATTGTGTTTATTAAATTAAGAACATATTTTACACAACAAAAGTGGAGCAAAAACAGAAACTACACATCAAAAAACTGAAACTTTACAAAAAAAATGGAAACTATACATCAAAAACGTAAACTGTACAACAAAAATGGAAAACTGTACAGCAAAAACATAAACTGTACAACAAAATTAAAACTATAAAACAAAAAACAGAAAAACTATACAACAAATGGAAACAACTACCAAACTGCCAAACTATTTAAATCAAAAACTATTTACAGAAAAAAAATTATTCGTCGCCTCCAACATATCCGTGGGGGACTGTGTGGATACCATCTTCGCAGATCAGCCGTTTGTCGTCCTCCCACGTTATGGCCAGCTTATTACTGTACTCAGTATAGAGTATGTGCTGACGGGAGCGAATTGCTCTAACGCCTGCCCTCATTGTGCGGTGGTCTTGCAGGGCATCCAGGTAGTCATCGAATGTTATGTGGTTTTTGACCACACATCGCTGGATGCCCTTGGCCTTTTTCTCGCTCTTACCGACACACCTGTAGGCGTAGAGTTTGGCCCGTAGGCTTACAAACTCCTCCATTACTTCTCCCGCACATTCATCTTTAAATTTACCGACAACTTTCTCGTTGATGGGGGAGAAGCATGGGTGGTCGGAAGGGTAGCAGCTGGTGTCGAATTTAGCCATCAGTGTAGGGTCGGCTTTGAGGTCTGAGTAAAAGTCTGTTGTCTGGATCTCATACACAAAACTGTCTGTATCCATATACATCAGGTGAATATTGTCATGGTAACGGGGTTTCATGGTATTGTAGTGGAAGTCGTACATGAGAGTCTTTGAAAGATCTAGTACAGCCAGTCCGGCATAAATCGGCTTGTCGAAAATGATGGTCTCGTGATTAAGGTGGACTAGAGACAAATTCGGTTCGTACATTGTACGGTCCTTGAAGGACGGACGACACACCAACTTCTTGAACCTCTTCTCAGAGCACACCAACTCCATTTTGAGCCTCCGCCTTTTATTTTCCATCAGTTTACCAAATGTAGAGTTCACAGCGAGCTTAAAGAACTCCTTCTCGAACTCGTTAGCTACTGCTTTCCGCTTGTTGGTATTCAGCCGAATATAGGGCTCCAACCATGCCGACTGCTCAAACTGCAGGACTCGGTGTATCTTAGTCAATCTCAGCCCATGAGATACCGCTTGCTGGAGGTTTTTGTAGTGGACAATGTAGTGCTCTTTATTTTCAAGTGTTGTCATCATCTTTGATTGATTTGAGCCGGGCGGACACTGATTTACAGGAAGAAATGGCAGGTCTTTGTGACTTTCGTGGAGCTCTGGAGGGTACTCCACATCACACTCAATAATGTAGCCTGTAGGAGAATCATCTGGGACAGACACGACATCAATTGATGTGTCTGCCCATTGGAAATGCCGAATTGGAAGCGGCAGAGACATCGCCCACCCGTACAAATTATTCGCATCAATGTACTCCAGGAATGCGGATGGCTTGGAAGCATCATATGTCTCAGGTATATAGGAGTTATTGGCTACGCAATGACGTTTAATGCTTTGCGCTACTCCCCCCCTAATACCAGCCTCCACAAACATGTACATATCATAATCGGTAAGAAGCTCTAGCTGTACACCTGTGGTTCGAAGCATCGCATCGAAAGCGAACCCTGGACAAGAAATATAGTGAGATGGATCTAGGCTGTATGTCTCCAAACATATGGAACGAAAATTCTCGAATACATCCGCCAAAATCAGAACATCCGTCTTTAGGTACAAGTCAGCGTACTCCCCCAAAGTAGCACACTGAAACTTGTCCCAGACTTTCACTGCATGAGCGTACTCCATCTCTGTAATCATGGAATCAGTCAGACTATTATAGAAATCATCGATGGATGGAAGACGAGTATCATCTAGTCGAGCAAAAGAATCTACAAAATCATACGGGAATACACCCTTGCGGGTAACCAACTCCAACTCATCAGGCGCGAAAAACTCAGTAGTACTTATAAACTTGTCTGCAGGCAAGAACTCAGCGAGCGAAGCAAGACCCCGACTCATAAATCGGAACGTATCGACAAACTGAATGCTGAACTTATCATGTAACTTCTTGGAAAAAGTTATCAGCTTCTCCTCTGAATTCGGAATGATGAAGATGTCTTTACTATCATACCCCAACTTCCTGATAATGAAGTTCTGATCGTATGCCAGGTTGTGGAAGAACACAATCAACTTTTTCGGTCTGCGCCTGAGAAGGTTGCAGTCATTACATGCAGGCCCAATAAATTCGCCGGTGAAGTGATTGTGGTCACGAACTTTCTTTACAGTTCCTCCGAACTTTCCTCCACAGTAGCAACAACACCTTGCTTGCAGAAAAGCAGTGTTTTGTGCATGTGTGAGCGGAGTCATAGGAACAGACGTAGAAAATATTTTCTGTACATCATGTCCAATCTCCACAATGCGGGATATGAACTTATCCTCTGCATCACAACCGCGATACAATTCAGGCTCTGATGGAAGTGCCGAAGTGAGGTGTGCAGGAATGATGGTATTATCAGCTTTCACGTAAATGCAGTAGCTGTATGCTTTATGCTTTTGGTACTGCAGCGTGTATGACTCATCAGGATTCGGGTGACATGTATGGATTTTCTCTAGAATAGCTTCAAAGTCGCAATATACCACGATGGGCATCTTATCACTGTGATGGAAGTTTTTGAACTGCAGAACAGGAGGCAAGCCATTTTGATCGGGCGATGGCATCTCCATCCTAACAGCAGCATGCTGTTTGCAGAGCTCACAGTGTTTTTCCAAACACTGAAGACCAGTGAGCCCGCTAACCCTTTCCTGATCATCATAATGCTTGAAGCATCTTTTACAAACATGAATAGCATCATGATGTGTAGTGATTTGGGCCCGAACCAGGGCAGAAAAATTAGTGATGTAGGCGAAATGGGATGAATTGTCATTGACCAAGAGCAGAAGATCGAAATGATGTTCTTTTTCTTCAGGAGCGACTCGAGCAGGAACAACATTCAGATTCTTGTCGATACTGTAGATGTTGATGGAGACTCCGGGGTTCTGTTTTTCAAACAGTGGTATTTGCTTGATTGGAGTAGGGAAGTCAATGTTGTTGAAGTTGAACTCCCCCTCCAAGTCATGGTAGCGCTGGTTGACACGTTCAGGATGCTCACCTTCCACGTACTTGACAAGAATCGACCACTTAAAGCACATGTGGTCTTCGAGGTTTTGCGGATTTATCACTGCGTATTTGTCTTTGATGCATGTAGGTAATTCGATGTAGGAGCTGGCACGGAGTGGATCGAGCTTGTTTATCCGTAGTTGAAGCCGCTTAACGGCCGACAAAGTCCATCTGGACCCCTTCCCCATGTAGTCTTCCTCCTCCTTGCAGATCTTAGAGATGGACTCGGTAACTGCCTCCTCCACCTCATGAACTGCGTAGAGGGGGACATTCATGGTTTTGAAGGCCCTCTTGTCTTCACAGGCATCTACGGGTTTTTCGTAGGCGCACTCGAGCACGATATTGAATTTGAGAGGTCCATTCTCTTCAATCTCCTCCACAAGTTGGTTGATTATTTTGTTCTTGATGGAGTCCAGGTACGTACAAATATCCTTGGCAGAACTTGACGTATTTTCTGCCACGTACGTCTTCAAGTTACCCTTGAAACCCACTTCGGCGGTGATGAAGCCGTGGGTATTGGCCAAACCAGTCCCAGTCACCACCTTTGTTTGGCTGGTCGAAGGCTTGGGCGTAACTGCAGGCTTAACTGCTACCATCCTCTGCTTCTTTGTTGGAGGCGGAGCAGGCCCCTTGCATACCTTGATGTGGGCTTTTAACTTATCAGCCCTGGCGAACTCCTTAGCACAGTTGTCGCAGGTATGTGCTATGCGGTTTGGGTTAAGACCGCAAGCCGACTTCTCATGGCGTCTAGCCAAATCAGCACGGGCGAAGGCCTTGTAGCAGAAGCTACACCGCATGCCTGATGTCGTAGCGACAGCTCCAGCACATGATGCAAGGTGCTGCTGCATCTTATCGCTGCGTGCGACCATCTTTCCACATAGGTGGCACTGCTGGTAGTCACGATGCTGGTTCTCGGCACACTGTCGCTCGTGCCGGTAGCGGTTGTGGCCTGCCATGAATGTAGCAGAGCAGAAATGGCATTTCTGAACGGTAGATGCCATCATCACGGCAATCGGTAGACTGGTCTCAACGTACGGAACACGTAACGGTAGCTCGACGCACGGAGAACTATAACAAAAGAATTAAGAATACAATGTAGCTAGATGTTAACACGAAAAAGTTGCAAACATAACCTCAAAACTCTATCCCTTAAGCCTACTAACCTAAACTGATAGCAATGTAACTAAATAAAAAAGTTACAAACATAACCTCAAAACTCTAGCACTCAAGCTTACTAACCTAAACTACTAGCATTGTTACTAAATAAAAAAAGTTGCAAACATAACCTCAAAGCTATTCCTTCATGTACAATCCTAAAAATGGTAGAATATTTAAAGTACTGATAAAAGTTAAAGCTGAAAAATATTCAATGCTAACTCAAAATGATTGATTACATAACCTCAAAACTACACTAATGCACAACTCAAAAATGCTATAATATTAAAAGTACTGTTAAAAGTTTAAGCTAAACAATTCCTGGTTACCCACACATAAGTGTACAGAGAAAAAACTAGCTAGCATATAACCTACGAAAAAGCTGAGAAACATAAAAATATTAACGAAACATGTAGCATACCTCAGAAAACGATGAAGTGGAGCTGTAGAACACGAAGTAGCATTGGCGGTAGAAATCGTGGTAGCAGCGAAACTCACACACGAACTAGCTCACTCAAACTCCAAGAACACACTGAAGCTCAGACAGCTAATCCTGGCCTTTTATAGCCTCGGACCTGCCTGTTATTGGAAAAACCATTAGGAACAGAGTATTTCTGTTGTATCCACCAATAGGAATGTAGTACATGGAAGTACCATTGTCTTCGGAAAAACCCAGCATGACTCATTTGCATGTCGTAGCAGGTCTGTGAGGGGTGGGGTTAGAAATGTAACCTGACAGCCAAACATGGGAAACCACACTCGGGTAAAACCACTAATGACCTAGGTGATTAGAGATTAGGGCGCGAGGCACTGCCTGCATCGTGACTCATCACTCAGGAATGTCGTCTCGCAGTGTCGAGGGGACCCAAACAATAGACTTGACCGTGCATGTCACAACTGGTACATTAGTCCGCGACTTTGTAGCGCCATGAGGCGCTCATGAATGTCTGAGCCTGCCACAAACAGCTCGTCAAAGTGTCATCACGAAGCACTCGAGCTTCAGTCATGACGCGCATGCTGCAACAGGCCCGTTAGTCACCGACTTCGTGGCGCCAAGCTGACACTCGGGTAGACAGGTAGCTAAATGATAATACTAGTAATGCAAGGAAATAAAAAAATCGGGTATGTTTAATACATTTATTAAAAGTAAGAACACATTACAAAACTAAAACATTAAAAATTTATTCTACATTTATTATGACCAACATTCGTTTGAAATTTTTTAGCATTTCATTGCGAACAATCAGTTGAACATCCACAGTATGACACAATTTGCTGATGTTCCAGGAACAAACCCTTTTCACAAACATTTAAGGAGACTTTCCTTAAGCTTTCTTTTCATTGGTCAAATAAAACATCTCCCTCTCTTCCCCTTTTACAATGATGCTGCTTCACCATCATGCTAAAATTCTGTAAGACAATAAAAAAATTTACTTCCCTTAAACCTTACAGTAGAAATTTCATCCTAGGTTGCTGTTACTGCATCTAGAAATTAAAAATTATATTATCTCATACAGGTTTTATTTACATGTTATACTTAACCATCCTACCACACACACGCACACACATGCACACACTTACACACATGCGTGCGCATGCGTGCACTGAGATGAAATACATACTTGCCCACATAATGTACTTTTATTTACAAAGGCAACATATTAAAACACATAATATTTAAATTTTGTGTAGATTGGATGGTACCAGAAACCATACTACAAAACGAGCGGACAACACTTGAGTCTTTACTATGATTGGGCTGACGGATTGCCTCTGGAACGCCCTTGTTACCTTCAACGACTCAGAATTAATACTTTTTATCCATCAAAAAACAACAACAGTTTAACTTCGCAAACATACACCCCACACCCCTCAAAAATGGTTATTACACAAGGCATTATTTACATGGTAGGAGACCGCACATACGAAGTGCGCAACTTCAGATTAGAAATATTGATTAAAATAACTACTAAAGATGCTAATTTGTTCATGAAAAAATTGCACAAGAAATACAGACACTTGGTTATTTACACACACATACATACATACATACATACATACACCCTGCATGGCTTCAGAAGTAAGTACGATATTTTGAAAACCACTCAAGACTTACATCTGTTTATGAAAAGGAGCTAAATATTAAAAAAATTTCAAAGTTAATTTTAGAGATGAAATATCATGTGCAAGTCCTTGCATGCGAGAACATTTTACTATGCAATTATCTTCATTTTTCCCAAACCATAGGTCTGATGTTTGATTACCACACAAATCTCATACTTAACATATGCACTACGAGATGACTGCACGCCAGTCCAAGCCCCTGCGCTTAGAGACGAAACTGCACTAGAAGCGTTAGCAAGCATTGCAATTATCTCGCTTCACTAATGCAGATTCACCTCTGACTAGGTAGACCTCCTGAAACAGTAATCAAAGGACAGTGAAAAACATTAAAATAATGCATTTCAAAATAAATGAATAATATAAAATACTGCATATTTCACGAAAAGCACCACGCAACTGACAGCCCTTTAAGTCACAATTCTGCGAATGCTATCACAGAATGCTAGATTTAGAAAGAAAGGATCATTCATGCCTTCATTATGGAACAAAGTAATACATCACATGAAGAGAAACAAAAAAGGTACACACTTCGTTCTTAGACTCGTGCCGCCTCCTTGACAGAGAGAAAAGATTTTACACATAAAATAGTATATATTTCATTTCCAGCGATGAAGATGTACTAATATCACCTTGACAAGCTTAGATGATCTAGGGAGAGACAAAGTAAATATATTAACAAAAAAAGTCGACTAAAAATCATTTACAAACAAAATACTTATCATTCCTTCGATTACATATTTTTCTCAATTTAATAAATGAGAGAACACAAACATTTGCTTAAATCACTATTTATCAATTTCAAACTCTCGTGTACAACAGGAAAAAATATATTGTATATTGTATTATTAGTTGTAATGTAAAAAATGCAAAACAGTTTCTTTGTGGGATGTGGAATGCTCACTCACGATCGAAAAAAAGAGGGGCTTCGCTGTAAATCAAGGGGAGGGGGAAACCATCTTGAAAGTTGAAGTTTCTCATATATTTAGATGTATAGTAATCAAGCAAGTAATAATATTTGGTGGTATAATATCCGTCTGATTAAAGTTTATTTGCTAACATGAATTCACAAATTAAACGAATCTCTGAGTACATTTGCTTATCTTTTATAGGAAAAAAAATGCACAGATTGATTGTTTTATCATGAATAACCAGGAGCACACTAAAAAAACAGACGAAATTCTCGCCAATAATAACCAACAGCACACAAACAATAAAAAAACGATGTGTCAGTAATAACATGCAGCATGCGGAGAAAATCACCAAAATATTGTCAAGAATAACCATCAGTACATGTAGAATACCAATAAAGTCTTGACATGAAAAAGGCTGAAGTGCACGGAGAAAATCAAATTCTCGTCAGGTAAAAAAAGCAGAAGCACATGAAAAAAAAACCAACTATATTATAACACAGTAAAGTTGAAGCACACGTAGAAATCTATCGAAATTTCATGTGAAAAAATAGGAGCACTCAGAGAAAACTATCCGGGAGAAGATTAAAATCATCATAAATTATCAATTTTTTTAAAAAAGTTCAATTTAAATCCTGCCAGATATGTCATGTTGCTTAAGCAAAGAGTTCACAAGCCGACTTGTGCCAGAACTCTCATGTTGCTTAAGCAACATGACATATCTGGCAGGATTTAAATTGAACTTTTTTAAAAAAATTGATAATTTATGATGATTTTAATCTTCTCCCGGATAGTTTTCTCTGAGTGCTCCTATTTTTTCACATGAAATTTCGATAGATTTCTACGTGTGCTTCAACTTTACTGTGTTATAATATAGTTGGTTTTTTTTTTCATGTGCTTCTGCTTTTTTTACCTGACGAGAATTTGATTTTCTCCGTGCACTTCAGCCTTTTTCATGTCAAGACTTTATTGGTATTCTACATGTACTGATGGTTATTCTTGACAATATTTTGGTGATTTTCTCCGCATGCTGCATGTTATTACTGACACATCGTTTTTTTATTGTTTGTGTGCTGTTGGTTATTATTGGCGAGAATTTCGTCTGTTTTTTTAGTGTGCTCCTGGTTATTCATGATAAAACAATCAATCTGTGCATTTTTTTTCCTATAAAAGATAAGCAAATGTACTCAGAGATTCGTTTAATTTGTGAATTCATGTTAGCAAATAAACTTTAATCAGACGGATATTATACCACCAAATATTATTACTTGCTTGATTACTATACATCTAAATATATGAGAAACTTCAACTTTCAAGATGGTTTCCCCCTCCCCTTGATTTACAGCGAAGCCCCTCTTTTTTTCGATCGTGAGTGAGCATTCCACATCCCACAAAGAAACTGTTTTGCATTTTTTACATTACAACTAATAATACAATATACAATATATTTTTTCCTGATGTACACGAGAGTTTGAAATTGATAAATAGTGATTTAAGCAAATGTTTGTGTTCTCTCATTTATTAAATTGAGAAAAATATGTAATCGAAGGAATGATAAGTATTTTGTTTGTAAATGATTTTTAGTCGACTTTTTTTGTTAATATATTTACTTTGTCTCTCCCTAGATCATCTAAGCTTGTCAAGGTGATATTAGTACATCTTCATCGCTGGAAATGAAATATATACTATTTTATGTGTAAAATCTTTTCTCTCTGTCAAGGAGGCGGCACGAGTCTAAGAACGAAGTGTGTACCTTTTTTGTTTCTCTTCATGTGATGTATTACTTTGTTCCATAATGAAGGCATGAATGATCCTTTCTTTCTAAATCTAGCATTCTGTGATAGCATTCGCAGAATTGTGACTTAAAGGGCTGTCAGTTGCGTGGTGCTTTTCGTGAAATATGCAGTATTTTATATTATTCATTTATTTTGAAATGCATTATTTTAATGTTTTTCACTGTCCTATGATTACTGTTTCAGGAGGTCTACCTAGTCAGAGGTGAATCTGCATTAGTGAAGCGAGATAATTGCAATGCTTGCTAACGCTTCTAGTGCAGTTTCGTCTCTAAGCGCAGGGGCTTGGACTGGCGTGCAGTCATCTCGTAGTGCATATGTTAAGTATGAGATTTGTGTGGTAATCAAACATCAGACCTATGGTTTGGGAAAAATGAAGATAATTGCATAGTAAAATGTTCTCGCATGCAAGGACTTGCACATGATATTTCATCTCTAAAATTAACTTTGAAATTTTTTTAATATTTAGCTCCTTTTCATAAACAGATGTAAGTCTTGAGTGGTTTTCAAAATATCGTACTTACTTCTGAAGCCATGCAGGGTGTATGTATGTATGTATGTATGTATGTGTGTGTAAATAACCAAGTGTCTGTATTTCTTGTGCAATTTTTTCATAAACAAATTAGCATCTTTAGTAGTTATTTTAATCAATATTTCTAATCTGAAGTTGCGCACTTCGTATGTGCGGTCTCCTACCATGTAAATAATGCCTTGTGTAATAACCATTTTTGAGGGGTGTGGGGTGTATGTTTGCGAAGTTAAACTGTTGTTGTTTTTTGATTGATAAAAAGTATTAATTCTGAGTCGTTGAAGGTAACAAGGGCGTTCCAGAGGCAATCCGTCAGCCCAATCATAGTAAAGACTCAAGTGTTGTCCGCTCGTTTTGTAGTATGGTTTCTGGTACCATCCAATCTACACAAAATTTAAATATTATGTGTTTTAATATGTTGCCTTTGTAAATAAAAGTACATTATGTGGGCAAGTATGTATTTCATCTCAGTGCACGCATGCGCACGCATGTGTGTAAGTGTGTGCATGTGTGTGCGTGTGTGTGGTAGGATGGTTAAGTATAACATGTAAATAAAACCTGTATGAGATAATATAATTTTTAATTTCTAGATGCAGTAACAGCAACCTAGGATGAAATTTCTACTGTAAGGTTTAAGGGAAGTAAATTTTTTTATTGTCTTACAGAATTTTAGCATGATGGTGAAGCAGCATCATTGTAAAAGGGGAAGAGAGGGAGATGTTTTATTTGACCAATGAAAAGAAAGCTTAAGGAAAGTCTCCTTAAATGTTTGTGAAAAGGGTTTGTTCCTGGAACATCAGCAAATTGTGTCATACTGTGGATGTTCAACTGATTGTTCGCAATGAAATGCTAAAAAATTTCAAACGAATGTTGGTCATAATAAATGTAGAATAAATTTTTAATGTTTTAGTTTTGTAATGTGTTCTTACTTTTAATAAATGTATTAAACATACCCGATTTTTTTATTTCCTTGCATTACTAGTATTATCATTTAGCTACCTGTCTACCCGAGTGTCAGCTTGGCGCCACGAAGTCGGTGACTAACGGGCCTGTTGCAGCATGCGCGTCATGACTGAAGCTCGAGTGCTTCGTGATGACACTTTGACGAGCTGTTTGTGGCAGGCTCAGACATTCATGAGCGCCTCATGGCGCTACAAAGTCGCGGACTAATGTACCAGTTGTGACATGCACGGTCAAGTCTATTGTTTGGGTCCCCTCGACACTGCGAGACGACATTCCTGAGTGATGAGTCACGATGCAGGCAGTGCCTCGCGCCCTAATCTCTAATCACCTAGGTCATTAGTGGTTTTACCCGAGTGTGGTTTCCCATGTTTGGCTGTCAGGTTACATTTCTAACCCCACCCCTCACAGACCTGCTACGACATGCAAATGAGTCATGCTGGGTTTTTCCGAAGACAATGGTACTTCCATGTACTACATTCCTATTGGTGGATACAACAGAAATACTCTGTTCCTAATGGTTTTTCCAAGAACAGGCAGGTCCGAGGCTATAAAAGGCCAGAATTAGCTGTCTGAGCTTCAGTGTGTTCTTGGAGTTTGAGTGAGCTAGTTCGTGTGTGAGTTTCGCTGCTACCACGATTTCTACCGCCAATGCTACTTCGTGTTCTACAGCTCCACTTCATCGTTTTCTGAGGTATGCTACATGTTTCGTTAATATTTTTATGTTTCTCAGCTTTTTCGTAGGTTATATGCTAGCTAGTTTTTTCTCTGTACACTTATGTGTGGGTAACCAGGAATTGTTTAGCTTAAACTTTTAACAGTACTTTTAATATTATAGCATTTTTGAGTTGTGCATTAGTGTAGTTTTGAGGTTATGTAATCAATCATTTTGAGTTAGCATTGAATATTTTTCAGCTTTAACTTTTATCAGTACTTTAAATATTCTACCATTTTTAGGATTGTACATGAAGGAATAGCTTTGAGGTTATGTTTGCAACTTTTTTTATTTAGTAACAATGCTAGTAGTTTAGGTTAGTAAGCTTGAGTGCTAGAGTTTTGAGGTTATGTTTGTAACTTTTTTATTTAGTTACATTGCTATCAGTTTAGGTTAGTAGGCTTAAGGGATAGAGTTTTGAGGTTATGTTTGCAACTTTTTCGTGTTAACATCTAGCTACATTGTATTCTTAATTCTTTTGTTATAGTTCTCCGTGCGTCGAGCTACCGTTACGTGTTCCGTACGTTGAGACCAGTCTACCGATTGCCGTGATGATGGCATCTACCGTTCAGAAATGCCATTTCTGCTCTGCTACATTCATGGCAGGCCACAACCGCTACCGGCACGAGCGACAGTGTGCCGAGAACCAGCATCGTGACTACCAGCAGTGCCACCTATGTGGAAAGATGGTCGCACGCAGCGATAAGATGCAGCAGCACCTTGCATCATGTGCTGGAGCTGTCGCTACGACATCAGGCATGCGGTGTAGCTTCTGCTACAAGGCCTTCGCCCGTGCTGATTTGGCTAGACGCCATGAGAAGTCGGCTTGCGGTCTTAACCCAAACCGCATAGCACATACCTGCGACAACTGTGCTAAGGAGTTCGCCAGGGCTGATAAGTTAAAAGCCCACATCAAGGTATGCAAGGGGCCTGCTCCGCCTCCAACAAAGAAGCAGAGGATGGTAGCAGTTAAGCCTGCAGTTACGCCCAAGCCTTCGACCAGCCAAACAAAGGTGGTGACTGGGACTGGTTTGGCCAATACCCACGGCTTCATCACCGACGAAGTGGGTTTCAAGGGTAACTTGAAGACGTACGTGGCAGAAAATACGTCAAGTTCTGCCAAGGATATTTGTACGTACCTGGACTCCATCAAGAACAAAATAATCAACCAACTTGTGGAGGAGATTGAAGAGAATGGACCTCTCAAATTCAATATCGTGCTCGAGTGCGCCTACGAAAAACCCGTAGATGCCTGTGAAGACAAGAGGGCCTTCAAAACCATGAATGTCCCCCTCTACGCAGTTCATGAGGTGGAGGAGGCAGTTACCGAGTCCATCTCTAAGATCTGCAAGGAGGAGGAAGACTACATGGGGAAGGGGTCCAGATGGACTTTGTCGGCCGTTAAGCGGCTTCAACTACGGATAAACAAGCTCGATCCACTCCGTGCCAGCTCCTACATCGAATTACCTACATGCATCAAAGACAAATACGCAGTGATAAATCCGCAAAACCTCGAAGACCACATGTGCTTTAAGTGGTCGATTCTTGTCAAGTACGTGGAAGGTGAGCATCCTGAACGTGTCAACCAGCGCTACCATGACTTGGAGGGGGAGTTCAACTTCAACAACATTGACTTCCCTACTCCAATCAAGCAAATACCACTGTTTGAAAAACAGAACCCCGGAGTCTCCATCAACATCTACAGTATCGACAAGAATCTGAATGTTGTTCCTGCTCGAGTCGCTCCTGAAGAAAAAGAACATCATTTCGATCTTCTGCTCTTGGTCAATGACAATTCATCCCATTTCGCCTACATCACTAATTTTTCTGCCCTGGTTCGGGCCCAAATCACTACACATCATGATGCTATTCATGTTTGTAAAAGATGCTTCAAGCATTATGATGATCAGGAAAGGGTTAGCGGGCTCACTGGTCTTCAGTGTTTGGAAAAACACTGTGAGCTCTGCAAACAGCATGCTGCTGTTAGGATGGAGATGCCATCGCCCGATCAAAATGGCTTGCCTCCTGTTCTGCAGTTCAAAAACTTCCATCACAGTGATAAGATGCCCATCGTGGTATATTGCGACTTTGAAGCTATTCTAGAGAAAATCCATACATGTCACCCGAATCCTGATGAGTCATACACGCTGCAGTACCAAAAGCATAAAGCATACAGCTACTGCATTTACGTGAAAGCTGATAATACCATCATTCCTGCACACCTCACTTCGGCACTTCCATCAGAGCCTGAATTGTATCGCGGTTGTGATGCAGAGGATAAGTTCATATCCCGCATTGTGGAGATTGGACATGATGTACAGAAAATATTTTCTACGTCTGTTCCTATGACTCCGCTCACACATGCACAAAACACTGCTTTTCTGCAAGCAAGGTGTTGTTGCTACTGTGGAGGAAAGTTCGGAGGAACTGTAAAGAAAGTTCGTGACCACAATCACTTCACCGGCGAATTTATTGGGCCTGCATGTAATGACTGCAACCTTCTCAGGCGCAGACCGAAAAAGTTGATTGTGTTCTTCCACAACCTGGCATACGATCAGAACTTCATTATCAGGAAGTTGGGGTATGATAGTAAAGACATCTTCATCATTCCGAATTCAGAGGAGAAGCTGATAACTTTTTCCAAGAAGTTACATGATAAGTTCAGCATTCAGTTTGTCGATACGTTCCGATTTATGAGTCGGGGTCTTGCTTCGCTCGCTGAGTTCTTGCCTGCAGACAAGTTTATAAGTACTACTGAGTTTTTCGCGCCTGATGAGTTGGAGTTGGTTACCCGCAAGGGTGTATTCCCGTATGATTTTGTAGATTCTTTTGCTCGACTAGATGATACTCGTCTTCCATCCATCGATGATTTCTATAATAGTCTGACTGATTCCATGATTACAGAGATGGAGTACGCTCATGCAGTGAAAGTCTGGGACAAGTTTCAGTGTGCTACTTTGGGGGAGTACGCTGACTTGTACCTAAAGACGGATGTTCTGATTTTGGCGGATGTATTCGAGAATTTTCGTTCCATATGTTTGGAGACATACAGCCTAGATCCATCTCACTATATTTCTTGTCCAGGGTTCGCTTTCGATGCGATGCTTCGAACCACAGGTGTACAGCTAGAGCTTCTTACCGATTATGATATGTACATGTTTGTGGAGGCTGGTATTAGGGGGGGAGTAGCGCAAAGCATTAAACGTCATTGCGTAGCCAATAACTCCTATATACCTGAGACATATGATGCTTCCAAGCCATCCGCATTCCTGGAGTACATTGATGCGAATAATTTGTACGGGTGGGCGATGTCTCTGCCGCTTCCAATTCGGCATTTCCAATGGGCAGACACATCAATTGATGTCGTGTCTGTCCCAGATGATTCTCCTACAGGCTACATTATTGAGTGTGATGTGGAGTACCCTCCAGAGCTCCACGAAAGTCACAAAGACCTGCCATTTCTTCCTGTAAATCAGTGTCCGCCCGGCTCAAATCAATCAAAGCTGATGACAACACTTGAAAATAAAGAGCACTACATTGTCCACTACAAAAACCTCCAGCAAGCGGTATCTCATGGGCTGAGATTGACTAAGATACACCGAGTCCTGCAGTTTGAGCAGTCGGCATGGTTGGAGCCCTATATTCGGCTGAATACCAACAAGCGGAAAGCAGTAGCTAACGAGTTCGAGAAGGAGTTCTTTAAGCTCGCTGTGAACTCTACATTTGGTAAACTGATGGAAAATAAAAGGCGGAGGCTCAAAATGGAGTTGGTGTGCTCTGAGAAGAGGTTCAAGAAGTTGGTGTGTCGTCCGTCCTTCAAGGACCGTACAATGTACGAACCGAATTTGTCTCTAGTCCACCTTAATCACGAGACCATCATTTTCGACAAGCCGATTTATGCCGGACTGGCTGTACTAGATCTTTCAAAGACTCTCATGTACGACTTCCACTACAATACCATGAAACCCCGTTACCATGACAATATTCACCTGATGTATATGGATACAGACAGTTTTGTGTATGAGATCCAGACAACAGACTTTTACTCAGACCTCAAAGCCGACCCTACACTGATGGCTAAATTCGACACCAGCTGCTACCCTTCCGACCACCCATGCTTCTCCCCCATCAACGAGAAAGTTGTCGGTAAATTTAAAGATGAATGTGCGGGAGAAGTAATGGAGGAGTTTGTAAGCCTACGGGCCAAACTCTACGCCTACAGGTGTGTCGGTAAGAGCGAGAAAAAGGCCAAGGGCATCCAGCGATGTGTGGTCAAAAACCACATAACATTCGATGACTACCTGGATGCCCTGCAAGACCACCGCACAATGAGGGCAGGCGTTAGAGCAATTCGCTCCCGTCAGCACATACTCTATACTGAGTACAGTAATAAGCTGGCCATAACGTGGGAGGACGACAAACGGCTGATCTGCGAAGATGGTATCCACACAGTCCCCCACGGATATGTTGGAGGCGACGAATAATTTTTTTTCTGTAAATAGTTTTTGATTTAAATAGTTTGGCAGTTTGGTAGTTGTTTCCATTTGTTGTATAGTTTTTCTGTTTTTTGTTTTATAGTTTTAATTTTGTTGTACAGTTTATGTTTTTGCTGTACAGTTTTCCATTTTTGTTGTACAGTTTACGTTTTTGATGTATAGTTTCCATTTTTTTTGTAAAGTTTCAGTTTTTTGATGTGTAGTTTCTGTTTTTGCTCCACTTTTGTTGTGTAAAATATGTTCTTAATTTAATAAACACAATTTTACCTACATATTGTTTATTATTTTTAATATAGAACCAATATCCCACGAGGTACTGATACTTATAAATGTCTTACAGAATGGTGAAATGTAATTATACACAAACATTAAAAATATCTGCTTCCATGCAGCTTTTAAACACATGTACGCAAACATGAACTTGTTTATAAAAGTGAAATAGAACGCAGACATTAAAAATATCTGCTTCCATGCAGCTTTTAAAACATGGGTACGCAAACATGAAATTGTTTAGAAATGTAATTATACACAGACATTAAAAATAATTGCTTCCATGCAGCCTTTTAAATACGAGTACGCAAACATGAGAAGAGAATATTACTTGTGAGTTAGGACTCTGAAAAATTTCTGGCCCCGCTAAGATGGGGTAGTAAATGTTTTTTTAATATTATCATTACTTTAACTATCACATCCACAACATTAGTATAAATAACATATATTTTAGTTAAAACCTATAAATGATAAGACTTTAAGAAAAAATGGTGGTTACAACAACGAAATTACTGTGGATTTTGTGGATTTTTGTGGATTTTTGTGGATTTTTGTCTATAAGGGTCATAATAATGCTGGTACGGGATAGAAACTCTACCTTACGTACACAACATACTTTAGAAACCTACACCCGATGATGACATCCAGATGAAATTAAGATGGCGGTCTCCATTAAATTAGATGGCTGCCTCCAGCAGTCAACGATGGTTTATATATATATATATTTTCCTGATTTTCTAAGTTAATAATTATGATTTTCCAAGATGGTGGATGTAACGAAAAATTGTAACAGGGATGAGTGGGGTGTTCGATGATGATGTCATTGTAACAGAGGAGCGGGGTATTAGATGGTGTATTCGTAATGTAGAGGAGTGGGGTGTTCGATGCGTAGGTTTTTTAATTGAAATTTTATTAAATAATATTTTTTTAATTTTATTTTAAAATTTTGATTATTTAAGTTTTTTTAATTTTTAAATTTTTTTTTCATTAAAATTAGATAATAAATAAAAATTTTCAAGATGGCGGACGAAACTCAAAATGGTGGAATGTTCTAGAAAACAAAATGGCCGCCGGACTTGATGTAATCCAAGATGGCCTCCGTAAGTGACGTCATCCGAGATGGCCGCCGGAGTGACGTCATCCAAGATGGCCGCCTCGAATCCCCGAATCCCCCTCCCCCCTACCCTGTCCCCATATGAACTATATATACCTACTTTTGTAGTAGCGTGTCTTAGTTTATAGTTTAAATAGTCGCAGTATTATGTCGAAGCGTCTAGTAGTATGTCTTATTTAAGAAGTTGTAGAGTATGGAATTACGATACATTTTGTAATACAGTTATAGTTCACAGAGTCGCAGTACCATGTACAGCTAACGTATTTTTATCTTTATTTATTGTGTCTGTATGTATATTAAGAACATTGTAATGCTTTATAGTTATCCTTTTTGCCAATTAAAATAAAAATGCAATATTTCCTGTTTTCATTGGAATAAAATTATTTCACGCGATAACCGCGAAGAGTATGTAACAACCGAACGAGAGTCAGCAACTATCTGCGCTTAGGACATGTTAGGTCCGTTAGGCTGCTCACACATGCAAAGTGCATGGAAGAAACTCGCAGATGCAACATGCGCTTTGCAAATGTTCCGACCGTTACTGCGAAGTTACAGCCACAGTTTAATCAGAGATCTTAGCCCTCTGAATTCTGAAAAATACCACACTGATCACTAGTAACTTCGAAGTAGAGACCGGAAAAATTCGCGCTTTCGATGACCTCTAGGATAGACTTCACAACCCCCTACATATTTAGGCAAATGCCACCTGCTCATTGACTATTGACTCGTGACACCTGTCGACTGGGACGCTTGCGATTCGATACTTTTTTAGTTGAATGTTTTCCATTGGCTCAAAGTCCTTCAGATAAACTGTAAGCCAATCACAGAAGCAATATAAAGGTACAGTTGTTTGGATTCTAGCATATCGTGAAATGAATCCGCGAATTTTTCCGGTCTCTAATTTCGAGTTATAACCAACACTTTATTGTGCCACTAACTGTACTTTAACGCAAGAGTAAAAAAATATCACAGACATATGTAGGTGTTAAATTACTCTAGCGTTGGTGTGGACTCATTTACGTTTTATTTAGAATGACAACTTTTTTTGTTTTCCCGCCGGTACAAGGGACGTCAGTATTTCCGCCGCGTGTCGCGTCTCCTCGGCCGGAGTGGAAGAGGGCCAGAGAGCACACCCGCCGCCATGCATGCCGAGTAGCCGAGCTCTGGCGCACACGCCCAGCCCTGCCCTGCCTCGAGTCGGCCTGCTTCGCCCACCACTACATGCCCGCGGGAGTTCGACCTTCACCCGTCTGACAACCAGGTGAGACCTATTTTGACGTGACAACATCTAATAAATCGATGAACACCGGTTGCACGCGCGAAAAAGTGTCCCGTTAAGATGTGTCCCGTTACGCTCATTGTACGCTTGCGCTGCATCTATCTCTCTTCCACTCGATTTGAACAACCACCGATTTGTCTTTTTAGAGGCACATTAAACTTGAAACACTCCCATTAGTTTCCTACTTTTCATATTATCGTCCTATCCTTAACAGAATAACACAGATTGGAAGAAGTTAAATAGCAAACATGTATAAAAGTTATAGTTAAACTAATCTGTTCGTTAAATTAATCAACATATTTGAATTAATGAGTGCAAAAAAAAAGTAAATTTATCAATTAAATTGTAGATTTCATTTCACTCCTTCTTTGTATCCACACAAAATAGTGATAATTCAATAAAAACGATTCAATTTTATTTATAAAAGTATGCAATCATTTCATCAATGTTTTGTTATGACGTTGTCACGTTAAACTATCGTCCGTAAACCGACTTTAGAGACAACTAATTTTTGTATGATATATTTTTGATTCATGAACACGTCTATGATAGCTTGCCTATCAATAAATGTTCATGGATATTTTTAATTAAATTTATTTTTATTGATTTCTTTAACACCTTCTATGAACGGTTTTTTTGCCGGCAATCCTATACTGTTATTTTTTGTAATTAAATTATCTTTCTTCTGATACCAATTTTTATTGGTTATCATATCGGTGAAGTTATCTAAATTGACTTACCTGTTCGTACCTGCTTGCCAGATAGCTATGAACAAAAATCAGTAGGCAAGCCTACCAAGGCATATTCTCTATGTTAAAAACTATCTGCTGAGACTAAATTTGTGTGGTTATCATAGTAGTGAATGTGATGAAAAAAATTGATTAAAATTAATTTAAATTAAAATAGCCATTAACACTTTTCGATAGGTAAGCTATCATAGGCGTGTTTATAAATCAAAAATGTTTCATAAAATATTGGTTGTTTGTCAAGTCTGTTTATGGACGATAGTTTAACGTGACAACGTCATAACAAAACATTGATGAAATGATTGCATACTTTTGTGAATAAAATTAAATCATTTTTATTTTAATAATAAAAGAATAAATACTTGAAATTATACTAGTAATCAGATTTTTGAAATGCAAGAATAATTATTATTTATTGCCGAAATTGTTGTAATAAGCAATGAAAACCACATTAACTTTTCACTTCACTTTATAAACAGTCGAGTGGAAGATAGATAGATGCGGCGCAAGCGTACAATGAGCGTAACGGGACACAGATTAACGGGACACAGCGTAACGAGACACTTTTTCGTGCGTGCAGGCGGCGTTCATGGATTTATTAGACGTTGTCACGTCAAAAATAGGTCTCATCTGGTTATCAGATGGGTGAAGGTCGATCTCCCACGGGCTCTTATATTATGTAGTCCCGTGCACATTCGTGACGCAGTTTCCCAGTACTCACACAGTCTCCACGCACTGACGTATCCTTCATTGTCGCGAGAGAGCTGTTTTCCCAGTACAGTAGCATCTATCGAAGTGGAGGTTCTTACTTCACGTCCCAAGGCACCATACACAGATGGAATTCAGTCCCACGTAACCAAATTACAAATCTACATATGAAAAAATTAGAACACTAGCATCGTAACCAATAACTCTCTAGTATTGGTTGTTTGGTCACACATATTCTCACCAGATGCTTATTTACCAAACGTTATTTTGTTCTGTATACGTTGACGCATTATTCATTTAAATAAAAACGTGCGTGAATCGTCTCCACTTTTAGATAATATTGTACGTATCTGTTAAAAAAGTTTAAAAAGAAACTTAAAATTTCAGAGATGTATAAAAGTAAATTTTCAGAATTACAATAAAATGAAAAAGCCATATGGCATGTGCAACCGATTCTTAGGTGTCCAAGGATATTTTGTTATTTTATCCTTGTTTAATGACATAAACTAACGTAAAAATTATCTTAAAAACAAGGTGCATAGACACCACATTTGACGGCTCTTTAAAGGCAACGGTAACGGAAAAATAAACAAGGCATTCGTTCGTGTCCCCGGACCAAAGTGGTCAGCGAGCTGTTGTGGGAAGACCCCCTCCCGCGGCCTGGAAGGAGTGGGTGGGGGATGGGGAGGAATGAAACTTCACACAATAAAGGGATAATCAATTTTTACAGTACTCTAATAATTTGAAACACGCGTAGTCATGCGTTGAAATTTTTACATTATTTACTAGTGTATGTCCATGTTTTAATGTAATCTAATACTAAAAATACGTGTTAAAGCTAAAATATGATCGACACACTTATTGGAAAGGTCTATACAAATTGTCACAAATCTAAATCTAACACCGTATTCAATAAGAGAGTTGAGAGTTTAAAATTGTGAATTAGGATTTTCGAAAGTATACAAGAGTATGCAAACTTATGCAAACGTGTGTAAAACTGTTTAAAAGTATGCAAAATTACGCAATTATGTAAAAGTATGAGAAAGTACTTGAACGTTTACAAGAGTATGGGAAAGTATATGCAGCTGCCATCTGTAACCAGCTGTAAATTTGTTTCAATTTAAACTCGTCATCGAGTAATATTCGTTACTTTAATGTTACATATGTTACACATGTTAACTCCATTATCTACTCACTTCCGTTATCCTGTGAGAGTCTAACGACTGTAAAAACATTTCACTTCAAAAACTTAGATACTTTCTACTAGTTATCTAATAGAGTGTTATTATTTTTCACACATTGACCAATGTCATTCTTTTACTTAATACGACCCTAATCGCTGCAGCAAAATCAGTTTTGTAATTAATTTGTTTAAAATTTTGGAAAATAGCTTACGCTGAAGCTTTCTGTGGAAGAAGCATACGTATCTTTAAAATACAAAAATGTCCTGATGTCCTTTTCCACATTTATAATGTTTATTTATCACCGTTGTTGGGTGTGTTAGGACGAGCCACTGCTGTACGGTGTAGTGACAGCGCCTGGTGGGATAGGCAACCTGCCACGCAGATCTGCTGTGTGGAGTAGCATAGTTCTTGTTCTGTTTCAGGGAAGTCACGCAAACAGTGTAGTGCATAATGAGATACAAATACACATTAAACCCCTATCCCAAGCTATAAGAGCCATAAAAGGCTGCATCTGACAGAAGAAACCTAGCAAGCATTCATTTGAAATGATTTCGGGAAAGCATTGATCCTTAAAATCGGGACAGCTTGGCTGGGAATCTAATCCACGGGCACCTCACTGCTATTAGGTACACATTCCTGCAGTAATATTTTTGGCTTAGAATAAAATAATTCTCATATTTTAGATTTAAAATTAATGACATCAATAATTTACTCGATTTGTTTAGATATTTTTTTTAATTTATAAGAAAAATCAACGAAAATCGTTTGTTAATTAGTGGGAAGAAATTAAATAACAATAATTTACCATGCATTAAGAGAGGAATAGAAAATAACAGAGTTAAATGAAATCTTTTGAAAATTCTTTATTTACCGAATCATATGCTGAGTTGCCATTTTGCTCAGTAAATTTTGCAATAAACTCGTTCAGAAATCTCAAGCAAAATAATCGCTTAAATTTTGAATGCCTACCGTAAATATTTGAATTTTCAGAATTGATCACAAATAATAACATGTTAGGCTATGGTTTATCTGTTCTGGTAAGGCTTCAATTCAGTGTGTAAAATGTTTAGCACTCCAAATTATTTTGGTAAAGATTAAACTTCCTATGCAAATTGTAAACAATCGACGCTATGACTCCGTCGGAAAATAAAAATGTTTATTTTTCAGCTTCGAACCAAGTTAGTTTAAGGGTTAGCAAGCTCTCGTGTTTTATGACAAGGCTATTTACAGATCATTTTTACTCAGAGTCGTACAATATGTGCTGGACTACGCACAAGTGCAATAATGTGGTCTTGAGGGGGAGATGTAGGTAGGTACCACTGAGATGTATTTACGTCACTGATACCATCACGGTTCAATTACTTCTAGTTAATTGTTGCATGTAAACATGTTAGTAGTATAGGATAGGGGCTCCGGGGACATGGCGCTGGCGCGTGGTGCCGGTGCCTGTGTCCGCCATCTTGGATTGTGACGTCACGGCGGCCATCTTGGATGGATGTTACCTTGACCTTTGACCTTGACCTTGAATTTGACCTTCAAAATGTGTCAAAATTCTCCAAAATTGGGCAAAATGTGCCCAAAATTCCTCAAAATTTCCATTTTTGTGGAAAAACATTCCACCAAAAAAACTGAAAAAATAAAAAAAATAAAAAAATTCCCTTTCCGAGGGAAAAATTCCCATTTCGAGGGAAAATTTCCCGTTTTTAGTCCTTAAAAATCCCAGTGGCTAGAAATGTCCATATAGTGGCTTAAGCATCCATGTCTACAGCCGCAGATAAGACTCTGACGTCATATTGGATGATGTCGTCACCGTTGCAATTTTGGTTACGGCCGCCATCTTTAACTTTTTTATCATCCGATTTTAATGAAATTTTTTTTAAAAAATATAAAAAAATTGAAATAATAAAATTTTAATAAAATACTTATAAGAAATATATAGTTTTACGACACGGAGTTCGGAGTCCTCGGTTCGAACCCGACGAGTGCAAAAAAAAATTAAAAATGACGACCGATCCTTCCCTCGTGGTGGGTGCTGGCAGACTGACTCCCACCACTTTTTTTCAAAGCATATATAACATCATCTAGTATGACGTCATGACCGCCATCTTGTCTGCGATGCTGGAAGCCATCATCATTGTATCGTCGACTAGAGTGCACCGACGCCATGTTAGTTTAATTCTTACCCGCTAGAGTGCAGTAATCATTTATTATTACTGTGACACCCGCCATCTTGTAATTTGGCCGCCATCTTGAAAATCCGTAATTATTTAGCTAGAGATGCGGGAAAAAGTTCAAAATTCATCAAATAAATCACCCATTAATTTAAATATTGATTCGATCGCTTCCTGTCCTTGGTTCGATACCCGACCGATGCAATAATGTTTAATTTTATGTAAAATAATAATAATTTCAATAAACCATGTTCAACATTCTTAAAGAGACTTTAAAACCTCTACTGCCATTATCCTAAAAGCCATCAACACCACCACCTTGGAAAATTCGTAATTATATTTCTAGAGATTCGGGAAAAAGTTACAAATTCATTAAATAAATTTGCAAACAATTAAATGATTAATTAGGTCGACTTAGGCCCTTGGCACGATTCGGAATGAAGATGAAAAATAATAAACTTAATAGTGGCAGGTTCGACAAAGAAAACAACACAAGTTCTTTCACAAAATAAACTTTATTACATAATTTCTACTTTACTACACGAACACTTGCAAAAGTTAACATTATAATAATCATTTACGTCCGCATAGGCGTGAAATGACTAATTCTTAGCTCCAATCGGTTTATACTAGAAAGAGTCCAACCAGAACCTTTACAGACATAGTCCTCCTCTTCTTGACAGAGTTTCCGGATACCATTTTTAAAAGTATGCTTCACATCATCAGAACTGTAAATTACTGCAGCCGATGTCTTGAATGCACACTTCTTCACTTCGTCTTCGAATGGATACGACTTTCCATATAGACAGTCCAACCACAAGTTATATTTCAAAGGTCCGTTTGTCGCTACGTCATCAGTAAGCTGATTGATTATGTTCTGTCTAATATCATCAAGAAAAGTACAAATGTCCTTCAACTCACCGAACGTATTTAGATAATAATAGTCTTTCAACGTTCCACGAAATGCAGACTGCGCCAAGTAGAATCCATTATCGTTTACTTGTAATGCACCGAACACAGTCTTAGGTTTAGTTCCATGTCCAGACGTCATAGCAATCGGTTTCTGCACATCTGTTTTTTGCTTGTACGCTCACGAGTCTCCAATCTAAAGCGAGGAGTCGAAATGTTGACAGGTAGTTCAGCAGGAGCACAGACTCCATCTTTACATTTTTTCGCATGATGTCGCAAACTGTCAATTCGAGTAAACCATTTAAGGCACTCATCACAGCGAAACTTCATTCGAGAAGGATTCTTCGTGCATTTGCTCCGCTCATGTCTTCGTGCATCATGGGAAAATGCGAACGACGTATCACAGTAGCTGCAAGGATACCGTGGTGATGAAGACGAGCCTTTCAGACCTGATCCAGATACAGGCGTTGCAACAGTAGTACCATTTCCAGGCATACTCTTATGCACATCGATGCATCGTTGTTGCGCCGAAACCTTTACTTTCTGCCGCACAGCAGGACCTTTGCATGCCTTCATGTGCGTTTTCATATTATCTTTTCTGGCAAACTGCTTATGACATTTCTCACAAACAAACATTTTACGATATAGGTTCTTGGCACATTCGCTCCTCTCGTGTCGTCGAGCATTGCTGCTGTTTGAGAAAATCTTGTCACAGTAACAACACCGATGTTCGTTAGTTGTTGTCGATTCGGCATCCATTGAAGCCTCCATCGAGGGCGAAACGAAGTTCGTCCAGTTTTCCTGCACAGCCAGCACTACCGGCATTAAAGTCTCTTCTGCTGGTGGTATCGCGTCTGATGAAGTCTCCTCCAGTGTTGTCGCCGTGGTTGTCAACGGAATCTGCTCCTTCTCCGTCGTAGCTGTCGTCAAGGTTCCCGTAGTCGACGGTACAACCTCCATCGAGTTCGACGTTAAAGACGGTAAAGATGCCATCGAGGTCTCAAGAACAGCTAATTGACACGACTTATGCACCAGAAGAAACAAACTAGACGATCCTTACACCGCCGACGTCAGTAACAAACTGAGCGATCTACTGTCTAGGACTCGCTTATACCTACATGCACCGTATGGAATAATACGCTAGTCAAATCAAGAACCATTTACAATAATACTAGAGTCAAATCTACAAATTAAAAAAGAGGATCATTTGATCGAAAAAAATTCGATCTCTCCAATATACACCAGGCTCCAAGAGCTACAATTCACGTCATCAGATCCATCTACATTTTGCTCCTATGCTTCAATTGACCATTAGCTGCAAGCGCTCCAACAGCTCCATCAGCTCCAACACGTAATTTACGCAATGTACGCACAATACATGCAATAAATGTAATGATCACACAGTACACACAGGAAACGGAACGTACACACAGCACACACAGGAAACGGAACGTACACACAGTAAACGGAACGTACACACAGTACACACAGGAAACGGAATGTATACACACAGTACACACAGGAAACGGAACGTACACACAGTACACACACACAGGAAACGGAACGTACACACAGTACACACACACAGGAAACGGAACGCACACACAGAAAACGGAACGTACACACAGTACACACAGGAAACAAAACGTACACACAGTACACACAGGAAACAGAACGTACACACAGGAAACGGAACGTACACACAGTACACACAGGAAACGAAACGTATACACACAGTACACACAGGAAAACGGAACGTACACGCAGGAAACGGAACGTACACGCAGGAAACGGAATGATCACAGGCTCCAAAATTCATTGGCTCTAATATTCATTGACTCCAATATTCATTGTCTCCAATATTCATTTACTCCAATATACATTTACTCCAATATTCATTGGCTTCAATATTCATTGGCTCCATCAGTCATTGTCACCAACAGTCTTTTGGCTCTAAATATATTTAGCTAGAATTCTTCGAGTCTAAGAGACTATGAGGCCACATGGCTACGAGTCTAAAATGATCTAGATATTTACGAGTTATACACGGCTTGCGAGGCTAGAGCTACGAAGCTTCTAGTTCACAAGTTTACGTGACTGCGAGGATACAGGACTACAAGTCTACATGAGTACTTGACTACGAAGCTACTCGTCTACAAGGCTCCAATTGCAGCATCTGTCTTCGTCAGAATTTTCTCTCTTGCTCCAACTGCACCACCACCATTATGTTATAAGATTACATGGATACATGCTTAAGTAGCTACAAGTCTACGAGGCTCCAATGCATCATGACTACGCGACTTCAAGCAATGAGGTTACGAGACTACGTGAATACTAATCTTCAAGTTTACGAGACTGCGAGGCTACAGAGCTACGAAGCCTCTAGAAAAAGAGTTTGCGTGACTGCGAGGATAGAGGTCATCAAGTCTACATGTGTACTTGACTACGAAGCTACTCATCTACAAGGCTCCAGTTGCCGTATCTGTCTTCGACGGAATTTTCTCTTTTGTTCCAACTGCACCAACAGCATTATGTTATAAGATTACATGGATACTTGCCTACGTAGCTTCAAGTATACGAGGCTCCATTACAACATGTCTACGCGACTACGAGCCATGAGGTTACGAGACTACGTGACTACGAATCTTCAAGTTGACGAGACTGCGAGGCTACAGAGCTACGAAGCCTCTAGAAAACGAGTTTACGTGTCTGCATGAATACAGGAATACAAGTCTGCATGAGTTCTTGACTACGAAGCTACTCGTCTACAAGGCTCCAATTACTACATTTGTCTTCGACGGAATTTTCTCTTTTGCTACATCTGTTTCATCAGCATTATGTTATAAGATTACAAGGCTACTTGCTTACGTAGCTTCCAGTCTACGAGGCTCCAATGCATCATGACTACGAGACTACGTGCCATGAGGTTACGAGACTATGCGATTGCAAGTCTTCAAGGTTACGTGATCGCGAGGCTATAGGACTACCAAGCTTCCAGAACGTATGGTTACGAGACTGCATGACTAATTGGCGGCGCGGCTATGAAACTTCATGTCTCTAACTGACTACAATAGCACTATTCAGTGGTGAGAGTTAATTTATCTCATGCAAAGGTACTTGCTGCAAATAGTTCCGCTTTTCATCAGATGACGTCACATGTTGCTTGCAGTTAAATAATATTTATTTCTTACATGCGGGATGCTCACTATCGATCGCATAAGAAGGATGGCTTCGTTAGTCTCCAAGGAGAAGGAAGTTCGTCCTTCCTGCTAGTGCTTCTCAGATTTCTCACGGTCCGACATCTTGGATTGCGACGTTACGACGACCATCTTTGATGGATGTGACCTTGACCTTTGACCGAAACCGCAGGAATGATCGCAAGCACTCGGATTAATCATCAAAATATTGATAAGAATAATTAGGAGCACACGGAGAAAACCATCACAATATTGATAAGAATAATCAGAAGCACACGGAGAAAAACGACACATGTTTTCTTTGATATCATAAAATTACAGGAAAAAAAAATTTAAAAATAAAAATAAATAAATAAAAAATTTAAAAAAATAAAAAATACATAAACTCATTCTGCTAGCTTGTAAACTTATCATTGTTGAGCAAAGATAGAGTTTTAGTACAAGCCAGAATTTTATGTATTTTTTAATTTTTTTAAATTTTTTATTAATTTATTTTTATTTTTAATTTTTTTTTTCCTGTAATTTTATGATATAAAAGAAAACATGTGTCGTTTTTCTCCGTGTGCTTCTGATTATTCTGATCAATATTGTGATGGTTTTCTCCGTGTGCTCCTGATTATTCTTATCAATATTTTGATGATTAATCCGAGTGCTTGCGATCATTCCTGCGGTTTCGGTCAAAGGTCAAGGTCACACCCATCAAAGATGGTCGTCGTAACGTCGCAATCCAAGATGTCGGACCGTGAGAAATCTGAGAAGCACTAGCAGGAAGGACGAACTTCCTTCTCCTTGGAGACTAACGAAGCCATCCTTCTTATGCGATCGATAGTGAGCATTCCGCATATAAGAAATAAATATTATTTAACTGCAAGCAACATGTGACGTCATCTGATGAAAAGCGGAACTACTTGCAGCAAGTACCTTTGCATGAGATAAATAAACTCTCACCACTGAATAGTGCTATTGTAGTCAGTTAGAGACATGAAGTTACGTAGCCGCGCCGCCAATTAGTCATGCAGTCTCGTAACCATACGTTCTGGAAGCTTGGTAGTCCTATAGCCTCGCGATCACGTAACCTTAAAGACTTTCAATCGCATAGTCTCGTAACCTCATGGCACGTAGTCTCGTAGTCATGATGCATTGGAGCCTCGTAGACTTGAAGCTACGTAAGCAAGTAGCCTTGTAATCTTATAACATAATGCTGATGAAACAGATGTAGCAAAAGAGAAAATTCCGTCGAAGACAAATGTAGTAATTGGAGCCTTGTAGACGAGTAGCTTCGTAGTCAAGAACTCATGCAGACTTGTATTCCTGTATCCATGAAGACACGTAAACTCGTTTTCTAGAGGCTTCGTAGCTCTGTAGCCTCGCAGTCTCGTCAACTTGAAGATTCGTAGTCACGTAGTCTCGTAACCTCATGGCTCGTAGTCGCGTAGACATGTTGTAATGGAGCCTCGTAGACTTGAAGCTACGTAGGCAAGTATCCATGTAATCTTATAACATAATGCTGTTGGTGCAGTTGGAACAAAAGAGAAAATTCCGTCGAAGACAGATACGGCAACTGGAGCCTTGTAGATGAGTAGCTTCGTAGTCAAGTACACATGTAGACTTGATGACCTCTATCCTCGCAGTCACACAAACTCTTTTTCTAGAGGCTTCGTAGCTCTGTAGCCTCGCAGTCTCGTAAACTTGAAGATTCGTATTCACGTAGTCTCGTAAACTCATTGCTTGAAGTCGCGTAGTCATGATGCATTGGAGCCTCGTAGACTTGTAGCTACGTAAGCATGTATCCATGTAATCTTATATCATAATGGTGGTGGTGCAGTTGGAGCAAGAGAGAAAATTCTGACGAAGACAGATGCTGCAATTGGAGCCTTGTAGACGAGTAGCTTCGTAGTCAAGTACTCATGTAGACTTGTAGTCCTGTATCCTCGCAGTCACTTAAACTTGTGAACTAGAAGCATCGTAGCTCTAGCCTCGCAAGCCGTGTATAACTCGTAAATATCTAGATCATTTTAGACTCGTAGCCATGTGGCCTCATAGTCTCTTAGACTCGAAGAATTCTAGCTAAATATATTTAGAGCCAAAAGACTGTTGGTGACAATGACTGATGGAGCCAATGAATATTGAAGCCAATGAATATTGGAGTAAATGTATATTGGAGTAAATGAATATTGGAGACAATGAATATTGGAGTCAATGAATATTGGAGCCAATGAATTTTGGAGCCTGTGATCATTCCGTTTCCTGCGTGTACGTTCCGTTTCCTGCGTGTACGTTCCGTTTTCCTGTGTGTACTGTGTGTATACGTTTCGTTTCCTGTGTGTACTGTGTGTACGTTCCGTTTCCTGTGTGTACGTTCTGTTTCCTGTGTGTACTGTGTGTACGTTTTGTTTCCTGTGTGTACTGTGTGTACGTTCCGTTTTCTGTGTGTGCGTTCCGTTTCCTGTGTGTGTGTACTGTGTGTACGTTCCGTTTCCTGTGTGTGTGTACTGTGTGTACGTTCCGTTTCCTGTGTGTACTGTGTGTATACGTTCCGTTTCCTGTGTGTACTGTGTGTACGTTCCGTTTACTGTGTGTACGTTCCGTTTCCTGTGTGTGCTGTGTGTACGTTCCGTTTCCTGTGTGTACTGTGTGATCATTACATTTATTGCATGTAAATTGCATGTATTGTGCGTACATTGCGTAAATTACGTGTTGGAGCTGATGGAGCTGTTGGAGCGCTTGCAGCTAATGGTCAATTGAAGCATAGGAGCAAAATGTAGATGGATCTGATGACGTGAATTGTAGCTCTTGGAGCCTGGTGTATATTGGAGAGATCGAATTTTTTTTCGATCAAATGATCCTCTTTTTTAATTTGTAGATTTGACTCTAGTATTATTGTAAATGGTTCTTGATTTGACTAGCGTATTATTCCATACGGTGCATGTAGGTATAAGCGAGTCCTAGACAGTAGATCGCTCAGTTTGTTACTGACGTCGGCGGTGTAAGGATCGTCTAGTTTGTTTCTTCTGGTGCATAAGTCGTGTCAATTAGCTGTTCTTGAGACCTCGATGGCATCTTTACCGTCTTTAACGTCGAACTCGATGGAGGTTGTACCGTCGACTACGGGAACCTTGACGACAGCTACGACGGAGAAGGAGCAGATTCCGTTGACAACCACGGCGACAACACTGGAGGAGACTTCATCAGACGCGATACCACCAGCAGAAGAGACTTTAATGCCGGTAGTGCTGGCTGTGCAGGAAAACTGGACGAACTTCGTTTCGCCCTCGATGGAGGCTTCAATGGATGCCGAATCGACAACAACTAACGAACATCGGTGTTGTTACTGTGACAAGATTTTCTCAAACAGCAGCAATGCTCGACGACACGAGAGGAGCGAATGTGCCAAGAACCTATATCGTAAAATGTTTGTTTGTGAGAAATGTCATAAGCAGTTTGCCAGAAAAGATAATATGAAAACGCACATGAAGGCATGCAAAGGTCCTGCTGTGCGGCAGAAAGTAAAGGTTTCGGCGCAACAACGATGCATCGATGTGCATAAGAGTATGCCTGGAAATGGTACTACTGTTGCAACGCCTGTATCTGGATCAGGTCTGAAAGGCTCGTCTTCATCACCACGTTATCCTTGCAGCTACTGTGATACGTCGTTCGCATTTTCCCATGATGCACGAAGACATGAGCGGAGCAAATGCACGAAGAATCCTTCTCGAATGAAGTTTCGCTGTGATGAGTGCCTTAAATGGTTTACTCGAATTGACAGTTTGCGACATCATGCGAAAAAATGTAAAGATGGAGTCTGTGCTCCTGCTGAACTACCTGTCAACATTTCGACTCCTCGCTTTAGATTGGAGACTCGTGAGCGTACAAGCAAAAAACAGATGTGCAGAAACCGATTGCTATGACGTCTGGACATGGAACTAAACCTAAGACTGTGTTCGGTGCATTACAAGTAAACGATAATGGATTCTACTTGGCGCAGTCTGCATTTCGTGGAACGTTGAAAGACTATTATTATCTAAATACGTTCGGTGAGTTGAAGGACATTTGTACTTTTCTTGATGATATTAGACAGAACATAATCAATCAGCTTACTGATGACGTAGCGACAAACGGACCTTTGAAATATAACTTGTGGTTGGACTGTCTATATGGAAAGTCGTATCCATTCGAAGACGAAGTGAAGAAGTGTGCATTCAAGACATCGGCTGCAGTAATTTACAGTTCTGATGATGTGAAGCATACTTTTAAAAATGGTATCCGGAAACTCTGTCAAGAAGAGGAGGACTATGTCTGTAAAGGTTCTGGTTGGACTCTTTCTAGTATAAACCGATTGGAGCTAAGAATTAGTCATTTCACGCCTATGCGGACGTAAATGATTATTATAATGTTAACTTTTGCAAGTGTTCGTGTAGTAAAGTAGAAATTATGTAATAAAGTTTATTTTGTGAAAGAACTTGTGTTGTTTTCTTTGTCGAACCTGCCACTATTAAGTTTATTATTTTTCATCTTCATTCCGAATCGTGCCAAGGGCCTAAGTCGACCTAATTAATCATTTAATTGTTTGCAAATTTATTTAATGAATTTGTAACTTTTTCCCGAATCTCTAGAAATATAATTACGAATTTTCCAAGGTGGTGGTGTTGATGGCTTTTAGGATAATGGCAGTAGAGGTTTTAAAGTCTCTTTAAGAATGTTGAACATGGTTTATTGAAATTATTATTATTTTACATAAAATTAAACATTATTGCATCGGTCGGGTATCGAACCAAGGACAGGAAGCGATCGAATCAATATTTAAATTAATGGGTGATTTATTTGATGAATTTTGAACTTTTTCCCGCATCTCTAGCTAAATAATTACGGATTTTCAAGATGGCGGCCAAATTACAAGATGGCGGGTGTCACAGTAATAATAAATGATTACTGCACTCTAGCGGGTAAGAATTAAACTAACATGGCGTCGGTGCACTCTAGTCGACGATACAATGATGATGGCTTCCAGCATCGCAGACAAGATGGCGGTCATGACGTCATACTAGATGATGTTATATATGCTTTGAAAAAAAGTGGTGGGAGTCAGTCTGCCAGCACCCACCACGAGGGAAGGATCGGTCGTCATTTTTAATTTTTTTTTGCACTCGTCGGGTTCGAACCGAGGACTCCGAACTCCGTGTCGTAAAACTATATATTTCTTATAAGTATTTTATTAAAATTTTATTATTTCAATTTTTTTATATTTTTTAAAAAAAATTTCATTAAAATCGGATGATAAAAAAGTTAAAGATGGCGGCCGTAACCAAAATTGCAACGGTGACGACATCATCCAATATGACGTCAGAGTCTTATCTGCGGCTGTAGACATGGATGCTTAAGCCGCTATATGGACATTTCTAGCCACTGGGATTTTTAAGGACTAAAAACGGGAAATTTTCCCTCGAAATGGGAATTTTTCCCTCGGAAAGGGAATTTTTTTATTTTTTTTATTTTTTCAGTTTTTTTGGTGGAATGTTTTTCCACAAAAATGGAAATTTTGAGGAATTTTGGGCACATTTTGCCCAATTTTGGAGAATTTTGACACATTTTGAAGGTCAAATTCAAGGTCAAGGTCAAAGGTCAAGGTAACATCCATCCAAGATGGCCGCCGTGACGTCACAATCCAAGATGGCGGACACAGGCACCGGCACCACGCGCCAGCGCCATGTCCCCGGAGCCCCTATCCTATACTACTAACATGTTTACATGCAACAATTAACTAGAAGTAATTGAACCGTGATGGTATCAGTGACGTAAATACATCTCAGTGGTACCTACCTACATCTCCCCCTCAAGACCACATTATTGCACTTGTGCGTAGTCCAGCACATATTGTACGACTCTGAGTAAAAATGATCTGTAAATAGCCTTGTCATAAAACACGAGAGCTTGCTAACCCTTAAACTAACTTGGTTCGAAGCTGAAAAATAAACATTTTTATTTTCCGACGGAGTCATAGCGTCGATTGTTTACAATTTGCATAGGAAGTTTAATCTTTACCAAAATAATTTGGAGTGCTAAACATTTTACACACTGAATTGAAGCCTTACCAGAACAGATAAACCATAGCCTAACATGTTATTATTTGTGATCAATTCTGAAAATTCAAATATTTACGGTAGGCATTCAAAATTTAAGCGATTATTTTGCTTGAGATTTCTGAACGAGTTTATTGCAAAATTTACTGAGCAAAATGGCAACTCAGCATATGATTCGGTAAATAAAGAATTTTCAAAAGATTTCATTTAACTCTGTTATTTTCTATTCCTCTCTTAATGCATGGTAAATTATTGTTATTTAATTTCTTCCCACTAATTAACAAACGATTTTCGTTGATTTTTCTTATAAATTAAAAAAAATATCTAAACAAATCGAGTAAATTATTGATGTCATTAATTTTAAATCTAAAATATGAGAATTATTTTATTCTAAGCCAAAAATATTACTGCAGGAATGTGTACCTAATAGCAGTGAGGTGCCCGTGGATTAGATTCCCAGCCAAGCTGTCCCGATTTTAAGGATCAATGCTTTCCCGAAATCATTTCAAATGAATGCTTGCTAGGTTTCTTCTGTCAGATGCAGCCTTTTATGGCTCTTATAGCTTGGGATAGGGGTTTAATGTGTATTTGTATCTCATTATGCACTACACTGTTTGCGTGACTTCCCTGAAACAGAACAAGAACTATGCTACTCCACACAGCAGATCTGCGTGGCAGGTTGCCTATCCCACCAGGCGCTGTCACTACACCGTACAGCAGTGGCTCGTCCTAACACACCCAACAACGGTGATAAATAAACATTATAAATGTGGAAAAGGACATCAGGACATTTTTGTATTTTAAAGATACGTATGCTTCTTCCACAGAAAGCTTCAGCGTAATCTATTTTCCAAAATTTTAAACAAATTAATTACAAAACTGATTTTGCTGCAGCGATTAGGGTCGTATTAAGTAAAAGAATGACATTGGTCAATGTGTGAAAAATAATAACACTCTATTAGATAACTAGTAGAAAGTATCTAAGTTTTTGAAGTGAAATGTTTTTACAGTCGTTAGACTCTCACAGGATAACGGAAGTGAGTAGATAATGGAGTTAACATGTGTAACATATGTAACATTAAAGTAACGAATATTACTCGATGACGAGTTTAAATTGAAACAAATTTACAGCTGGTTACAGATGGCAGCTGCATATACTTTCCCATACTCTTGTAAACGTTCAAGTACTTTCTCATACTTTTACATAATTGCGTAATTTTGCATACTTTTAAACAGTTTTACACACGTTTGCATAAGTTTGCATACTCTTGTATACTTTCGAAAATCCTAATTCACAATTTTAAACTCTCAACTCTCTTATTGAATACGGTGTTAGATTTAGATTTGTGACAATTTGTATAGACCTTTCCAATAAGTGTGTCGATCATATTTTAGCTTTAACACGTATTTTTAGTATTAGATTACATTAAAACATGGACATACACTAGTAAATAATGTAAAAATTTCAACGCATGACTACGCGTGTTTCAAATTATTAGAGTACTGTAAAAATTGATTATCCCTTTATTGTGTGAAGTTTCATTCCTCCCCATCCCCCACCCACTCCTTCCAGGCCGCGGGAGGGGGTCTTCCCACAACAGCTCGCTGACCACTTTGGTCCGGGGACACGAACGAATGCCTTGTTTATTTTTCCGTTACCGTTGCCTTTAAAGAGCCGTCAAATGTGGTGTCTATGCACCTTGTTTTTAAGATAATTTTTACGTTAGTTTATGTCATTAAACAAGGATAAAATAACAAAATATCCTTGGACACCTAAGAATCGGTTGCACATGCCATATGGCTTTTTCATTTTATTGTAATTCTGAAAATTTACTTTTATACATCTCTGAAATTTTAAGTTTCTTTTTAAACTTTTTTAACAGATACGTACAATATTATCTAAAAGTGGAGACGATTCACGCACGTTTTTATTTAAATGAATAATGCGTCAACGTATACAGAACAAAATAACGTTTGGTAAATAAGCATCTGGTGAGAATATGTGTGACCAAACAACCAATACTAGAGAGTTATTGGTTACGATGCTAGTGTTCTAATTTTTTCATATGTAGATTTGTAATTTGGTTACGTGGGACTGAATTCCATCTGTGTATGGTGCCTTGGGACGTGAAGTAAGAACCTCCACTTCGATAGATGCTACTGTACTGGGAAAACAGCTCTCTCGCGACAATGAAGGATACGTCAGTGCGTGGAGACTGTGTGAGTACTGGGAAACTGCGTCACGAATGTGCACGGGACTACATAATATAAGAGCCCGTGGGAGATCGACCTTCACCCATCTGATAACCAGATGAGACCTATTTTTGACGTGACAACGTCTAATAAATCCATGAACGCCGCCTGCACGCACGAAAAAGTGTCTCGTTACGCTGTGTCCCGTTAATCTGTGTCCCGTTACGCTCATTGTACGCTTGCGCCGCATCTATCTATCTTCCACTCGACTGTTTATAAAGTGAAGTGAAAAGTTAATGTGGTTTTCATTGCTTATTACAACAATTTCGGCAATAAATAATAATTATTCTTGCATTTCAAAAATCTGATTACTAGTATAATTTCAAGTATTTATTCTTTTATTATTAAAATAAAAATGATTTAATTTTATTCACAAAAGTATGCAATCATTTCATCAATGTTTTGTTATGACGTTGTCACGTTAAACTATCGTCCATAAACAGACTTGACAAACAACCAATATTTTATGAAACATTTTTGATTTATAAACACGCCTATGATAGCTTACCTATCGAAAAGTGTTAATGGCTATTTTAATTTAAATTAATTTTAATCAATTTTTTTCATCACATTCACTACTATGATAACCACACAAATTTAGTCTCAGCAGATAGTTTTTAACATAGAGAATATGCCTTGGTAGGCTTGCCTACTGATTTTTGTTCATAGCTATCTGGCAAGCAGGTACGAACAGGTAAGTCAATTTAGATAACTTCACCGATATGATAACCAATAAAAATTGGTATCAGAAGAAAGATAATTTAATTACAAAAAATAACAGTATAGGATTGCCGGCAAAAAAACCGTTCATAGAAGGTGTTAAAGAAATCAATAAAAATAAATTTAATTAAAAATATCCATGAACATTTATTGATAGGCAAGCTATCATAGACGTGTTCATGAATCAAAAATATATCATACAAAAATTAGTTGTCTCTAAAGTCGGTTTACGGACGATAGTTTAACGTGACAACGTCATAACAAAACATTGATGAAATGATTGCATACTTTTATAAATAAAATTGAATCGTTTTTATTGAATTATCACTATTTTGTGTGGATACAAAGAAGGAGTGAAATGAAATCTACAATTTAATTGATAAATTTACTTTTTTTTTGCACTCATTAATTCAAATATGTTGATTAATTTAACGAACAGATTAGTTTAACTATAACTTTTATACATGTTTGCTATTTAACTTCTTCCAATCTGTGTTATTCTGTTAAGGATAGGACGATAATATGAAAAGTAGGAAACTAATGGGAGTGTTTCAAGTTTAATGTGCCTCTAAAAAGACAAATCGGTGGTTGTTCAAATCGAGTGGAAGAGAGATAGATGCAGCGCAAGCGTACAATGAGCGTAACGGGACACATCTTAACGGGACACTTTTTCGCGCGTGCAACCGGTGTTCATCGATTTATTAGATGTTGTCACGTCAAAATAGGTCTCACCTGGTTGTCAGACGGGTGAAGGTCGAACTCCCGCGGGCATGTAGTGGTGGGCGAAGCAGGCCGACTCGAGGCAGGGCAGGGCTGGGCGTGTGCGCCAGAGCTCGGCTACTCGGCATGCATGGCGGCGGGTGTGCTCTCTGGCCCTCTTCCACTCCGGCCGAGGAGACGCGACACGCGGCGGAAATACTGACGTCCCTTGTACCGGCGGGAAAACAAAAAAAGTTGTCATTCTAAATAAAACGTAAATGAGTCCACACCAACGCTAGAGTAATTTAACACCTACATATGTCTGTGATATTTTTTTACTCTTGCGTTAAAGTACAGTTAGTGGCACAATAAAGTGTTGGTTATAACTCGAAATTAGAGACCGGAAAAATTCGCGGATTCATTTCACGATATGCTAGAATCCAAACAACTGTACCTTTATATTGCTTCTGTGATTGGCTTACAGTTTATCTGAAGGACTTTGAGCCAATGGAAAACATTCAACTAAAAAAGTATCGAATCGCAAGCGTCCCAGTCGACAGGTGTCACGAGTCAATAGTCAATGAGCAGGTGGCATTTGCCTAAATATGTAGGGGGTTGTGAAGTCTATCCTAGAGGTCATCGAAAGCGCGAATTTTTCCGGTCTCTACTTCGAAGTTACTAGTGATCAGTGTGGTATTTTTCAGAATTCAGAGGGCTAAGATCTCTGATTAAACTGTGGCTGTAACTTCGCAGTAACGGTCGGAACATTTGCAAAGCGCATGTTGCATCTGCGAGTTTCTTCCATGCACTTTGCATGTGTGAGCAGCCTAACGGACCTAACATGTCCTAAGCGCAGATAGTTGCTGACTCTCGTTCGGTTGTTACATACTCTTCGCGGTTATCGCGTGAAATAATTTTATTCCAATGAAAACAGGAAATATTGCATTTTTATTTTAATTGGCAAAAAGGATAACTATAAAGCATTACAATGTTCTTAATATACATACAGACACAATAAATAAAGATAAAAATACGTTAGCTGTACATGGTACTGCGACTCTGTGAACTATAACTGTATTACAAAATGTATCGTAATTCCATACTCTACAACTTCTTAAATAAGACATACTACTAGACGCTTCGACATAATACTGCGACTATTTAAACTATAAACTAAGACACGCTACTACAAAAGTAGGTATATATAGTTCATATGGGGACAGGGTAGGGGGGAGGGGGATTCGGGGATTCGAGGCGGCCATCTTGGATGACGTCACTCCGGCGGCCATCTCGGATGACGTCACTTACGGAGGCCATCTTGGATTACATCAAGTCCGGCGGCCATTTTGTTTTCTAGAACATTCCACCATTTTGAGTTTCGTCCGCCATCTTGAAAATTTTTATTTATTATCTAATTTTAATGAAAAAAAAATTTAAAAATTAAAAAAACTTAAATAATCAAAATTTTAAAATAAAATTAAAAAAATATTATTTAATAAAATTTCAATTAAAAAACCTACGCATCGAACACCCCACTCCTCTACATTACGAATACACCATCTAATACCCCGCTCCTCTGTTACAATGACATCATCATCGAACACCCCACTCATCCCTGTTACAATTTTTCGTTACATCCACCATCTTGGAAAATCATAATTATTAACTTAGAAAATCAGGAAAATATATATATATATAAACCATCGTTGACTGCTGGAGGCAGCCATCTAATTTAATGGAGACCGCCATCTTAATTTCATCTGGATGTCATCATCGGGTGTAGGTTTCTAAAGTACGTTGTGTACGTAAGGTAGAGTTTCTATCCCGTACCAGCATTATTATGACCCTTATAGACAAAAATCCACAAAAATCCACAAAAATCCACAAAATCCACAGTAATTTCGTTGTTGTAACCACCATTTTTTCTTAAAGTCTTATCATTTATAGGTTTTAACTAAAATATATGTTATTTATACTAATGTTGTGGATGTGATAGTTAAAGTAATGATAATATTAAAAAAACATTTACTACCCCATCTTAGCGGGGCCAGAAATTTTTCAGAGTCCTAACTCACAAGTAATATTCTCTTCTCATGTTTGCGTACTCGTATTTAAAAGGCTGCATGGAAGCAATTATTTTTAATGTCTGTGTATAATTACATTTCTAAACAATTTCATGTTTGCGTACCCATGTTTTAAAAGCTGCATGGAAGCAGATATTTTTAATGTCTGCGTTCTATTTCACTTTTATAAACAAGTTCATGTTTGCGTACATGTGTTTAAAAGCTGCATGGAAGCAGATATTTTTAATGTTTGTGTATAATTACATTTCACCATTCTGTAAGACATTTATAAGTATCAGTACCTCGTGGGATATTGGTTCTATATTAAAAATAATAAACAATATGTAGGTAAAATTGTGTTTATTAAATTAAGAACATATTTTACACAACAAAAGTGGAGCAAAAACAGAAACTACACATCAAAAAACTGAAACTTTACAAAAAAAATGGAAACTATACATCAAAAACGTAAACTGTACAACAAAAATGGAAAACTGTACAGCAAAAACATAAACTGTACAACAAAATTAAAACTATAAAACAAAAAACAGAAAAACTATACAACAAATGGAAACAACTACCAAACTGCCAAACTATTTAAATCAAAAACTATTTACAGAAAAAAAATTATTCGTCGCCTCCAACATATCCGTGGGGGACTGTGTGGATACCATCTTCGCAGATCAGCCGTTTGTCGTCCTCCCACGTTATGGCCAGCTTATTACTGTACTCAGTATAGAGTATGTGCTGACGGGAGCGAATTGCTCTAACGCCTGCCCTCATTGTGCGGTGGTCTTGCAGGGCATCCAGGTAGTCATCGAATGTTATGTGGTTTTTGACCACACATCGCTGGATGCCCTTGGCCTTTTTCTCGCTCTTACCGACACACCTGTAGGCGTAGAGTTTGGCCCGTAGGCTTACAAACTCCTCCATTACTTCTCCCGCACATTCATCTTTAAATTTACCGACAACTTTCTCGTTGATGGGGGAGAAGCATGGGTGGTCGGAAGGGTAGCAGCTGGTGTCGAATTTAGCCATCAGTGTAGGGTCGGCTTTGAGGTCTGAGTAAAAGTCTGTTGTCTGGATCTCATACACAAAACTGTCTGTATCCATATACATCAGGTGAATATTGTCATGGTAACGGGGTTTCATGGTATTGTAGTGGAAGTCGTACATGAGAGTCTTTGAAAGATCTAGTACAGCCAGTCCGGCATAAATCGGCTTGTCGAAAATGATGGTCTCGTGATTAAGGTGGACTAGAGACAAATTCGGTTCGTACATTGTACGGTCCTTGAAGGACGGACGACACACCAACTTCTTGAACCTCTTCTCAGAGCACACCAACTCCATTTTGAGCCTCCGCCTTTTATTTTCCATCAGTTTACCAAATGTAGAGTTCACAGCGAGCTTAAAGAACTCCTTCTCGAACTCGTTAGCTACTGCTTTCCGCTTGTTGGTATTCAGCCGAATATAGGGCTCCAACCATGCCGACTGCTCAAACTGCAGGACTCGGTGTATCTTAGTCAATCTCAGCCCATGAGATACCGCTTGCTGGAGGTTTTTGTAGTGGACAATGTAGTGCTCTTTATTTTCAAGTGTTGTCATCATCTTTGATTGATTTGAGCCGGGCGGACACTGATTTACAGGAAGAAATGGCAGGTCTTTGTGACTTTCGTGGAGCTCTGGAGGGTACTCCACATCACACTCAATAATGTAGCCTGTAGGAGAATCATCTGGGACAGACACGACATCAATTGATGTGTCTGCCCATTGGAAATGCCGAATTGGAAGCGGCAGAGACATCGCCCACCCGTACAAATTATTCGCATCAATGTACTCCAGGAATGCGGATGGCTTGGAAGCATCATATGTCTCAGGTATATAGGAGTTATTGGCTACGCAATGACGTTTAATGCTTTGCGCTACTCCCCCCCTAATACCAGCCTCCACAAACATGTACATATCATAATCGGTAAGAAGCTCTAGCTGTACACCTGTGGTTCGAAGCATCGCATCGAAAGCGAACCCTGGACAAGAAATATAGTGAGATGGATCTAGGCTGTATGTCTCCAAACATATGGAACGAAAATTCTCGAATACATCCGCCAAAATCAGAACATCCGTCTTTAGGTACAAGTCAGCGTACTCCCCCAAAGTAGCACACTGAAACTTGTCCCAGACTTTCACTGCATGAGCGTACTCCATCTCTGTAATCATGGAATCAGTCAGACTATTATAGAAATCATCGATGGATGGAAGACGAGTATCATCTAGTCGAGCAAAAGAATCTACAAAATCATACGGGAATACACCCTTGCGGGTAACCAACTCCAACTCATCAGGCGCGAAAAACTCAGTAGTACTTATAAACTTGTCTGCAGGCAAGAACTCAGCGAGCGAAGCAAGACCCCGACTCATAAATCGGAACGTATCGACAAACTGAATGCTGAACTTATCATGTAACTTCTTGGAAAAAGTTATCAGCTTCTCCTCTGAATTCGGAATGATGAAGATGTCTTTACTATCATACCCCAACTTCCTGATAATGAAGTTCTGATCGTATGCCAGGTTGTGGAAGAACACAATCAACTTTTTCGGTCTGCGCCTGAGAAGGTTGCAGTCATTACATGCAGGCCCAATAAATTCGCCGGTGAAGTGATTGTGGTCACGAACTTTCTTTACAGTTCCTCCGAACTTTCCTCCACAGTAGCAACAACACCTTGCTTGCAGAAAAGCAGTGTTTTGTGCATGTGTGAGCGGAGTCATAGGAACAGACGTAGAAAATATTTTCTGTACATCATGTCCAATCTCCACAATGCGGGATATGAACTTATCCTCTGCATCACAACCGCGATACAATTCAGGCTCTGATGGAAGTGCCGAAGTGAGGTGTGCAGGAATGATGGTATTATCAGCTTTCACGTAAATGCAGTAGCTGTATGCTTTATGCTTTTGGTACTGCAGCGTGTATGACTCATCAGGATTCGGGTGACATGTATGGATTTTCTCTAGAATAGCTTCAAAGTCGCAATATACCACGATGGGCATCTTATCACTGTGATGGAAGTTTTTGAACTGCAGAACAGGAGGCAAGCCATTTTGATCGGGCGATGGCATCTCCATCCTAACAGCAGCATGCTGTTTGCAGAGCTCACAGTGTTTTTCCAAACACTGAAGACCAGTGAGCCCGCTAACCCTTTCCTGATCATCATAATGCTTGAAGCATCTTTTACAAACATGAATAGCATCATGATGTGTAGTGATTTGGGCCCGAACCAGGGCAGAAAAATTAGTGATGTAGGCGAAATGGGATGAATTGTCATTGACCAAGAGCAGAAGATCGAAATGATGTTCTTTTTCTTCAGGAGCGACTCGAGCAGGAACAACATTCAGATTCTTGTCGATACTGTAGATGTTGATGGAGACTCCGGGGTTCTGTTTTTCAAACAGTGGTATTTGCTTGATTGGAGTAGGGAAGTCAATGTTGTTGAAGTTGAACTCCCCCTCCAAGTCATGGTAGCGCTGGTTGACACGTTCAGGATGCTCACCTTCCACGTACTTGACAAGAATCGACCACTTAAAGCACATGTGGTCTTCGAGGTTTTGCGGATTTATCACTGCGTATTTGTCTTTGATGCATGTAGGTAATTCGATGTAGGAGCTGGCACGGAGTGGATCGAGCTTGTTTATCCGTAGTTGAAGCCGCTTAACGGCCGACAAAGTCCATCTGGACCCCTTCCCCATGTAGTCTTCCTCCTCCTTGCAGATCTTAGAGATGGACTCGGTAACTGCCTCCTCCACCTCATGAACTGCGTAGAGGGGGACATTCATGGTTTTGAAGGCCCTCTTGTCTTCACAGGCATCTACGGGTTTTTCGTAGGCGCACTCGAGCACGATATTGAATTTGAGAGGTCCATTCTCTTCAATCTCCTCCACAAGTTGGTTGATTATTTTGTTCTTGATGGAGTCCAGGTACGTACAAATATCCTTGGCAGAACTTGACGTATTTTCTGCCACGTACGTCTTCAAGTTACCCTTGAAACCCACTTCGGCGGTGATGAAGCCGTGGGTATTGGCCAAACCAGTCCCAGTCACCACCTTTGTTTGGCTGGTCGAAGGCTTGGGCGTAACTGCAGGCTTAACTGCTACCATCCTCTGCTTCTTTGTTGGAGGCGGAGCAGGCCCCTTGCATACCTTGATGTGGGCTTTTAACTTATCAGCCCTGGCGAACTCCTTAGCACAGTTGTCGCAGGTATGTGCTATGCGGTTTGGGTTAAGACCGCAAGCCGACTTCTCATGGCGTCTAGCCAAATCAGCACGGGCGAAGGCCTTGTAGCAGAAGCTACACCGCATGCCTGATGTCGTAGCGACAGCTCCAGCACATGATGCAAGGTGCTGCTGCATCTTATCGCTGCGTGCGACCATCTTTCCACATAGGTGGCACTGCTGGTAGTCACGATGCTGGTTCTCGGCACACTGTCGCTCGTGCCGGTAGCGGTTGTGGCCTGCCATGAATGTAGCAGAGCAGAAATGGCATTTCTGAACGGTAGATGCCATCATCACGGCAATCGGTAGACTGGTCTCAACGTACGGAACACGTAACGGTAGCTCGACGCACGGAGAACTATAACAAAAGAATTAAGAATACAATGTAGCTAGATGTTAACACGAAAAAGTTGCAAACATAACCTCAAAACTCTATCCCTTAAGCCTACTAACCTAAACTGATAGCAATGTAACTAAATAAAAAAGTTACAAACATAACCTCAAAACTCTAGCACTCAAGCTTACTAACCTAAACTACTAGCATTGTTACTAAATAAAAAAAGTTGCAAACATAACCTCAAAGCTATTCCTTCATGTACAATCCTAAAAATGGTAGAATATTTAAAGTACTGATAAAAGTTAAAGCTGAAAAATATTCAATGCTAACTCAAAATGATTGATTACATAACCTCAAAACTACACTAATGCACAACTCAAAAATGCTATAATATTAAAAGTACTGTTAAAAGTTTAAGCTAAACAATTCCTGGTTACCCACACATAAGTGTACAGAGAAAAAACTAGCTAGCATATAACCTACGAAAAAGCTGAGAAACATAAAAATATTAACGAAACATGTAGCATACCTCAGAAAACGATGAAGTGGAGCTGTAGAACACGAAGTAGCATTGGCGGTAGAAATCGTGGTAGCAGCGAAACTCACACACGAACTAGCTCACTCAAACTCCAAGAACACACTGAAGCTCAGACAGCTAATCCTGGCCTTTTATAGCCTCGGACCTGCCTGTTATTGGAAAAACCATTAGGAACAGAGTATTTCTGTTGTATCCACCAATAGGAATGTAGTACATGGAAGTACCATTGTCTTCGGAAAAACCCAGCATGACTCATTTGCATGTCGTAGCAGGTCTGTGAGGGGTGGGGTTAGAAATGTAACCTGACAGCCAAACATGGGAAACCACACTCGGGTAAAACCACTAATGACCTAGGTGATTAGAGATTAGGGCGCGAGGCACTGCCTGCATCGTGACTCATCACTCAGGAATGTCGTCTCGCAGTGTCGAGGGGACCCAAACAATAGACTTGACCGTGCATGTCACAACTGGTACATTAGTCCGCGACTTTGTAGCGCCATGAGGCGCTCATGAATGTCTGAGCCTGCCACAAACAGCTCGTCAAAGTGTCATCACGAAGCACTCGAGCTTCAGTCATGACGCGCATGCTGCAACAGGCCCGTTAGTCACCGACTTCGTGGCGCCAAGCTGACACTCGGGTAGACAGGTAGCTAAATGATAATACTAGTAATGCAAGGAAATAAAAAAATCGGGTATGTTTAATACATTTATTAAAAGTAAGAACACATTACAAAACTAAAACATTAAAAATTTATTCTACATTTATTATGACCAACATTCGTTTGAAATTTTTTAGCATTTCATTGCGAACAATCAGTTGAACATCCACAGTATGACACAATTTGCTGATGTTCCAGGAACAAACCCTTTTCACAAACATTTAAGGAGACTTTCCTTAAGCTTTCTTTTCATTGGTCAAATAAAACATCTCCCTCTCTTCCCCTTTTACAATGATGCTGCTTCACCATCATGCTAAAATTCTGTAAGACAATAAAAAAATTTACTTCCCTTAAACCTTACAGTAGAAATTTCATCCTAGGTTGCTGTTACTGCATCTAGAAATTAAAAATTATATTATCTCATACAGGTTTTATTTACATGTTATACTTAACCATCCTACCACACACACGCACACACATGCACACACTTACACACATGCGTGCGCATGCGTGCACTGAGATGAAATACATACTTGCCCACATAATGTACTTTTATTTACAAAGGCAACATATTAAAACACATAATATTTAAATTTTGTGTAGATTGGATGGTACCAGAAACCATACTACAAAACGAGCGGACAACACTTGAGTCTTTACTATGATTGGGCTGACGGATTGCCTCTGGAACGCCCTTGTTACCTTCAACGACTCAGAATTAATACTTTTTATCCATCAAAAAACAACAACAGTTTAACTTCGCAAACATACACCCCACACCCCTCAAAAATGGTTATTACACAAGGCATTATTTACATGGTAGGAGACCGCACATACGAAGTGCGCAACTTCAGATTAGAAATATTGATTAAAATAACTACTAAAGATGATAATTTGTTTATGAAAAAATTGCACAAGAAATACAGACACTTGGTTATTTACACACACATACATACATACATACATACATACACCCTGCATGGCTTCAGAAGTAAGTACGATATTTTGAAAACCACTCAAGACTTACATCTGTTTATGAAAAGGAGCTAAATATTAAAAAAATTTCAAAGTTAATTTTAGAGATGAAATATCATGTGCAAGTCCTTGCATGCGAGAACATTTTACTATGCAATTATCTTCATTTTTCCCAAACCATAGGTCTGATGTTTGATTACCACACAAATCTCATACTTAACATATGCACTACGAGATGACTGCACGCCAGTCCAAGCCCCTGCGCTTAGAGACGAAACTGCACTAGAAGCGTTAGCAAGCATTGCAATTATCTCGCTTCACTAATGCAGATTCACCTCTGACTAGGTAGACCTCCTGAAACAGTAATCATAGGACAGTGAAAAACATTAAAATAATGCATTTCAAAATAAATGAATAATATAAAATACTGCATATTTCACGAAAAGCACCACGCAACTGACAGCCCTTTAAGTCACAATTCTGCGAATGCTATCACAGAATGCTAGATTTAGAAAGAAAGGATCATTCATGCCTTCATTATGGAACAAAGTAATACATCACATGAAGAGAAACAAAAAAGGTACACACTTCGTTCTTAGACTCGTGCCGCCTCCTTGACAGAGAGAAAAGATTTTACACATAAAATAGTATATATTTCATTTCCAGCGATGAAGATGTACTAATATCACCTTGACAAGCTTAGATGATCTAGGGAGAGACAAAGTAAATATATTAACAAAAAAAGTCGACTAAAAATCATTTACAAACAAAATACTTATCATTCCTTCGATTACATATTTTTCTCAATTTAATAAATGAGAGAACACAAACATTTGCTTAAATCACTATTTATCAATTTCAAACTCTCGTGTACAACAGGAAAAAATATATTGTATATTGTATTATTAGTTGTAATGTAAAAAATGCAAAACAGTTTCTTTGTGGGATGTGGAATGCTCACTCACGATCGAAAAAAAGAGGGGCTTCGCTGTAAATCAAGGGGAGGGGGAAACCATCTTGAAAGTTGAAGTTTCTCATATATTTAGATGTATAGTAATCAAGCAAGTAATAATATTTGGTGGTATAATATCCGTCTGATTAAAGTTTATTTGCTAACATGAATTCACAAATTAAACGAATCTCTGAGTACATTTGCTTATCTTTTATAGGAAAAAAAATGCACAGATTGATTGTTTTATCATGAATAACCAGGAGCACACTAAAAAAACAGACGAAATTCTCGCCAATAATAACCAACAGCACACAAACAATAAAAAAACGATGTGTCAGTAATAACATGCAGCATGCGGAGAAAATCACCAAAATATTGTCAAGAATAACCATCAGTACATGTAGAATACCAATAAAGTCTTGACATGAAAAAGGCTGAAGTGCACGGAGAAAATCAAATTCTCGTCAGGTAAAAAAAGCAGAAGCACATGAAAAAAAAACCAACTATATTATAACACAGTAAAGTTGAAGCACACGTAGAAATCTATCGAAATTTCATGTGAAAAAATAGGAGCACTCAGAGAAAACTATCCGGGAGAAGATTAAAATCATCATAAATTATCAATTTTTTTAAAAAAGTTCAATTTAAATCCTGCCAGATATGTCATGTTGCTTAAGCAAAGAGTTCACAAGCCGACTTGTGCCAGAACTCTCATGTTGCTTAAGCAACATGACATATCTGGCAGGATTTAAATTGAACTTTTTTAAAAAAATTGATAATTTATGATGATTTTAATCTTCTCCCGGATAGTTTTCTCTGAGTGCTCCTATTTTTTCACATGAAATTTCGATAGATTTCTACGTGTGCTTCAACTTTACTGTGTTATAATATAGTTGGTTTTTTTTTTCATGTGCTTCTGCTTTTTTTACCTGACGAGAATTTGATTTTCTCCGTGCACTTCAGCCTTTTTCATGTCAAGACTTTATTGGTATTCTACATGTACTGATGGTTATTCTTGACAATATTTTGGTGATTTTCTCCGCATGCTGCATGTTATTACTGACACATCGTTTTTTTATTGTTTGTGTGCTGTTGGTTATTATTGGCGAGAATTTCGTCTGTTTTTTTAGTGTGCTCCTGGTTATTCATGATAAAACAATCAATCTGTGCATTTTTTTTCCTATAAAAGATAAGCAAATGTACTCAGAGATTCGTTTAATTTGTGAATTCATGTTAGCAAATAAACTTTAATCAGACGGATATTATACCACCAAATATTATTACTTGCTTGATTACTATACATCTAAATATATGAGAAACTTCAACTTTCAAGATGGTTTCCCCCTCCCCTTGATTTACAGCGAAGCCCCTCTTTTTTTCGATCGTGAGTGAGCATTCCACATCCCACAAAGAAACTGTTTTGCATTTTTTACATTACAACTAATAATACAATATACAATATATTTTTTCCTGATGTACACGAGAGTTTGAAATTGATAAATAGTGATTTAAGCAAATGTTTGTGTTCTCTCATTTATTAAATTGAGAAAAATATGTAATCGAAGGAATGATAAGTATTTTGTTTGTAAATGATTTTTAGTCGACTTTTTTTGTTAATATATTTACTTTGTCTCTCCCTAGATCATCTAAGCTTGTCAAGGTGATATTAGTACATCTTCATCGCTGGAAATGAAATATATACTATTTTATGTGTAAAATCTTTTCTCTCTGTCAAGGAGGCGGCACGAGTCTAAGAACGAAGTGTGTACCTTTTTTGTTTCTCTTCATGTGATGTATTACTTTGTTCCATAATGAAGGCATGAATGATCCTTTCTTTCTAAATCTAGCATTCTGTGATAGCATTCGCAGAATTGTGACTTAAAGGGCTGTCAGTTGCGTGGTGCTTTTCGTGAAATATGCAGTATTTTATATTATTCATTTATTTTGAAATGCATTATTTTAATGTTTTTCACTGTCCTATGATTACTGTTTCAGGAGGTCTACCTAGTCAGAGGTGAATCTGCATTAGTGAAGCGAGATAATTGCAATGCTTGCTAACGCTTCTAGTGCAGTTTCGTCTCTAAGCGCAGGGGCTTGGACTGGCGTGCAGTCATCTCGTAGTGCATATGTTAAGTATGAGATTTGTGTGGTAATCAAACATCAGACCTATGGTTTGGGAAAAATGAAGATAATTGCATAGTAAAATGTTCTCGCATGCAAGGACTTGCACATGATATTTCATCTCTAAAATTAACTTTGAAATTTTTTTAATATTTAGCTCCTTTTCATAAACAGATGTAAGTCTTGAGTGGTTTTCAAAATATCGTACTTACTTCTGAAGCCATGCAGGGTGTATGTATGTATGTATGTATGTATGTGTGTGTAAATAACCAAGTGTCTGTATTTCTTGTGCAATTTTTTCATAAACAAATTAGCATCTTTAGTAGTTATTTTAATCAATATTTCTAATCTGAAGTTGCGCACTTCGTATGTGCGGTCTCCTACCATGTAAATAATGCCTTGTGTAATAACCATTTTTGAGGGGTGTGGGGTGTATGTTTGCGAAGTTAAACTGTTGTTGTTTTTTGATGGATAAAAAGTATTAATTCTGAGTCGTTGAAGGTAACAAGGGCGTTCCAGAGGCAATCCGTCAGCCCAATCATAGTAAAGACTCAAGTGTTGTCCGCTCGTTTTGTAGTATGGTTTCTGGTACCATCCAATCTACACAAAATTTAAATATTATGTGTTTTAATATGTTGCCTTTGTAAATAAAAGTACATTATGTGGGCAAGTATGTATTTCATCTCAGTGCACGCATGCGCACGCATGTGTGTAAGTGTGTGCATGTGTGTGCGTGTGTGTGGTAGGATGGTTAAGTATAACATGTAAATAAAACCTGTATGAGATAATATAATTTTTAATTTCTAGATGCAGTAACAGCAACCTAGGATGAAATTTCTACTGTAAGGTTTAAGGGAAGTAAATTTTTTTATTGTCTTACAGAATTTTAGCATGATGGTGAAGCAGCATCATTGTAAAAGGGGAAGAGAGGGAGATGTTTTATTTGACCAATGAAAAGAAAGCTTAAGGAAAGTCTCCTTAAATGTTTGTGAAAAGGGTTTGTTCCTGGAACATCAGCAAATTGTGTCATACTGTGGATGTTCAACTGATTGTTCGCAATGAAATGCTAAAAAATTTCAAACGAATGTTGGTCATAATAAATGTAGAATAAATTTTTAATGTTTTAGTTTTGTAATGTGTTCTTACTTTTAATAAATGTATTAAACATACCCGATTTTTTTATTTCCTTGCATTACTAGTATTATCATTTAGCTACCTGTCTACCCGAGTGTCAGCTTGGCGCCACGAAGTCGGTGACTAACGGGCCTGTTGCAGCATGCGCGTCATGACTGAAGCTCGAGTGCTTCGTGATGACACTTTGACGAGCTGTTTGTGGCAGGCTCAGACATTCATGAGCGCCTCATGGCGCTACAAAGTCGCGGACTAATGTACCAGTTGTGACATGCACGGTCAAGTCTATTGTTTGGGTCCCCTCGACACTGCGAGACGACATTCCTGAGTGATGAGTCACGATGCAGGCAGTGCCTCGCGCCCTAATCTCTAATCACCTAGGTCATTAGTGGTTTTACCCGAGTGTGGTTTCCCATGTTTGGCTGTCAGGTTACATTTCTAACCCCACCCCTCACAGACCTGCTACGACATGCAAATGAGTCATGCTGGGTTTTTCCGAAGACAATGGTACTTCCATGTACTACATTCCTATTGGTGGATACAACAGAAATACTCTGTTCCTAATGGTTTTTCCAAGAACAGGCAGGTCCGAGGCTATAAAAGGCCAGGATTAGCTGTCTGAGCTTCAGTGTGTTCTTGGAGTTTGAGTGAGCTAGTTCGTGTGTGAGTTTCGCTGCTACCACGATTTCTACCGCCAATGCTACTTCGTGTTCTACAGCTCCACTTCATCGTTTTCTGAGGTATGCTACATGTTTCGTTAATATTTTTATGTTTCTCAGCTTTTTCGTAGGTTATATGCTAGCTAGTTTTTTCTCTGTACACTTATGTGTGGGTAACCAGGAATTGTTTAGCTTAAACTTTTAACAGTACTTTTAATATTATAGCATTTTTGAGTTGTGCATTAGTGTAGTTTTGAGGTTATGTAATCAATCATTTTGAGTTAGCATTGAATATTTTTCAGCTTTAACTTTTATCAGTACTTTAAATATTCTACCATTTTTAGGATTGTACATGAAGGAATAGCTTTGAGGTTATGTTTGCAACTTTTTTTATTTAGTAACAATGCTAGTAGTTTAGGTTAGTAAGCTTGAGTGCTAGAGTTTTGAGGTTATGTTTGTAACTTTTTTATTTAGTTACATTGCTATCAGTTTAGGTTAGTAGGCTTAAGGGATAGAGTTTTGAGGTTATGTTTGCAACTTTTTCGTGTTAACATCTAGCTACATTGTATTCTTAATTCTTTTGTTATAGTTCTCCGTGCGTCGAGCTACCGTTACGTGTTCCGTACGTTGAGACCAGTCTACCGATTGCCGTGATGATGGCATCTACCGTTCAGAAATGCCATTTCTGCTCTGCTACATTCATGGCAGGCCACAACCGCTACCGGCACGAGCGACAGTGTGCCGAGAACCAGCATCGTGACTACCAGCAGTGCCACCTATGTGGAAAGATGGTCGCACGCAGCGATAAGATGCAGCAGCACCTTGCATCATGTGCTGGAGCTGTCGCTACGACATCAGGCATGCGGTGTAGCTTCTGCTACAAGGCCTTCGCCCGTGCTGATTTGGCTAGACGCCATGAGAAGTCGGCTTGCGGTCTTAACCCAAACCGCATAGCACATACCTGCGACAACTGTGCTAAGGAGTTCGCCAGGGCTGATAAGTTAAAAGCCCACATCAAGGTATGCAAGGGGCCTGCTCCGCCTCCAACAAAGAAGCAGAGGATGGTAGCAGTTAAGCCTGCAGTTACGCCCAAGCCTTCGACCAGCCAAACAAAGGTGGTGACTGGGACTGGTTTGGCCAATACCCACGGCTTCATCACCGCCGAAGTGGGTTTCAAGGGTAACTTGAAGACGTACGTGGCAGAAAATACGTCAAGTTCTGCCAAGGATATTTGTACGTACCTGGACTCCATCAAGAACAAAATAATCAACCAACTTGTGGAGGAGATTGAAGAGAATGGACCTCTCAAATTCAATATCGTGCTCGAGTGCGCCTACGAAAAACCCGTAGATGCCTGTGAAGACAAGAGGGCCTTCAAAACCATGAATGTCCCCCTCTACGCAGTTCATGAGGTGGAGGAGGCAGTTACCGAGTCCATCTCTAAGATCTGCAAGGAGGAGGAAGACTACATGGGGAAGGGGTCCAGATGGACTTTGTCGGCCGTTAAGCGGCTTCAACTACGGATAAACAAGCTCGATCCACTCCGTGCCAGCTCCTACATCGAATTACCTACATGCATCAAAGACAAATACGCAGTGATAAATCCGCAAAACCTCGAAGACCACATGTGCTTTAAGTGGTCGATTCTTGTCAAGTACGTGGAAGGTGAGCATCCTGAACGTGTCAACCAGCGCTACCATGACTTGGAGGGGGAGTTCAACTTCAACAACATTGACTTCCCTACTCCAATCAAGCAAATACCACTGTTTGAAAAACAGAACCCCGGAGTCTCCATCAACATCTACAGTATCGACAAGAATCTGAATGTTGTTCCTGCTCGAGTCGCTCCTGAAGAAAAAGAACATCATTTCGATCTTCTGCTCTTGGTCAATGACAATTCATCCCATTTCGCCTACATCACTAATTTTTCTGCCCTGGTTCGGGCCCAAATCACTACACATCATGATGCTATTCATGTTTGTAAAAGATGCTTCAAGCATTATGATGATCAGGAAAGGGTTAGCGGGCTCACTGGTCTTCAGTGTTTGGAAAAACACTGTGAGCTCTGCAAACAGCATGCTGCTGTTAGGATGGAGATGCCATCGCCCGATCAAAATGGCTTGCCTCCTGTTCTGCAGTTCAAAAACTTCCATCACAGTGATAAGATGCCCATCGTGGTATATTGCGACTTTGAAGCTATTCTAGAGAAAATCCATACATGTCACCCGAATCCTGATGAGTCATACACGCTGCAGTACCAAAAGCATAAAGCATACAGCTACTGCATTTACGTGAAAGCTGATAATACCATCATTCCTGCACACCTCACTTCGGCACTTCCATCAGAGCCTGAATTGTATCGCGGTTGTGATGCAGAGGATAAGTTCATATCCCGCATTGTGGAGATTGGACATGATGTACAGAAAATATTTTCTACGTCTGTTCCTATGACTCCGCTCACACATGCACAAAACACTGCTTTTCTGCAAGCAAGGTGTTGTTGCTACTGTGGAGGAAAGTTCGGAGGAACTGTAAAGAAAGTTCGTGACCACAATCACTTCACCGGCGAATTTATTGGGCCTGCATGTAATGACTGCAACCTTCTCAGGCGCAGACCGAAAAAGTTGATTGTGTTCTTCCACAACCTGGCATACGATCAGAACTTCATTATCAGGAAGTTGGGGTATGATAGTAAAGACATCTTCATCATTCCGAATTCAGAGGAGAAGCTGATAACTTTTTCCAAGAAGTTACATGATAAGTTCAGCATTCAGTTTGTCGATACGTTCCGATTTATGAGTCGGGGTCTTGCTTCGCTCGCTGAGTTCTTGCCTGCAGACAAGTTTATAAGTACTACTGAGTTTTTCGCGCCTGATGAGTTGGAGTTGGTTACCCGCAAGGGTGTATTCCCGTATGATTTTGTAGATTATTTTGCTCGACTAGATGATACTCGTCTTCCATCCATCGATGATTTCTATAATAGTCTGACTGATTCCATGATTACAGAGATGGAGTACGCTCATGCAGTGAAAGTCTGGGACAAGTTTCAGTGTGCTACTTTGGGGGAGTACGCTGACTTGTACCTAAAGACGGATGTTCTGATTTTGGCGGATGTATTCGAGAATTTTCGTTCCATATGTTTGGAGACATACAGCCTAGATCCATCTCACTATATTTCTTGTCCAGGGTTCGCTTTCGATGCGATGCTTCGAACCACAGGTGTACAGCTAGAGCTTCTTACCGATTATGATATGTACATGTTTGTGGAGGCTGGTATTAGGGGGGGAGTAGCGCAAAGCATTAAACGTCATTGCGTAGCCAATAACTCCTATATACCTGAGACATATGATGCTTCCAAGCCATCCGCATTCCTGGAGTACATTGATGCGAATAATTTGTACGGGTGGGCGATGTCTCTGCCGCTTCCAATTCGGCATTTCCAATGGGCAGACACATCAATTGATGTCGTGTCTGTCCCAGATGATTCTCCTACAGGCTACATTATTGAGTGTGATGTGGAGTACCCTCCAGAGCTCCACGAAAGTCACAAAGACCTGCCATTTCTTCCTGTAAATCAGTGTCCGCCCGGCTCAAATCAATCAAAGCTGATGACAACACTTGAAAATAAAGAGCACTACATTGTCCACTACAAAAACCTCCAGCAAGCGGTATCTCATGGGCTGAGATTGACTAAGATACACCGAGTCCTGCAGTTTGAGCAGTCGGCATGGTTGGAGCCCTATATTTGGCTGAATACCAACAAGCGGAAAGCAGTAGCTAACGAGTTCGAGAAGGAGTTCTTTAAGCTCGCTGTGAACTCTACATTTGGTAAACTGATGGAAAATAAAAGGCGGAGGCTCAAAATGGAGTTGGTGTGCTCTGAGAAGAGGTTCAAGAAGTTGGTGTGTCGTCCGTCCTTCAAGGACCGTACAATGTACGAACCGAATTTGTCTCTAGTCCACCTTAATCACGAGACCATCATTTTCCACAAGCCGATTTATGCCGGACTGGCTGTACTAGATCTTTCAAAGACTCTCATGTACGACTTCCACTACAATACCATGAAACCCCGTTACCATGACAATATTCACCTGATGTATATGGATACAGACAGTTTTGTGTATGAGATCCAGACAACAGACTTTTACTCAGACCTCAAAGCCGACCCTACACTGATGGCTAAATTCGACACCAGCTGCTACCCTTCCGACCACCCATGCTTCTCCCCCATCAACGAGAAAGTTGTCGGTAAATTTAAAGATGAATGTGCGGGAGAAGTAATGGAGGAGTTTGTAAGCCTACGGGCCAAACTCTACGCCTACAGGTGTGTCGGTAAGAGCGAGAAAAAGGCCAAGGGCATCCAGCGATGTGTGGTCAAAAACCACATAACATTCGATGACTACCTGGATGCCCTGCAAGACCACCGCACAATGAGGGCAGGCGTTAGAGCAATTCGCTCCCGTCAGCACATACTCTATACTGAGTACAGTAATAAGCTGGCCATAACGTGGGAGGACGACAAACGGCTGATCTGCGAAGATGGTATCCACACAGTCCCCCACGGATATGTTGGAGGCGACGAATAATTTTTTTTCTGTAAATAGTTTTTGATTTAAATAGTTTGGCAGTTTGGTAGTTGTTTCCATTTGTTGTATAGTTTTTCTGTTTTTTGTTTTATAGTTTTAATTTTGTTGTACAGTTTATGTTTTTGCTGTACAGTTTTCCATTTTTGTTGTACAGTTTACGTTTTTGATGTATAGTTTCCATTTTTTTTGTAAAGTTTCAGTTTTTTGATGTGTAGTTTCTGTTTTTGCTCCACTTTTGTTGTGTAAAATATGTTCTTAATTTAATAAACACAATTTTACCTACATATTGTTTATTATTTTTAATATAGAACCAATATCCCACGAGGTACTGATACTTATAAATGTCTTACAGAATGGTGAAATGTAATTATACACAAACATTAAAAATATCTGCTTCCATGCAGCTTTTAAACACATGTACGCAAACATGAACTTGTTTATAAAAGTGAAATAGAACGCAGACATTAAAAATATCTGCTTCCATGCAGCTTTTAAAACATGGGTACGCAAACATGAAATTGTTTAGAAATGTAATTATACACAGACATTAAAAATAATTGCTTCCATGCAGCCTTTTAAATACGAGTACGCAAACATGAGAAGAGAATATTACTTGTGAGTTAGGACTCTGAAAAATTTCTGGCCCCGCTAAGATGGGGTAGTAAATGTTTTTTTAATATTATCATTACTTTAACTATCACATCCACAACATTAGTATAAATAACATATATTTTAGTTAAAACCTATAAATGATAAGACTTTAAGAAAAAATTGTGGTTACAACAACGAAATTACTGTGGATTTTGTGGATTTTTGTGGATTTTTGTGGATTTTTGTCTATAAGGGTCATAATAATGCTGGTACGGGATAGAAACTCTACCTTACGTACACAACGTACTTTAGAAACCTACACCCGATGATGACATCCAGATGAAATTAAGATGGCGGTCTCCATTAAATTAGATGGCTGCCTCCAGCAGTCAACGATGGTTTATATATATATATATTTTCCTGATTTTCTAAGTTAATAATTATGATTTTCCAAGATGGTGGATGTAACGAAAAATTGTAACAGGGATGAGTGGGGTGTTCGATGATGATGTCATTGTAACAGAGGAGCGGGGTATTAGATGGTGTATTCGTAATGTAGAGGAGTGGGGTGTTCGATGCGTAGGTTTTTTAATTGAAATTTTATTAAATAATATTTTTTTAATTTTATTTTAAAATTTTGATTATTTAAGTTTTTTTAATTTTTAAATTTTTTTTTCATTAAAATTAGATAATAAATAAAAATTTTCAAGATGGCGGACGAAACTCAAAATGGTGGAATGTTCTAGAAAACAAAATGGCCGCCGGACTTGATGTAATCCAAGATGGCCTCCGTAAGTGACGTCATCCGAGATGGCCGCCGGAGTGACGTCATCCAAGATGGCCGCCTCGAATCCCCGAATCCCCCTCCCCCCTACCCTGTCCCCATATGAACTATATATACCTACTTTTGTAGTAGCGTGTCTTAGTTTATAGTTTAAATAGTCGCAGTATTATGTCGAAGCGTCTAGTAGTATGTCTTATTTAAGAAGTTGTAGAGTATGGAATTACGATACATTTTGTAATACAGTTATAGTTCACAGAGTCGCAGTACCATGTACAGCTAACGTATTTTTATCTTTATTTATTGTGTCTGTATGTATATTAAGAACATTGTAATGCTTTATAGTTATCCTTTTTGCCAATTAAAATAAAAATGCAATATTTCCTGTTTTCATTGGAATAAAATTATTTCACGCGATAACCGCGAAGAGTATGTAACAACCGAACGAGAGTCAGCAACTATCTGCGCTTAGGACATGTTAGGTCCGTTAGGCTGCTCACACATGCAAAGTGCATGGAAGAAACTCGCAGATGCAACATGCGCTTTGCAAATGTTCCGACCGTTACTGCGAAGTTACAGCCACAGTTTAATCAGAGATCTTAGCCCTCTGAATTCTGAAAAATACCACACTGATCACTAGTAACTTCGAAGTAGAGACCGGAAAAATTCGCGCTTTCGATGACCTCTAGGATAGACTTCACAACCCCCTACATATTTAGGCAAATGCCACCTGCTCATTGACTATTGACTCGTGACACCTGTCGACTGGGACGCTTGCGATTCGATACTTTTTTAGTTGAATGTTTTCCATTGGCTCAAAGTCCTTCAGATAAACTGTAAGCCAATCACAGAAGCAATATAAAGGTACAGTTGTTTGGATTCTAGCATATCGTGAAATGAATCCGCGAATTTTTCCGGTCTCTAATTTCGAGTTATAACCAACACTTTATTGTGCCACTAACTGTACTTTAACGCAAGAGTAAAAAAATATCACAGACATATGTAGGTGTTAAATTACTCTAGCGTTGGTGTGGACTCATTTACGTTTTATTTAGAATGACAACTTTTTTTGTTTTCCCGCCGGTACAAGGGACGTCAGTATTTCCGCCGCGTGTCGCGTCTCCTCGGCCGGAGTGGAAGAGGGCCAGAGAGCACACCCGCCGCCATGCATGCCGAGTAGCCGAGCTCTGGCGCACACGCCCAGCCCTGCCCTGCCTCGAGTCGGCCTGCTTCGCCCACCACTACATGCCCGCGGGAGTTCGACCTTCACCCGTCTGACAACCAGGTGAGACCTATTTTGACGTGACAACATCTAATAAATCGATGAACACCGGTTGCACGCGCGAAAAAGTGTCCCGTTAAGATGTGTCCCGTTACGCTCATTGTACGCTTGCGCTGCATCTATCTCTCTTCCACTCGATTTGAACAACCACCGATTTGTCTTTTTAGAGGCACATTAAACTTGAAACACTCCCATTAGTTTCCTACTTTTCATATTATCGTCCTATCCTTAACAGAATAACACAGATTGGAAGAAGTTAAATAGCAAACATGTATAAAAGTTATAGTTAAACTAATCTGTTCGTTAAATTAATCAACATATTTGAATTAATGAGTGCAAAAAAAAAGTAAATTTATCAATTAAATTGTAGATTTCATTTCACTCCTTCTTTGTATCCACACAAAATAGTGATAATTCAATAAAAACGATTCAATTTTATTTATAAAAGTATGCAATCATTTCATCAATGTTTTGTTATGACGTTGTCACGTTAAACTATCGTCCGTAAACCGACTTTAGAGACAACTAATTTTTGTATGATATATTTTTGATTCATGAACACGTCTATGATAGCTTGCCTATCAATAAATGTTCATGGATATTTTTAATTAAATTTATTTTTATTGATTTCTTTAACACCTTCTATGAACGGTTTTTTTGCCGGCAATCCTATACTGTTATTTTTTGTAATTAAATTATCTTTCTTCTGATACCAATTTTTATTGGTTATCATATCGGTGAAGTTATCTAAATTGACTTACCTGTTCGTACCTGCTTGCCAGATAGCTATGAACAAAAATCAGTAGGCAAGCCTACCAAGGCATATTCTCTATGTTAAAAACTATCTGCTGAGACTAAATTTGTGTGGTTATCATAGTAGTGAATGTGATGAAAAAAATTGATTAAAATTAATTTAAATTAAAATAGCCATTAACACTTTTCGATAGGTAAGCTATCATAGGCGTGTTTATAAATCAAAAATGTTTCATAAAATATTGGTTGTTTGTCAAGTCTGTTTATGGACGATAGTTTAACGTGACAACGTCATAACAAAACATTGATGAAATGATTGCATACTTTTGTGAATAAAATTAAATCATTTTTATTTTAATAATAAAAGAATAAATACTTGAAATTATACTAGTAATCAGATTTTTGAAATGCAAGAATAATTATTATTTATTGCCGAAATTGTTGTAATAAGCAATGAAAACCACATTAACTTTTCACTTCACTTTATAAACAGTCGAGTGGAAGATAGATAGATGCGGCGCAAGCGTACAATGAGCGTAACGGGACACAGATTAACGGGACACAGCGTAACGAGACACTTTTTCGTGCGTGCAGGCGGCGTTCATGGATTTATTAGACGTTGTCACGTCAAAAATAGGTCTCATCTGGTTATCAGATGGGTGAAGGTCGATCTCCCACGGGCTCTTATATTATGTAGTCCCGTGCACATTCGTGACGCAGTTTCCCAGTACTCACACAGTCTCCACGCACTGACGTATCCTTCATTGTCGCGAGAGAGCTGTTTTCCCAGTACAGTAGCATCTATCGAAGTGGAGGTTCTTACTTCACGTCCCAAGGCACCATACACAGATGGAATTCAGTCCCACGTAACCAAATTACAAATCTACATATGAAAAAATTAGAACACTAGCATCGTAACCAATAACTCTCTAGTATTGGTTGTTTGGTCACACATATTCTCACCAGATGCTTATTTACCAAACGTTATTTTGTTCTGTATACGTTGACGCATTATTCATTTAAATAAAAACGTGCGTGAATCGTCTCCACTTTTAGATAATATTGTACGTATCTGTTAAAAAAGTTTAAAAAGAAACTTAAAATTTCAGAGATGTATAAAAGTAAATTTTCAGAATTACAATAAAATGAAAAAGCCATATGGCATGTGCAACCGATTCTTAGGTGTCCAAGGATATTTTGTTATTTTATCCTTGTTTAATGACATAAACTAACGTAAAAATTATCTTAAAAACAAGGTGCATAGACACCACATTTGACGGCTCTTTAAAGGCAACGGTAACGGAAAAATAAACAAGGCATTCGTTCGTGTCCCCGGACCAAAGTGGTCAGCGAGCTGTTGTGGGAAGACCCCCTCCCGCGGCCTGGAAGGAGTGGGTGGGGGATGGGGAGGAATGAAACTTCACACAATAAAGGGATAATCAATTTTTACAGTACTCTAATAATTTGAAACACGCGTAGTCATGCGTTGAAATTTTTACATTATTTACTAGTGTATGTCCATGTTTTAATGTAATCTAATACTAAAAATACGTGTTAAAGCTAAAATATGATCGACACACTTATTGGAAAGGTCTATACAAATTGTCACAAATCTAAATCTAACACCGTATTCAATAAGAGAGTTGAGAGTTTAAAATTGTGAATTAGGATTTTCGAAAGTATACAAGAGTATGCAAACTTATGCAAACGTGTGTAAAACTGTTTAAAAGTATGCAAAATTACGCAATTATGTAAAAGTATGAGAAAGTACTTGAACGTTTACAAGAGTATGGGAAAGTATATGCAGCTGCCATCTGTAACCAGCTGTAAATTTGTTTCAATTTAAACTCGTCATCGAGTAATATTCGTTACTTTAATGTTACATATGTTACACATGTTAACTCCATTATCTACTCACTTCCGTTATCCTGTGAGAGTCTAACGACTGTAAAAACATTTCACTTCAAAAACTTAGATACTTTCTACTAGTTATCTAATAGAGTGTTATTATTTTTCACACATTGACCAATGTCATTCTTTTACTTAATACGACCCTAATCGCTGCAGCAAAATCAGTTTTGTAATTAATTTGTTTAAAATTTTGGAAAATAGCTTACGCTGAAGCTTTCTGTGGAAGAAGCATACGTATCTTTAAAATACAAAAATGTCCTGATGTCCTTTTCCACATTTATAATGTTTATTTATCACCGTTGTTGGGTGTGTTAGGACGAGCCACTGCTGTACGGTGTAGTGACAGCGCCTGGTGGGATAGGCAACCTGCCACGCAGATCTGCTGTGTGGAGTAGCATAGTTCTTGTTCTGTTTCAGGGAAGTCACGCAAACAGTGTAGTGCATAATGAGATACAAATACACATTAAACCCCTATCCCAAGCTATAAGAGCCATAAAAGGCTGCATCTGACAGAAGAAACCTAGCAAGCATTCATTTGAAATGATTTCGGGAAAGCATTGATCCTTAAAATCGGGACAGCTTGGCTGGGAATCTAATCCACGGGCACCTCACTGCTATTAGGTACACATTCCTGCAGTAATATTTTTGGCTTAGAATAAAATAATTCTCATATTTTAGATTTAAAATTAATGACATCAATAATTTACTCGATTTGTTTAGATATTTTTTTTAATTTATAAGAAAAATCAACGAAAATCGTTTGTTAATTAGTGGGAAGAAATTAAATAACAATAATTTACCATGCATTAAGAGAGGAATAGAAAATAACAGAGTTAAATGAAATCTTTTGAAAATTCTTTATTTACCGAATCATATGCTGAGTTGCCATTTTGCTCAGTAAATTTTGCAATAAACTCGTTCAGAAATCTCAAGCAAAATAATCGCTTAAATTTTGAATGCCTACCGTAAATATTTGAATTTTCAGAATTGATCACAAATAATAACATGTTAGGCTATGGTTTATCTGTTCTGGTAAGGCTTCAATTCAGTGTGTAAAATGTTTAGCACTCCAAATTATTTTGGTAAAGATTAAACTTCCTATGCAAATTGTAAACAATCGACGCTATGACTCCGTCGGAAAATAAAAATGTTTATTTTTCAGCTTCGAACCAAGTTAGTTTAAGGGTTAGCAAGCTCTCGTGTTTTATGACAAGGCTATTTACAGATCATTTTTACTCAGAGTCGTACAATATGTGCTGGACTACGCACAAGTGCAATAATGTGGTCTTGAGGGGGAGATGTAGGTAGGTACCACTGAGATGTATTTACGTCACTGATACCATCACGGTTCAATTACTTCTAGTTAATTGTTGCATGTAAACATGTTAGTAGTATAGGATAGGGGCTCCGGGGACATGGCGCTGGCGCGTGGTGCCGGTGCCTGTGTCCGCCATCTTGGATTGTGACGTCACGGCGGCCATCTTGGATGGATGTTACCTTGACCTTTGACCTTGACCTTGAATTTGACCTTCAAAATGTGTCAAAATTCTCCAAAATTGGGCAAAATGTGCCCAAAATTCCTCAAAATTTCCATTTTTGTGGAAAAACATTCCACCAAAAAAACTGAAAAAATAAAAAAAATAAAAAAATTCCCTTTCCGAGGGAAAAATTCCCATTTCGAGGGAAAATTTCCCGTTTTTAGTCCTTAAAAATCCCAGTGGCTAGAAATGTCCATATAGTGGCTTAAGCATCCATGTCTACAGCCGCAGATAAGACTCTGACGTCATATTGGATGATGTCGTCACCGTTGCAATTTTGGTTACGGCCGCCATCTTTAACTTTTTTATCATCCGATTTTAATGAATTTTTTTTAAAAAATATAAAAAAATTGAAATAATAAAATTTTAATAAAATACTTATAAGAAATATATAGTTTTACGACACGGAGTTCGGAGTCCTCGGTTCGAACCCGACGAGTGCAAAAAAAAATTAAAAATGACGACCGATCCTTCCCTCGTGGTGGGTGCTGGCAGACTGACTCCCACCACTTTTTTTCAAAGCATATATAACATCATCTAGTATGACGTCATGACCGCCATCTTGTCTGCGATGCTGGAAGCCATCATCATTGTATCGTCGACTAGAGTGCACCGACGCCATGTTAGTTTAATTCTTACCCGCTAGAGTGCAGTAATCATTTATTATTACTGTGACACCCGCCATCTTGTAATTTGGCCGCCATCTTGAAAATCCGTAATTATTTAGCTAGAGATGCGGGAAAAAGTTCAAAATTCATCAAATAAATCACCCATTAATTTAAATATTGATTCGATCGCTTCCTGTCCTTGGTTCGATACCCGACCGATGCAATAATGTTTAATTTTATGTAAAATAATAATAATTTCAATAAACCATGTTCAACATTCTTAAAGAGACTTTAAAACCTCTACTGCCATTATCCTAAAAGCCATCAACACCACCACCTTGGAAAATTCGTAATTATATTTCTAGAGATTCGGGAAAAAGTTACAAATTCATTAAATAAATTTGCAAACAATTAAATGATTAATTAGGTCGACTTAGGCCCTTGGCACGATTCGGAATGAAGATGAAAAATAATAAACTTAATAGTGGCAGGTTCGACAAAGAAAACAACACAAGTTCTTTCACAAAATAAACTTTATTACATAATTTCTACTTTACTACACGAACACTTGCAAAAGTTAACATTATAATAATCATTTACGTCCGCATAGGCGTGAAATGACTAATTCTTAGCTCCAATCGGTTTATACTAGAAAGAGTCCAACCAGAACCTTTACAGACATAGTCCTCCTCTTCTTGACAGAGTTTCCGGATACCATTTTTAAAAGTATGCTTCACATCATCAGAACTGTAAATTACTGCAGCCGATGTCTTGAATGCACACTTCTTCACTTCGTCTTCGAATGGATACGACTTTCCATATAGACAGTCCAACCACAAGTTATATTTCAAAGGTCCGTTTGTCGCTACGTCATCAGTAAGCTGATTGATTATGTTCTGTCTAATATCATCAAGAAAAGTACAAATGTCCTTCAACTCACCGAACGTATTTAGATAATAATAGTCTTTCAACGTTCCACGAAATGCAGACTGCGCCAAGTAGAATCCATTATCGTTTACTTGTAATGCACCGAACACAGTCTTAGGTTTAGTTCCATGTCCAGACGTCATAGCAATCGGTTTCTGCACATCTGTTTTTTGCTTGTACGCTCACGAGTCTCCAATCTAAAGCGAGGAGTCGAAATGTTGACAGGTAGTTCAGCAGGAGCACAGACTCCATCTTTACATTTTTTCGCATGATGTCGCAAACTGTCAATTCGAGTAAACCATTTAAGGCACTCATCACAGCGAAACTTCATTCGAGAAGGATTCTTCGTGCATTTGCTCCGCTCATGTCTTCGTGCATCATGGGAAAATGCGAACGACGTATCACAGTAGCTGCAAGGATACCGTGGTGATGAAGACGAGCCTTTCAGACCTGATCCAGATACAGGCGTTGCAACAGTAGTACCATTTCCAGGCATACTCTTATGCACATCGATGCATCGTTGTTGCGCCGAAACCTTTACTTTCTGCCGCACAGCAGGACCTTTGCATGCCTTCATGTGCGTTTTCATATTATCTTTTCTGGCAAACTGCTTATGACATTTCTCACAAACAAACATTTTACGATATAGGTTCTTGGCACATTCGCTCCTCTCGTGTCGTCGAGCATTGCTGCTGTTTGAGAAAATCTTGTCACAGTAACAACACCGATGTTCGTTAGTTGTTGTCGATTCGGCATCCATTGAAGCCTCCATCGAGGGCGAAACGAAGTTCGTCCAGTATTCCTGCACAGCCAGCCCTACCGGCATTAAAGTCTCTTCTGCTGGTGGTATCGCGTCTGATGAAGTCTCCTCCAGTGTTGTCGCCGTGGTTGTCAACGGAATCTGCTCCTTCTCCGTCGTAGCTGTCGTCAAGGTTCCCGTAGTCGACGGTACAACCTCCATCGAGTTCGACGTTAAAGACGGTAAAGATGCCATCGAGGTCTCAAGAACAGCTAATTGACACGACTTATGCACCAGAAGAAACAAACTAGACGATCCTTACACCGCCGACGTCAGTAACAAACTGAGCGATCTACTGTCTAGGACTCGCTTATACCTACATGCACCGTATGGAATAATACGCTAGTCAAATCAAGAACCATTTACAATAATACTAGAGTCAAATCTACAAATTAAAAAAGAGGATCATTTGATCGAAAAAAAATTCGATCTCTCCAATATACACCAGGCTCCAAGAGCTACAATTCACGTCATCAGATCCATCTACATTTTGCTCCTATGCTTCAATTGACCATTAGCTGCAAGCGCTCCAACAGCTCCATCAGCTCCAACACGTAATTTACGCAATGTACGCACAATACATGCAATTTACATGCAATAAATGTAATGATCACACAGTACACACAGGAAACGGAACGTACACACAGCACACACAGGAAACGGAACGTACACACAGTAAACGGAACGTACACACAGTACACACAGGAAACGGAACGTATACACACAGTACACACAGGAAACGGAACGTACACACAGTACACACACACAGGAAACGGAACGTACACACAGTACACACACACAGGAAACGGAACGCACACACAGAAAACGGAACGTACACACAGTACACACAGGAAACAAAACGTACACACAGTACACACAGGAAACAGAACGTACACACAGGAAACGGAACGTACACACAGTACACACAGGAAACGAAACGTATACACACAGTACACACAGGAAAACGGAACGTACACGCAGGAAACGGAACGTACACGCAGGAAACGGAATGATCACAGGCTCCAAAATTCATTGGCTCCAATATTCATTGACTCCAATATTCATTGTCTCCAATATTCATTTACTCCAATATACATTTACTCCAATATTAATTGGCTTCAATATTCATTGGCTCCATCAGTCATTGTCACCAACAGTCTTTTGGCTCTAAATATATTTAGCTAGAATTCTTCGAGTCTAAGAGACTATGAGGCCACATGGCTACGAGTCTAAAATGATCTAGATATTAACGAGTTATACACGGCTTGCGAGGCTAGAGCTACGAAGCTTCTAGTTCACAAGTTTACGTGACTGCGAGGATACAGGACTACAAGTCTACATGAGTACTTGACTACGAAGCTACTCGTCTACAAGGCTCCAATTGCAGCATCTGTCTTCGTCAGAATTTTCTCTCTTGCTCCAACTGCACCACCACCATTATGTTATAAGATTACATGGATACATGCTTACGTAGCTACAAGTCTACGAGGCTCCAATGCATCATGACTACGCGACTTCAAGCAATGAGGTTACGAGACTACGTGAATACTAATCTTCAAGTTTACGAGACTGCGAGGCTACAGAGCTACGAAGCCTCTAGAAAAAGAGTTTGCGTGACTGCGAGGATAGAGGTCATCAAGTCTACATGTGTACTTGACTACGAAGCTACTCATCTACAAGGCTCCAGTTGCCGTATCTGTCTTCGACGATATTTTCTCTTTTGTTCCAACTGCACCAACAGCATTATGTTATAAGATTACATGGATACTTGCCTACGTAGCTTCAAGTATACGAGGCTCCATTACAACATGTCTACGCGACTACGAGCCATGAGGTTACGAGACTACGTGACTACGAATCTTCAAGTTGACGAGACTGCGAGGCTACAGAGCTACGAAGCCTCTAGAAAACGAGTTTACGTGTCTGCATGAATACAGGAATACAAGTCTGCATGAGTTCTTGACTACGAAGCTACTCGTCTACAAGGCTCCAATTACTACATTTGTCTTCGACGGAATTTTCTCTTTTGCTACATCTGTTTCATCAGCATTATGTTATAAGATTACAAGGCTACTTGCTTACGTAGCTTCCAGTCTACGAGGCTCCAATGCATCATGACTACGAGACTACGTGCCATGAGGTTACGAGACTATGCGATTGCAAGTCTTCAAGGTTACGTGATCGCGAGGCTATAGGACTACCAAGCTTCCAGAACGTATGGTTACGAGACTGCATGACTAATTGGCGGCGCGGCTACGTAACTTCATGTCTCTAACTGACTACAATAGCACTATTCAGTGGTGAGAGTTAATTTATCTCATGCAAAGGTACTTGCTGCAAATAGTTCCGCGTTTCATCAGATGACGTCACATGTTGCTTGCAATTAAATAATATTTATTTCTTATATGCGGGATGCTCACTATCGATCGCATAAGAAGGATGGCTTCGTTTGTCTCCAAGGAGAAGGAAGTTCGTCCTTCCTGCTAGTGCTTCTCAGATTTCTCACGGTCCGACATCTTGGATTGCGACGTTACGACGACCATCTTTGATGGATGTGACCTTGACCTTTGACCGAAACCGCAGGAATGATCGCAAGCACTCGGATTAATCATCAAAATATTGATAAGAATAATTAGGATCACACGGAGAAAACCATCACAATATTGATAAGAATAATCAGAAGCACACGGAGAAAAACGACACATGTTTTCTTTGATATCATAAAATTACAGGAAAAAAAAATTTAAAAATAAAAATAAATAAATAAAAAATTTAAAAAAATAAAAAATACATAAACTCATTCTGCTAGCTTGTAAACTTATCATTGTTGAGCAAAGATAGAGTTTTAGTACAAGCCAGAATTTTATGTATTTTTTAATTTTTTTAAATTTTTTATTAATTTATTTTTATTTTTAATTTTTTTTTTCCTGTAATTTTATGATATAAAAGAAAACATGTGTCGTTTTTCTCCGTGTGCTTCTGATTATTCTTATCAATATTGTAATGGTTTTCTCCGTGTGCTCCTGATTATTCTTATCAATATTTTGATGATTAATCCGAGTGCTTGCGATCATTCTTGCGGTTTCGGTCAAAGGTCAAGGTCACACCCATCAAAGATGGTCGTCGTAACGTCGCAATCCAAGATGTCGGACCGTGAGAAATCTGAGAAGCACTAGCAGGAAGGACGAACTTCCTTCTCCTTGGAGACTAACGAAGCCATCCTTCTTATGCGATCGATAGTGAGCATTCCGCATATAAGAAATAAATATTATTTAACTGCAAGCAACATGTGACGTCATCTGATGAAAAGCGGAACTACTTGCAGCAAGTACCTTTGCATGAGATAAATAAACTCTCACCACTGAATAGTGCTATTGTAGTCAGTTAGAGACATGAAGTTACGTAGCCGCGCCGCCAATTAGTCATGCAGTCTCGTAACCATACGTTCTGGAAGCTTGGTAGTCCTATAGCCTCGCGATCACGTAACCTTAAAGACTTTCAATCGCATAGTCTCGTAACCTCATGGCACGTAGTCTCGTAGTCATGATGCATTGGAGCCTCGTAGACTTGAAGCTACGTAAGCAAGTAGCCTTGTAATCTTATAACATAATGCTGATGAAACAGATGTAGCAAAAGAGAAAATTCCGTCGAAGACAAATGTAATAATTGGAGCCTTGTAGACGAGTAGCTTCGTAGTCAAGAACTCATGCAGACTTGTATTCCTGTATCCATGAAGACACGTAAACTCGTTTTCTAGAGGCTTCGTAGCTCTGTAGCCTCGCAGTCTCGTCAACTTGAAGATTCGTAGTCACGTAGTCTCGTAACCTCATGGCTCGTAGTCGCGTAGACATGTTGTAATGGAGCCTCGTAGACTTGAAGCTACGTAGGCAAGTATCCATGTAATCTTATAACATAATGCTGTTGGTGCAGTTGGAACAAAAGAGAAAATTCCGTCGAAGACAGATACGGCAACTGGAGCCTTGTAGATGAGTAGCTTCGTAGTCAAGTACACATGTAGACTTGATGACCTCTATCCTCGCAGTCACACAAACTCTTTTTCTAGAGGCTTCGTAGCTCTGTAGCCTCGCAGTCTCGTAAACTTGAAGATTCGTATTCACGTAGTCTCGTAACCTCATTGCTTGAAGTCGCGTAGTCATGATGCATTGGAGCCTCGTAGACTTGTAGCTACGTAAGCATGTATCCATGTAATCTTATATCATAATGGTGGTGGTGCAGTTGGAGCAAGAGAGAAAATTCTGACGAAGACAGATGCTGCAATTGGAGCCTTGTAGACGAGTAGCTTCGTAGTCAAGTACTCATGTAGACTTGTAGTCCTGTATCCTCGCAGTCACTTAAACTTGTGAACTAGAAGCTTCGTAGCTCTAGCCTCGCAAGCCGTGTATAACTCGTAAATATCTAGATCATTTTAGACTCGTAGCCATGTGGCCTCATAGTCTCTTAGACTCGAAGAATTCTAGCTAAATATATTTAGAGCCAAAAGACTGTTGGTGACAATGACTGATGGAGCCAATGAATATTGAAGCCAATGAATATTGGAGTAAATGTATATTGGAGTAAATGAATATTGGAGACAATGAATATTGGAGTCAATGAATATTGGAGCCAATGAATTTTGGAGCCTGTGAACATTCCGTTTCCTGCGTGTACGTTCCGTTTCCTGCGTGTACGTTCCGTTTTCCTGTGTGTACTGTGTGTATACGTTTCGTTTCCTGTGTGTACTGTGTGTACGTTCCGTTTCCTGTGTGTACGTTCTGTTTCCTGTGTGTACTGTGTGTACGTTTTGTTTCCTGTGTGTACTGTGTGTACGTTCCGTTTTCTGTGTGTGCGTTCCGTTTCCTGTGTGTGTGTACTGTGTGTGTGTACTGTGTGTACGTTCCGTTTCCTGTGTGTACTGTGTGTATACGTTCCGTTTCCTGTGTGTACTGTGTGTACGTTCCGTTTACTGTGTGTACGTTCCGTTTCCTGTGTGTGCTGTGTGTACGTTCCGTTTCCTGTGTGTACTGTGTGATCATTACATTTATTGCATGTAAATTGCATGTATTGTGTGTACATTGCGTAAATTACGTGTTGGAGCTGATGGAGCTGTTGGAGCGCTTGCAGCTAATGGTCAATTGAAGCATAGAAGCAAAATGTAGATGGATCTGATGACGTGAATTGTAGCTCTTGGAGCCTGGTGTATATTGGAGAGATCGAATTTTTTTTCGATCAAATGATCCTCTTTTTTAATTTGTAGATTTGACTCTAGTATTATTGTAAATGGTTCTTGATTTGACTAGCGTATTATTCCATACGGTGCATGTAGGTATAAGCGAGTCCTAGACAGTAGATCGCTCAGTTTGTTACTGACGTCGGCGGTGTAAGGATCGTCTAGTTTGTTTCTTCTGGTGCATAAGTCGTGTCAATTAGCTGTTCTTGAGACCTCGATGGCATCTTTACCGTCTTTAACGTCGAACTCGATGGAGGTTGTACCGTCGACTACGGGAACCTTGACGACAGCTACGACGGAGAAGGAGCAGATTCCGTTGACAACCACGGCGACAACACTGGAGGAGACTTCATCAGACGCGATACCACCAGCAGAAGAGACTTTAATGCCGGTAGTGCTGGCTGTGCAGGAAAACTGGACGAACTTCGTTTCGCCCTCGATGGAGGCTTCAATGGATGCCGAATCGACAACAACTAACGAACATCGGTGTTGTTACTGTGACAAGATTTTCTCAAACAGCAGCAATGCTCGACGACACGAGAGGAGCGAATGTGCCAAGAACCTATATCGTAAAATGTTTGTTTGTGAGAAATGTCATAAGCAGTTTGCCAGAAAAGATAATATGAAAACGCACATGAAGGCATGCAAAGGTCCTGCTGTGCGGCAGAAAGTAAAGGTTTCGGCGCAACAACGATGCATCGATGTGCATAAGAGTATGCCTGGAAATGGTACTACTGTTGCAACGCCTGTATCTGGATCAGGTCTGAAAGGCTCGTCTTCATCACCACGGTATCCTTGCAGCTACTGTGATACGTCGTTCGCATTTTCCCATGATGCACGAAGACATGAGCGGAGCAAATGCACGAAGAATCCTTCTCGAATGAAGTTTCGCTGTGATGAGTGCCTTAAATGGTTTACTCGAATTGACAGTTTGCGACATCATGCGAAAAAATGTAAAGATGGAGTCTGTGCTCCTGCTGAACTACCTGTCAACATTTCGACTCCTCGCTTTAGATTGGAGACTCGTGAGCGTACAAGCAAAAAACAGATGTGCAGAAACCGATTGCTATGACGTCTGGACATGGAACTAAACCTAAGACTGTGTTCGGTGCATTACAAGTAAACGATAATGGATTCTACTTGGCGCAGTCTGCATTTCGTGGAACGTTGAAAGACTATTATTATCTAAATACGTTCGGTGAGTTGAAGGACATTTGTACTTTTCTTGATGATATTAGACAGAACATAATCAATCAGCTTACTGATGACGTAGCGACAAACGGACCTTTGAAATATAACTTGTGGTTGGACTGTCTATATGGAAAGTCGTATCCATTCGAAGACGAAGTGAAGAAGTGTGCATTCAAGACATCGGCTGCAGTAATTTACAGTTCTGACGATGTGAAGCATACTGTTAAAAATGGTATCCGGAAACTCTGTCAAGAAGAGGAGGACTATGTCTGTAAAGGTTCTGGTTGGACTCTTTCTAGTATAAACCGATTGGAGCTAAGAATTAGTCATTTCACGCCTATGCGGACGTAAATGATTATAATAATGTTAACTTTTGCAAGTGTTCGTGTAGTAAAGTAGAAATTATGTAATAAAGTTTATTTTGTGAAAGAACTTGTGTTGTTTTCTTTGTCGAACCTGCCACTATTAAGTTTATTATTTTTCATCTTCATTCCGAATCGTGCCAAGGGCCTAAGTCGACCTAATTAATCATTTAATTGTTTGCAAATTTATTTAATGAATTTGTAACTTTTTCCCGAATCTCTAGAAATATAATTACGAATTTTCCAAGGTGGTGGTGTTGATGGCTTTTAGGATAATGGCAGTAGAGGTTTTAAAGTCTCTTTAAGAATGTTGAACATGGTTTATTGAAATTATTATTATTTTACATAAAATTAAACATTATTGCATCGGTCGGGTATCGAACCAAGGACAGGAAGCGATCGAATCAATATTTAAATTAATGGGTGATTTATTTGATGAATTTTGAACTTTTTCCCGCATCTCTAGCTAAATAATTACGGATTTTCAAGATGGCGGCCAAATTACAAGATGGCGGGTGTCACAGTAATAATAAATGATTACTGCACTCTAGCGGGTAAGAATTAAACTAACATGGCGTCGGTGCACTCTAGTCGACGATACAATGATGATGGCTTCCAGCATCGCAGACAAGATGGCGGTCATGACGTCATACTAGATGATGTTATATATGCTTTGAAAAAAAGTGGTGGGAGTCAGTCTGCCAGCACCCACCACGAGGGAAGGATCGGTCGTCATTTTTAATTTTTTTTTGCACTCGTCGGGTTCGAACCGAGGACTCCGAACTCCGTGTCGTAAAACTATATATTTCTTATAAGTATTTTATTAAAATTTTATTATTTCAATTTTTTTATATTTTTTAAAAAAAATTCATTAAAATCGGATAATAAAAAAGTTAAAGATGGCGGCCGTAACCAAAATTGCAACGGTGACTACATCATCCAATATGACGTCAGAGGCTTATCTGCGGCTGTAGACATGGATGCTTAAGCCGCTATATGGACATTTCTAGCCACTGGGATTTTTAAGTACTAAAAACGGGAAATTTTCCCTCGAAATGGGAATTTTTCCCTCGGAAAGGGAATTTTTTTATTTTTTTTATTTTTTCAGATTTTTTGGTGGAATGTTTTTCCACAAAAATGGAAATTTTGAGGAATTTTGGCCACATTTTGCCCAATTTTGGAGAATTTTGACACATTTTGAAGGTCAAATTCAAGGTCAAGGTCAAAGGTCAAGGTAACATCCATCCAAGATGGCCGCCGTGACGTCACAATCCAAGATGGCGGACACAGGCACCGGCACCACGCGCCAGCGCCATGTCCCCGGAGCCCCTATCCTATACTACTCATGTTCAGTTAAAAAATGTTTAAAAATTTACTTAAAAATAAAAAAAGATACATTGTTTATTCAGTAGAATCACAACATTGCAAGTGTTCGTAGTATTTTAAGTTAACAATGTATATTTTTAAATTCAAATACAATCTCTTTTTGTTTGCATACAGCACAGCTTTTAACTAAAGTATATTGTTTCCACAATTAAATAATTACATGTAGGATATTTACATCGATCGAGCAAATCATAGGAAAACAAGAAAATAATATCTGAGAGTAATTATTTTACGAGTTGATGTATTTGATTGAAACTGGTTTCAATTGGTAACATGTTGGAATTGCTTCTAAACACATGCACAGGTATAAACATGTTTTATTGATGTTAGTCGTGGCTTCTGAGAAAAAATGGGAGATAATGCTGTTCACGTAACAAATGGTCATTTACGCCGGAGAAATAATTAAACATTTGCCTGCATATAGATTTAACTATTTTCAATACAGTCCAAGAAAACGTATAGCTCATGCAGTCATAGGGGTTCTAAGTAATGTACACAAAGTGTGAGTAGCTTTGTCTGTAAGAAATGACGCTTAGAAATAACACATTTAAAATAGTAAATAATGAACACTACTATGATATGTTAATATTTTACTTCCGAACTGTTGAAACTGTTGTATTACGATCTAAATTGGAAGAGTTCGAAAACTACAATATCTTCTTTCGGCACAAGTAATCAAGTTTCGTTGCCAAGTGTAACTATTTCCACAACTGAAGCTGCTCACTTGGAATAAAGTGTTTTTTCTTCCCCGCGCTCCCATTAGTACCAAGTGATTACAGCTATTTTTATACTTTGTTGTATTATTCTAAGGATATAAGTTTGAAATAAAAATCCGAGAAAGGAAGTGCATATTTAACTTTCTTAAGGGGTAGTTGATTAAATGAATAAGCTTCTATTTTTTTTTGGTGGTTTTAATTCAATAGATAATGTTACATTAAGTAATAATTAAAAACGATTTCATCAACAGATAAGTGATAATTATTTTTTATAAATATAAAGACCTAAATTATTTTACAATTTGGTAATAAATTATAAATATGAAATCGGTGCAACTTAATTTAAATTAAATTTTTTTATTATATCTTTCGTTGAAAAACTTTTCGTTTTTGTGAAATATTGACTATAAATAATAATATAAATTTGATTTCCTAAAAGCACGAAAAATTGTACCAACTATAGTTTAAAAATTACTTTTTATTCTTTTATGAATGATTTTCTAAAAATAACGCTTTTTACGAAAAACGCTACACGAGCAGTTACTTAATACCTCATAGTTTGCCTAGTTTTCAAATATAAACATGCATTTAATAACTTCAAATACCATTAAATAAACATGCATTGAATTTCCCAAATATCTACGAACAATAGACAATAGAAATATTACGGATCAATTTAAAATCATGATAAAATCAACAACATTATGGAAGCAAAATATTTTAGGATAACCTCCTAAGGCAAACATAGCTTTCAAAATTTATGTCTAATCCGAACTTCTTTAGCATATGCTAGTTCCCAAAACTTAGTAGTGCTAATGCTTGGGATTGAACTCGTGACCTTGCAACGCGGAGCGATGTCTCAGCGATCACCAAAAACATCCGTTAACCAAATAAGAAACAAATGGACGTAAAGGAAAGTCTTGTAAACATTACGTTGCTGGACAGTCGGGTTATGCATCAGAAGTATTAAATTTTTTAGTTTATGTTTAAAATATAAATATTTCGTTAAAATGCGTATAAAATATTTGATAATCCACGATACATAAACGTTATATTACAAAAATTACTTTGTAAGTTTATCTCATGACTGTTTTAAAAATTAAAAAAGGCCTTTGAAAGTATAAGTATAAGTTTATAAAAACATTTAATCTGACTGTGTACTTTTTCAAAGTAAATATACAAAGTTATTTTTTAATTTTTTTAATACTCGCCATAAATCTTAGTTACGACGCCAAAATTGGTTAAATTTTTATTTTTATTTTTCGTTACTTATTTAAAGAAAATAATATTATGTGGTATTGCATAATAAAAATTAAATTTTTCTCTCACTTAAACAGCGATTAATATTGCACGCAGTATTCAGCAATATATGAACTGCTGGTGCAGCAAACAGGAATAATACAGGCATACTCAGAGCTGGCTCGTAAATACATATTACTCTCGAACCAGTCATCAGTTCGCGGGAACTGTACAAGTGTCATTATTCGTGTAAAGTCTGTGCCATGTAAACTGTCTCAATACTGACAGTTCTCCATAAAAGTACCAGTGTTACACATTTCCCAAGAACCATTTCTTGCAAAGCAACGTACGGTGATTGTTTACGAAGGCTGACAATCACACAAATACTATACTCCTGCATGTTCCATCCAAAATACAAAGTTTTAAGTGAATTGACTGATGTCAATACCCGAAATAGGCGTTTAAAATAATTTTGTTAACCATTTACTAGTCGAGTGCGGGTGAACGCTGTAAAAAAACCCAGGCCAGCACCTGGGCGCGCACAGATTGACCCCGGGCCGGGCCGCTTAAAGAGGAACATGCCGCACAGGCGGAGGGCGAACGAGTGAAAAGTGCGGGAAATAACTACTGCTATTTGTGGCCCCGGTTCCTCACACGGCCAGAAGGACAGGCCTTGGGTTGCCCAGCGTAAATATCTTCGTTGAGGGGGTTGTATACTAAATTATAATGTTTCTCTGAATTCGAGCATTTACTCATAACTTTAGATAAATTCATAACTTCAATTTATTTAATTTAAATTAAAACCTATCATAAACTTAATGCATATAATCATATTTAATACAATTTTAATTACAAATTAGGGGGTATTTTGTTTCATTAAATGCTTATCTTTGCTAAGGAAAGCATGCGTAAAATATTAAATATTTGTTTTTCTGAAATTTCTTAAAGATCATTATATTTTCAGGGTCTTCGGCCAATGGATTTTTATTATTTATGATAATGTCTTTAAAAATTAATATTTTGTCATTACATACAAAATGTAAAATTCAAAATATTACGACACACAATTTCAGGAAAGTATAAAAATCAAAACTGAGCTCAAAGGTTCTCAAAATCTATTTCTTACTTTTAATTTAGAATAAAATTATTTTAAAAACTTTTGATTTTATTCAAAGTATTAATTAATTTAAGTAAGCGGACAAAATACTAATTTTAAAATGGAAAATATCAAAGGAAATTACATTCTTTAATGTACTATTTGGTTTTCAGACAGCTTTGTTGAAATATTCCTGTGCGACCCTCTCAAGTACATGCTTTGGATTATATGACTGATTCCTCCCGTGTCTTCCATATACTGTGCTTCTTGTCATTACTTACTTTTATGATGATTTATATTTGGGAAAAAAATATAAAAGCCAATTTTTGAAAAATGCAGATAGTTGTCAAATTGCCTATTCAGCATTTCCGAGTCGTATCACCTAATAGTTTAAGACATTCAGAGTAAGTTACACCTTCGATGTTTTTTTTACAACTTTATTGCCTTTAATACATTCTTGCGGTATACTTTCACTTAGGACTTACACAAATATGGGCCATTTTTCGTGTCAACATTTTTCAAACTATATGTTTCAAAGCTCTTCTATCTTATTGTAAGAATCCTGTCCACCAATAACTAAAATAAAAAAAAGGCCTCTGAATGCCTCAGTGAATAAAACTTTCACCAGTGAGATGATACTGAGATGATTCTGAGAAAAATAAAGTGCATCACTACTTCTTAAAGATTAATTAATCAACGAGCTGAAATTTACATACTGGCGATTCAAGATACATCCATTGGTGTTTCGAGTTCCAGTCGTTAGATGTCGGACTTGACTGCTTATTTGCAGGAAACAAGGTTAAAGCAGTTCCACTCAGTCACATCGCATTTGTGGTATTAAAGGCCGTGGCTCGACGCATCTACCCTCTCCCCTGCGGCAGTTTATAAGTTATGCTAACTATTCCGGGTCACGTATCCAAGTTCATCCCTTGATCCTGTGGTACATGACACTTGCTGTTTTAATTGAGAACGTTAAAAAATACTCTCCATAAAAAAAACTTGTGTTATAAAAATTGGTTGTCTGTAAAGTCGGTTTACGGACGATAGTTTAACGTGACAACGTCGTAACAAAACATTGATGAAATGATTGCATACTTTTATGAATCAAATTGAATCATTTTTATTGAATTATCACTATTTTATATGGATACAAAGAAGGAGTGAAATTAAATCTACAATTTAATTGATAAATTTACTTTTATTTGCACTCATTAATTCAAATATGTTTATTACTTTAACGAACAGATTATTTTAACTATAACTTTTATACATGTTTGCTATTTAACTTCTTCCAATCTGTGTCAATCTGTTAAGGATAGGACGATGATAGGAAAAGTAGGAAACGAATGGGAGTGTTTCAAGTTTAATGTGCCTCGAAAAAGTCAAATCCATGGTTGTTCCAATCGAGTGGAAGAGAGATAGATGCGGCGCAAGCGTACAATGAGCGTAACGGGACACAGCGTAATGGGACAATGTGCGTTACGGGACACTTTTTCGTGAGTGCAGCTGGCGTTCATCGATTAATTAGACGTTGTCACGCCAAAAATAAATTCTGATCGCAAAATGTATACGAAAGAAAATATTTCCACAAGACACGACATAAAATTGTTTGTGTTGTGATATCCGAGTTTTTGTTATGACCAGGATCTTTCGACGTACTGAATTAAAACAGCAAGCATCATATATACCACTTGATAAATGTACATGTATTGGATAATACCGTCAGGATGAAGGGATAAAATTGGATACGGAGTACGGCATAGTTACCGAATTTATGACTACTGAGTTGGAATCTCGAAACTAAAATAGTTCGGAACACTTTATAGCAAGGGAGGTCACGTGACCATGATCATGTAACCAACCATACCTAACCATACCTAACCATACCTAACCATACCTAACCATACCTAACCATACCAAAAAAAAATTCAATCAGTTAATATTACCTAAAAAAAAAAAAATTATAGATACCAGTTAGATACGTATTTATATGAAAGATGAATTTTTTCAAAACTGAAGTGGTTCAAGTCGAACTGGAAATTATTTTACAAAAATAAGTAGGGGATGTATAGGAAGATTTAGAATATAACCGACAATCTGTACGTTCATCAGAAAAAAAAAATAATTTTCAGACATCTTTGCAACTTACGGTCCAAACAACTGAAAAAATTATTAAATTATTTATTGTAAAAATTCTGTAAGTAATTAAGATATAACACTGACCGATCAGATAGCGTTTAATTAAACTAAGTTGTACTAAGAACGCAAATCTTTTTGCTGTAGAAATATTATTTCACTGAAATAATTTGGGTTAACGCCTATATTTTCCACATAATTTTGTGGGGAAATAACGCTGTGGTTGTAGAAATTCATTCAATTAAGAATAATTAAGACGCTTAATTTTCCATCATAAATATTTTCTCTATTAATTACAATAAAAAAAAATTCAGCCCCAACTTCAATGACGTACACCAATCATGTAGATGTTTTCAACTTATTTGGTCGTGATGAATCTTCAGTTGAAGTTCGTCGGTTGAACTCGGACTCATGCTGTATAGTGAATTTTGAGCCAGCTAATAGCATTAAAACTATGAATTTATGTTGGTGTTTTCTTTCGATCAAGATGCCTTAAAAAATACGTACGTGTTGTACATTGAAAAATAGGGGAAGACAGACTGTGATTAAGATTAGTTTTGTTCAGATGTTGACAGGAATGATTCCAAGATGTTAAGGCTTATCGGGAGTGCAGTGTACTACAAAGAGCTATGAAACCTGGGACCTTGTTGAATTTGCTCTCCAACTCACCATTGGCATGCTGCAACACCCGGAACATCGGGGGAACAAAATTTGACCGGGACTTTCAATGGTAATTAAGTGTATACAAGAATTTGCATCGTCAGACATGGTCAGAACAGCCAATGGGTCGGGCGCTGAACATACAAGTGGCTCTGCACAGTGTCCGGGCTCGGGTGACCAGTAGCGTACACATCATTTTTTCGTTTCTGTTGAGGGGGAAGGGGGATAGTACGTTTTTTCCCGCTGTTTGATTTCAAATTATTTCCTTTTTTTGTGAGAATAATAGACCTTTTGGGGGATTCCATATGATTTCCGAAGAAGGAGGGGGTTGTTCCTCCCATCACTTCCAGGGGTGGCAGCCACTCCCGAGGACTCACCTGCAGACAGGCGGAGGTCTGCCCAGTCTGCCCACGGAGAGCGGTGGTTCTGCCGGCAGTCTTCCACGTCCCCGGGGCGAGCACGCGACAAGCAGCGACAAGCAGCGACGAGGGTCACAGCGCGGCGGCCAGCAGGAGTGCTGGTCCTCGGCAGCCCGCACCGCTCGTCGCGACTCCGAGCGCCAACTGAGCGTCGCGGCGCACGAGCGCGTCTCCCTCCCCTACCCCCCACCATCCACCCCTCCCGCCCCTCCTGCCCCTTCGACAGTCACCCCTCCCGCCGTCAGAGTGGCGGCCGTGTTGCTGGAGCCGGACTGATACAGACATGGGCTTTGATAGGGAGTTGACGTCTTGATGAGATCTATACTGGAATATCTATATCATAGTTGAACATTGTCAATAAAACAGGCAAACCATAGTTGTGGTGCCGGGGTATTGGAGCCGATTTCACGTAAATTAAAATATGGCATTAGTTTTTTGCCAAAAAGGTCAAATTTCTAAGATATGACGTTTTGGTGAAATATACGTTTTACGTTATTTTAGGTTAAATCCATGTATAAATTTTAAAACATTTAATTAAATTCTAATTATTTAATTACATAACTATTATTATATAATGCAAATGTTATTAGTATACACTAATATTATTATATATACAAATATAGTACTAAGTTAACGATGAAACCAACTAATTACTCAAAACTTCGGAAGCTTCTTTTTCGTGAATTTCTTGAATATATTGGAACAGTCCCTTTTTAAACTCCAGCAATAATCTGCCATCATGTGCGTATTCCATCTTCCTTGATAGCGGTCCTCCATAATTTTAATATCTTGATGAAATCATTCACCTTGTTACCCACTACTGTCTCCTAAATTTTCAGGAAAGCGGTCCAGGTGGTTGTGTAAATAGTGCATCTTAATACTCATGTTACACCCAAGGATTTTGAAATTTTTAAGCATATTGTTTAGCAGTTCAACATTGTTTATGCTTTTCTTCAGCCCAGAAAATTTCCGACAAATGCAACAAATGAATTCCAGGTTTTTCGTTCAGCCTCATTCAAGGAATTTGCGAAGGCATGGTACTTAATTAATTTTCTTATTTCTGAGCTATTAAATATTTTTGCTTTAATTTTTCCCTTACTCAAGTGAGGCATTTTTTTTCCCATATAAACGCCAAGCATTATCCATTCTTTTCAAGACCCTTTACAAACTGCTTCATAAGGCCCAGCTTGATATGCAGTAGAGGAAAGATTATTTTTTCTCGTTGAACTAAAGGTTCGTTAGTAACGTTTTTTCCTTCAACGACCATGTCTTCTCTCTTAGGCCACTCTTGTCTAACCCAGTGGTGTATTTTGTCTCTGCTATCCCAAAGGCACAAGAAACAAGGATATTTGCTGTGGCCACTTTGCTGTCCGAGGAGAAAGTTTACCATTTTTAAGACTAAGACCAAATTGATGGTGCTATATGTTTATTTCATTGTCGTTGAGTGAGCAATTGGTATTGAACCATATATGTTCCCATTGTGTAGAAGAATACATTTCAAGCTTCTCTTTGAGCTATCAATAAATAGGCACCAATAATATGGAAAATATTCAAGAAGATTAATTTTTTCCAGGAGTCCTCTAATATCATGACAAAAAAAAAGTAGACTTGTAGCCACGTAGCCATGGATCCTTGTAGACCTGTAACCTCGGAACCTCGTTATCGAAAATTGCTGGAGCTGTTGAAGCTAATATATTGGTGAGATAGCATTACTGTGACAAGATCGTACCACACCACATAGAATTTTCGTCCAAATATCCTTTAGTTTTGTCAAATGTACTTCTTTTTTTGTCAAATACGTGTCCTGTTTGTGTACTGTGTATTTATTGCGTGCCTACTGTGTGTTAATTACGTGTCCAGTGTGTGTACTGTGTACCGTGTGTACACTGTGTGTCCAGTGTATTTTCTTTTCTTTTGTTGAATGTGTGTCATTTCGTTAAATGTGTTTCTTTTTTTTAATATGCTTCTGTTTGAATTGTTGTTATGACTCGTGCATTAATGTAAATGTTTCTTGTTTTGACAACCATATCATTATATCGGACACTAGTGTATATAAGCGAATCCCAGACGACAGGACTTTCAGTTTGTTGCTGACTACGATGCTGTAAGAATCGCCTTATTTGACTCATATGATACATAAGTCACGTAATTACCATTTTTGATATATTCATGACATCTTTACCATTTTTAACATCTAACTCGATGGACTTTATATAATTTTCTACGGGTATCCTGAAAGCAGCGACGACGACGGTGAACCAGATCCCGTTGTCATGGTCGACGACAACCACGAAGACCTTGATGGAAGCTGTACCGTCGACTGTGGAGATCTCGTCAGCGACGACGGCGCAGATCCCGATGGAATGTGTACCGTCGTCACCAACAACAATAGAAACAGGTGTGGTTCCACCAGCAGAAGAGACTTTAATTCCTGCTGGCTGCAGAGGAAACCACGGTTCGCCAGCGAAGGAAACTTCAATGGCTGGTGATTTGTCAACAACTAGCAAGCATCCATGTCGTTATTGTGATAAAATATTCTCGAACAACTGTTAATACTCGTCGACACGAGAAGAAAGTATGTGCTAAAAAAATCCTCCTCGCAAAATGAGTGGCTGTGAGAAATATCATTAGCAGTTTGCCAGGAATGATAATATAAAACGCACTTGAAGATATGCAGAGGTCGTGGTGCATGGCAGAAAATAAAGGTTTCGCTGCAACAATGGTGCATCGATGTGCATAAGCGTACACCGTAAATTGTTACAACTGCAGTAATATCAGCATTTTTTTTGGGTTGGGGGGGGGGGGTCTTAAAGGTTCGTGTTCATTGAGTAGACATCCTTGCGGCTACTGTGATATGTCGTTCGCATTTTCTTATGATGCACGAAGACACGAGTGAAGTAAATGTACGAAAAATCCTTCTCGTATGAAGTTTCGCAAGGTATTTACAGTTCTGCTGTATCTTTCGAAATGAAAATTAATGGATATTCATACTAAAGAAATATGTTTCGACGTGATTTATGAATTCAGTCAATGATGAATGTTCACATATTTTGTTTCTTCCTTACTTTTAAGTTGACATAGACGACTAGTAATTGGTTTGATTATCTCTTGTGCCGTTAATTTAGTAATTTCGACACGATATATTTTAAATTTTTATTATGATTTTAAATTTTTGTGTGGAAATTTCATTTGCTCTAATATAGTGTGATTTTAATTTGTTAGTCTGGTGTACTCCTCTGAGTTAAACTTTGTCTCAGTGCTCTGAAGCCCCTTTCCCATCGGCGTATCGGATATTTTGCTGGCCTAATCCCTGACTGGCAGACAGCTTACCATTTCCCCCGCCTTCAGTCACGCATCAAGCCTGTAATATTATTTCTCTTCGTGACCCTAACTGCATAGGCAAGCCTGTAGCTTGCAGGCGACCAGTTCGCAGAGACGAGCTGAGATTGGCTTTTTTCATCACGTATTAGTGTTATGTTCGCCCCTCTGCAGCCACGACGGGACGTATATTCCCATCAGCGTTGCATTTTATCCCCCCCCCCCCTTCTCAGTTCCAAGTAAGACCAATGACCGGTCGTAGCCCCCTGGTCAACCGTGAGCCTTTTCAAGGTCTCCGCGCAAAAAACGAGTGCGCCAAAACTGATAGCAAGCACTACCTAGCGACCAAGTCGCGAACTTCTCCGCTAGTCTACCCTCTAGGGCGCCAGAGAGAAGCACCTGCTTTCTCTTGAGTTATATGGACGCCAGGCGCGAGTCGATTGTTTTCAACTCAGACCCCTCCGACAGAGTTCTCTACTGTCGCCCAGTGTGGCCAACTTCAAGACTACTGCTAGAGTTTTTTTCGCCCGCATTCGGGCAAGTTCGGAATCTTTCGGCGGCCCAGACCTCCCTCCACCTGTTAGAGCCGGCGGGCACTTTTAATTACGAAACGCGGTTTGCCGCGACACAGATCAACTCGCGTCGCGTCTGCAGACAGATCTCCATCGAGTATCGGCGAATCGGCAAGACTTCATCCGACCGCTAACGACTATGTAGTCGCTTTGTATAAGGGATGCTATCCCTCAAGTCAATTCTAGTAGATTAGTCTGTCTGCATAGTTTAGTTATTTGCCTTAGAAATTTTTCTCTTTTAAATTTAATCATGAAGAAATCATCCGCGTCCTGCCGCGCAATTCGCGAGCTCCAGACCCTGGCTGACTCCACTACTGCAGCGTGCTGGGCAACTCCCATGTTTTGACAGGGTCGATGACAGGGAGAGACAGATGCTCCCATCTCGTGGCCCCTACCCTTTCCTGTTCCGTGGGTCACATTAGAAGAAACATTTCTACTACCCGACGTGATCGTTTTGAAGACCCCGGGTGGTAATGTAAATTCAACATTTCCCCCGTACCTAGCTACGAACTATCTTAAGCGGATGACCAATTCACCAGCGACCAGTGTTTTTCTCAAGAAAATGTAAAACGAATAGAACTAATTATCAATGTAATTATCGGATCCATCCAACTTTGGGTGAGAAACTTCTAATGCAAATGTTTATATTTCAAACTAAGAATGTAAATTGTTTTAAAGATTCGCGGGCCGGCCCTTTTTCGCTTTTCTGTTTGTTAATCTTTGAAACTTGTTTTGTATGTAACATAATGGAAACAAGATAATTCATCAGGGCAAATAAAACAGGGAAACTATAGATCAAGTTAATCGTGTAGTTTTTATTTATCGATTTTAACGATCCCCCAACTTTCTCCTTGCTTGTTACAGGAAGTTCCTAAATTTTGTTTGTTCCCCACCTCATGTCGCCTCTGGTAAATCAATTTATTTAACTTATGTTTTTTTTCATCCCGCATGTTTCCAAGGCTCTTTTTTTAATTAATTCCAAATAATTCTATTTTGAGGCACGAGGGGTGTTACACTCTTTATTTTCCATCTCATACGCAAGTCTAGCAATAATTTTCACGAACAGACTGTTTAGTTCGATAAAAGTCACTGGCCAATTCAGACATTGTACTGGCTGAAAAAATATTACAATACTTCCTTTTATACTTTTTTATTCGTCCGCAGTATTTTATTTCTTGTGGTTTGCAAGATTTGATTTTGATGTCAATTGAGTGGTGCATTCAGACTAATTTGGAAAATCCTCAAATCATCACATCTTTGTGTGTAGGATACTTCGATCATGTTGCGAATTCGAGAATTTGGGACTTCCAAGCGCTGGTCGATGGATAGCGTATACTCTAGTAATTTGTGTTTTACACTTTCTACGTGTTTAGCCAGTAGTGATATATAAATGTGTTTTTTTATGTCGTTCGACTTGAGAAAGAAATATGTTTGGTAGTGCAATCGCTACGACCGAATTTCGAAATATTATGACTCATGTTTGACTATAAACTTAACGGGCAAGAGTTTGTGCCTTAAGTGTTCGTCTGACCTGCAAAAAGATTTTGTTCGTTTTACCTGCTAACGTGTACGTGGGCATAAGACCTATCTGTGGCAGTGTCGAGTACAGCTACTGGTATGCCTGGTATCTACGTACATATACGGAAACCTGTGATGGAGGCGCTCAGCACTGGCGGTTTTCGCACTTTCCTGTGTCCTACGAACCAACTCAGCAACTGCTAGATTGCTGCGAACCTGGAAACTGTGACATCTATCAAATGAGACCACACACAATCCTTCCAGCCAGCATCGACGAGGAAGTCACCTCATCTGCACGTGCAGCACCAAACATTGACGTGTTGCAACATGTTGCGACCTGTGATGCATCTACGCAGACGCCCAAACGACGCCGACGTGCGTCTGGTTGTAGTTCAGTCAGCGAACCTGTCTCAACATGCACCGAGACAAAGCCAAGTCGCAGCTGTGGTCACAGACGTCGTTTTCCTGTCTCACCGAAGCAGTCGTTGCCGAAGAAGATATCTAGTCGGAAACCTGTGTTCCTTAGCCCGTGACCTGCGAACAAGTGGAAACTGGAATCGATGAACCAGTTGGAACCGGAGTTGACGATTCAGTATCCACATTCAATATGGCAGTCCGTGCAGCGTTAAAGACTTTGCTTATGAAAATGCCTAATTCCTTAACATAATATTGATTTGTGTAATTTTTAAAATGAATTGGTGAAAATTGAACTTTGTTTTTATTTATAGAGATTTAAGGTGCCTGAATTTTAACATAGTAAAAAATTAATTTATAAAATGTTATTGTTTTTATTTACATAGTATACTAGCAGCTGTGGGTATTTGTAACAAGTTTCAGATGGCAGGATCTTCAGTCACCTCTGACCATTGCAGTGAGGGTAGGCTTCGTGAGATTTATTTGCTGTTCCAATGTCCCCTTGGCTGGATGGTCTACCATCGATGGTGCAGACCCTCATGACAGTTTCGCCAATGGTCATGAACATCCCAAAATTATCTCTACCAGTAGTATATAATAGCCGGTACTAGATCAGGATGCAGGATGTGGTGCCGGTGCCGGTGTCCGCCATCTTGGATTTGTGACGTCACGGCGGCAAAAATTCCTCAAAATTCCTCAAAAATGACTCAAAATGACTCAAAAATTCCCGTTTAAAGAAAAAATTTCCCGTTTTCGAGGGAAAAATTCCCGTTTCGAGGGAAAATTTCCCGTTTTAGTCCTCAAAAATCCCAGCGGCTAGAAATGTCCTGATAGAGGCTTAAGCATCCTTAACTCAAACCTCAGTTAAGCCTCTATCAGGATGTGACCTTGACCTTTACCTTGACCCCGACGGCCATCTTGTATCCTCCATCTTGGATTCTGATGTCACGGTGGCCATCTTGGATTGTGACGTCACGGCGGCATTCTTGGATAAGTGTAACGGGACACAGCGTAACGGGACACAGCGTAACGGGACACAGTGTAACGGGACATAAAGTAACGGGACAAGTAGATCACGGCGGCCATTTTGGATCCGCCATCTTGGATACGCCATTTTGGATGACGTCATTGTGTTCTCGAAAATTCCGGCGATGTGTTTTCCGCCATTTTGAATGAAGACGTCACCGTTGCAATTTCCGTTACGGCCGCCATTTTTAACTTTTTTATTTATTACCCGATTTTAATGAAATTTTTTTTAAAATAATAAAAAAAATCCAATAATAAAATTTTAATAAATTATTAATCAAAAATATACTTTTACGACATGGAGCTCGGAGTCCTCGGTTCGAACCCGACGAGTGCAAAAAAATAAAAATGGCGAACGATCCTTCCTCAATGGTGAATGCAGGCAGACTGACTCCCACCAATTTTTCTAAAGCATATATATCGTCACCTAGTATGACGTCATGTACGCCATCTTGAAATTCGGACGCCATCTTGAAAATCTTTATTTATTATCCGATTTAAATGAAAAAAAATCCAAAATTCATCAAAAAATTAACGTATTTAATTTCTGGTTGATTATATCGATGTACGTCCTTGGTTCGATTCCCGGCGAGAGTAAACGGTCGATCCTTCCTCCATGAAAGCTACCTAGACTGATCTACCACCAACAATACCAAGGTTTATATCGTCAACTGGTATGACATCATGTCCGCCATCTTGTCTTCATCCGCTGGAGACAACCATCTGGTTTTCGTCTGCTAGAGTGTGCCGATAACATGTAGTATAATTATCAGGTCACCATACTTTTGTCCTCAACTGTTGACACTGAACATTGACCTTGACACTGAACATTGACCTTGACACTGAACATTGACCTTGACACTGACCTTGAACTTTGACCTTGACCTTGAAATTTGACCTTGACCTTGAAATTTGACCTTGACCTTGAAATTTGACTTTTTCCTTGTCGACCATCACGGACCCGACATTTTATGTTCAGTAGATGCTACAAGGAGCTACCACCTGCTGGAGTATGCCATCTTGTGTGTGTACTCGTATTATAGAGTACATTTCCATCTGGATAATTTTATTATAACCCGCTACAGTGCAGTAATCATTTATTACTGTGACGACCGCCATCTTGTAATCACCCGCTGGAGGTCACCATCATGTTTTCGTCTGCTAGAGTGTGCTGATACCATGTTAGTATAATTATCTGAACACCACACCTTTGACCTTGACCTTGAAATCCAACATTGACCTTGAACTTTGACCTTGACCTTGAAATTTGACCTTGACCTTGAACGTTGACCTTGACCTTTAAAATTTGACCTGGACATTTGACCTTGACCTTGAAATTTGACCATGACCTTGTTATTTGACTTTGAACTAGACGACCATCATGGATCCGTCATTCTATGTTCAGTACATGCTACCAGGAGCTACCACATGCCAGTGGTCATTGCCGCCATCATGTTTTCATCTGCTGGAGGACACCATCAAGTGTGTACTCGTCTTAGCATCATGCTAGTTTTATTCTAACCTGCTACAGTGCAGTAATCATTTATTATTACTGAGGTGCCCGCCATCTTGAAATTTGGGAGCCATCTTGAAATCATGTAATTAATTAGCTAGAAATTCGGGAAAAATTCCAAAAGTCTCCGATGAAATCAATTATTAATTTACAAATTAAATCGATGGATTTCTGTCCACGGTTCGATTCTTGACCAGTAACAGTTGTAACAAATTATTATATAAATTTTATATTCCGTTTTCCATTACCTTTCGTGGTGTTTAGTAATCATTCACTCTACGAAAAACAACTCAAGTCATTATACCTGACCAACGAATTAATACAATGCCGATTATCCTATTATGAAAGTCTAATTTTTCAATAATCTGAATAACCTATAAGCCGTTCATGTACAAAGCCACACATATAGATCAATTACCTTCAGTCCATGAGACCGAGTCATGTCATTATCAGACGTATAGGCTAGTCATTTCAGGACCGCATGACCTTCGTCGTTAGATAATTATATTCAATTAATCCATCGTGACATTTTTATACATTCTAAAGGACCAAGTAACCTTGAAAAATATTTTAGTAACACCAAGAGGTGATAAACTAGTAAATATTCAATCACTACATTTTGTAAAACAAGCAATCAACAAAAAGGAAGCACCAACAACGAACAGACTGCACCACCAACGAAAAGACAGCTCATTTGGAAGCACCGAAAACGAAAAGGCAGCACCGCCAACGTAAATACGGCACATTTGGAAGCACCGACATCGAAAAGACAGCAGCGACAACGATAAGACAGAACATTTGGAAGCACCGACAACGAAAAGGCACCACATTTGGAAGCACCGACATCTAAAAGACAGCACCGCCAACGAAAAGGCAGCACATTTTGTAAGCACCGACAACGAAAAGGCAGCACCGTCAGCGTAAAGGCACGGACCGCAAGACCAGGTCATGTCAATATCAGACATATAGACCATGAACTCAGTACACACAGGAAAAAGGAATGTACACGCAGGAAAACGGAACGTACACGCAGGAAAACGGAATTTACACTCAGGAAAAAGGAATGTACACGCAGGAAAACGGAACGTACACTCAGGAAAACGGAACGTACACTCAGGAAAACGGAACGTACACGCAGGAAAAACGGAATGTACACGCAGGAAAACGGATGGTACACGCAGTAAAACGGAACGTACACGCAGGAAAAACGAAATGTACACGCAGGAAAACAGAAGGTATACACAGGAAAACGGAACGTACACGCAGGAAAACGGAATTTACACACAGGAAAACAGAACGTACACGCAGGAAAACGAAACGTACACGCAGGAAAACGGAACGTACACGCAGGAAAACGGAAGGTACACACAGGAAACGGAACGTACACGCAGGAAACGGAATGATCAAAGGCTCCAAAATTCATTGGCTCCAATATTCATTGACTCCAATATTCATTGGCTCCAATATTCATTTACTCCAATATACATTGACTCCAATATTCATTGGCTTCAATATTCATTGGCTCCATCAGTCATGGTCACCAACAGTCTTTTGGTTCCAAAAGTCTTTTGGCTCTAAATATATTAGGCTAGAATTCATCGAGTCTATGAGACTATGAGGCCACATGGCTACGAGTCTAAAATGATCTAGCTATTTACGAGTTATACACGGATTGCGAGGCTAGAGCTACGAAGATTCTAGTTCACAAGTTTACGTGACTGCGACGATACAGGACTACAAGTCTGCATGAGTACTTGACTACGAAGCTACTCGTCTACAAGGCTCCAGTTGCCGTATCTGTCTTCGACGGAATTTTCTCTTTTGTTCCAACTGCTTCATCAGCATTATGTTATAAGATTATAAGGCTACTTGCTTACGTAGCTTCAAGTCTACGAGGCTCCATTACATCATGTCTACGTGACTACGAGCCATGAGGTTTCGAGACTACGTGACTACGAATCTTCAAGTTGACGAGACTGCGAGGCTACAGAGCTACGAAGCCTCTAGAAAACGAGTTTACGTGACTGCGAGGATAGAGGTCATCAAGTCTACATGAGTACTTGACTACGAAGCTACTCGACTACAAGGCTCCAATTGCAGCATCTGTCTTCGTCAGAATTTTCTCTTTTGCTCCAACTGCACCACCAGCATTATGTTATAAGATTACATGGATACCTGCTTACGTAGCTTCAAGTCTACGAGGCTCCAATGCATCATGACTACGCGACTTCAAGCAATGAGGTTACGAGACTACGTGAATACGAATCTTCAAGTTTACGAGACTGCGAGGCTACAGAGCTACGAAGCCTCTAGAAATCGAGTTTACGTGACTGCGAGGATAGATGTCATCAAGTCTACATGAGTACTTGTCTACGAAGCTACTCATCTACAAGGCTTCAGTTGACGTATCTGTCTTCGACGGAATTTTCTCTTTTGTTCCAACTGCTTCATCAGCATTATGTTATAAGATTACAAGGCTACTTGCTTACGTAGCTTCAAGTCTACGAGGCTCCATTACATCATGTCTTCGCGACTACGAGCCATGAGGTTACGAGACTACGTGACTACATATCTTCAAGTTGACGAGACTGCGAGGCTAAAGAGCTACGAAGCCTCTAGAAAACGAGTTTACGTGTCTGCATGGATACAGGAATACAAGTCTGCATGAGTTCTTGACTACGAAGCTACTCGTCTACAAGGCTTCAGTTGACGTATCTGTCTTCGACAGAATTTTCTCTTTTGCTACATTTGCACCATCAGCATTATGTTATAAGATTACAAAGCTACTTGCTTACGTAGCTTCAAGTCTACGAGGCTCCATTACATCATGTCTTCGGGACTACGAGCCATGAGGTTACGAGACTACGTGACTACATATCTTCAAGTTGACGAGACTGTGAGGCTACAGAACTACGAAGCCTCTAGAAAACGAGTTTACGTGTCTGCATGGATACAGGAATACAAGTCTGCATGAGTTCTTGACTACGAAGCTACTCGTCAACAAGGCTCCAATTACTACATTTGTCTTCGACGGAATTTTCTCTTTTGCTACATTTGCACCATCAGCATTATGTTATAAGATTACAAGGCTACTTGCTTACGTAGCTTCAAGTCTACGAGGCTCCAATGCATCATGACTACGAGACTATGTGCCATGAGGTTACGAGACTATGCGATTACAAGTCTTCAAGGTTACGTGATCGCGAGGCTGTAGGACTACTAAGCTTCCAGAACGTATGGTTACAAGACTGCATGACTAATTGGCGACGCGGCTACGATACTTAATGTCTCTAAATGACTACAATAGCACTATTCAGTGGTGAGAGTTAATTTATCTCATGCAAAGGTACTTGCTGCAAGTAGTTCCGCTTTTCAACATCAGATGACATCACGTGTTGCTTGCAGGTAAATAATATTTATTTCTTATATGCGGGATGCTCACTATCGATCGCATAAGAAGGATGGCTTCGTTAGTCTCCAAGGAGAAGGAAGTTCGTCCTTCCTGCTAGTGCTTCTCAGATTTATCACGGTCCGCCATCTTGGATTTCGACGTTACAGCAACCATCTTTGATAAGTGTGACCTTGACCTTTGGCCGAAACCGCAGGAATGATCGCAAGCACTCGGATTAATCATCAAAATATTGATAAGAATAATCAGGAGCACACGGAGAAAATCATCACAATATTGATAAGAATAATCAGAAGCACACGGAAAAAAAACGACACATGTTTTCTTTGATATCATAAAATTACAGGAAAAAAAATATTTAAAAATAAAAATAAATTAATAAAAAATTTAAAAAATTAAAAAATACATAAAATTCTGGCTTGTACTAAAACTCTATCTTTGCTCAACAATGATAAGTTTACAAGCTAGCAGAATCAGTTTATGTATTTTTTAATTTTTTAAACTTTTTATTAATTTATTTTTATTTTTAAAAATTTTTTTTCCCTGTAATTTTATGATATCAAAGAAAACATGTGTCGTTTTTTCTCCGTGCGTTTTTGATTATTCTTATCAATATTGTGATGATTTTCTCCGTGTGCTCCTGATTATTCTTATCAATATTTTGATGATTAATCCGAGTGCTTGCGATCATTCCTGCGGTTTCGGCCAAAGGTCAAGGTCACACCCATCAAAGATGGTTGCTGTAACGTCGAAATCCAAGATGGCGGACCGTGAGAAATCTGAGAAGAACTAGCAGGAAGGACGAACTTCCTTCTCCTTGGAGACTAACGAAGCCATCCTTCTTATGCGATCGATAGTAAGCATCCCCCATATAAGAAATAAATATTATTTACCTGCAAGCAACACGTGACGTCATCTGATGTTGAAAAGCGGAACTACTTGCAGCAAGTACCTTTGCATGAGATAAATTAACTCTCACCACTGAATAGTGCTATTGTAGTCATTTAGAGACATGAAGTATCGTAGCCGCGTTACCAATTAGTCATGCAGTCTCGTAACCATACGTTCTGGAAGCTTGGTAGTCCTATAGCCTCGCGATCACATAACCTTGAAGACTTGTAATCGCATAGTCTCGTAACCTCATGGCTCGTAGTCGCGAAGACATGATGTAATGGAGCCTCGTAGACTTGAAGCTACGTAAGCAAGTAGCCTTGTAATCTTATAACATAATGCTGATGGTGCAAATGTAGCAAAAGAGAAAATTCCGTCGAAGATAGATAAGTTAACTGAAGCCTTGTAGACGAGTAGCTTCGTAGTCAAGAACTCATGCTGACTTGTATTCCTGTATCCATGCAGACACGTAAACTCGTTTTCTAGAGGCTTCGTAGCTCTGTAGCCTCGCAGTCTCGTCAACTTGAAGATATGTAGTCACGTAGTCTCGTAACCTCATGGCTCGTAGTCGCGAACACATGATGTAATGGAGCCTCGTAGACTTGAAGCTATGTAAGCAAGTAGCCTTGTAATCTTATAACATAATGCTGATGAAGCAGTTGGAACAAAAGAGAAAATTCTGTCGAAGACAGATACGTCAACTGAAGCCTTGTAGATGAGTAGCTTCGTAGACAAGTACTCATGTAGACTTGATGACCTCTATCCTCGCAGTCACGTAAACTCGATTTCTAGAGGCTTCGTAGCTCTGTAGCCTCGCAGTCTCGTAAACTTGAAGATTCGTATTCACGTAGTCTCGTAACCTCATTGCTTGAAGTCGCGTAGTCATGATGCATTGGAGCCTCGTAGACTTGAAGCTACGTAAGCAGGTATCCATGTAATCTTATAACATAATGCTGGTGGTGCAAATGGAGCAAAAGAGAAAATTCTGACGAAGACAGATGCTGCAATTGGAGCCTTGTAGACGAGTAGCTTTGTAGTCAAGTACTCATGTAGACTTGATGACCTCTATCCTCGCAGTCACGTAAACTCGTTTTCAAGAGGCTTCGTAGCTCTGTAGCCTCGCAGTCTCGTCAACTTGAAGATTCGTAGTCACGTAGTCTCGAAACCTCATGGCTCGTAGTCGCGTAGACATGATGTAATGGAGCCTCGTAGACTTGAAGCTACGTAAGCAAGTAGCCTTATAATCTTATAACATAATGCTGATGAAGCAGTTGGAACAAAAGAGAAAATTCCGTCGAAGACAGATACGGCAACAGGAGCCTTGTAGACGAGTAGCTTCGTAGTCAAGTACTCATGCAGACTTGTAGTCCTGTATCGTCGCAGTCACATAAACTTGTGAACTAGAAGCTTCGTAGCTCTAGCCTCGCAAGCCGTGTATAACTCGTAAATAGCTAGATCATTTTAGACTCGTAGCCATGTGGCCTCATAGTCTCATAGACTCGATGAATTCTAGCCAAATATATTTAGAGCCAAAAGACTTTTGGAACCAAAAGACTGTTGGTGACCATGACTGATGGAGCCAATGAATATTGAAGCCAATGAATATTGGAGTCAATGTATATTGGAGTAAATGAATATTGGAGCCAATGAATATTGGAGTCAATGAATATTGGAGCCAATGAATTTTGGAGCCTTTGATCATTCCGTTTCCTGCGTGTACGTTCCGTTTCCTGTGTGTACCTTCCGTTTTCCTGCGTGTACGTTCCGTTTTCCTGCATGTACGTTTCGTTTTCCTGCGTGTACGTTCTGTTTTCCTGTGTGTAAATTCCGTTTTCCTGCGTGTACGTTCCGTTTTCCTGTGTATACCTTCTGTTTTCCTGCGTGTACATTCCGTTTTTCCTGCGTGTACGTTCCGTTTTACTGCGTGTACCATCCGTTTTCCTGCGTGTACATTCCGTTTTTCCTGCATGTACGTTCCGTTTTCCTGAGTGTACGTTCCGTTTTCCTGAGTGTACGTTCCGTTTTCCTGCGTGTACATTCCTTTTTCCTGAGTGTAAATTCCGTTTTCCTGCGTGTACGTTCCGTTTTCCTGCGTGTACATTCCTTTTTCCTGTGTGTACTGAGTTCATGGTCTATATGTCTGATATTGACATGACCCGGTCTTGCGGTCCGTGCCTTTACGCTGACGGTGCTGCCTTTTCGTTGTCGGTGCTTACAAAATGTGCTGCCTTTTCGTTGGCGGTGCTGTCTTTTAGATGTCGGTGCTTCCAAATGTGGTGCCTTTTCGTTGTCGGTGCTTCCAAATGTTCTGTCTTATCGTTGTCGCTGCTGTCTTTTCGATGTCGGTGCTTCCAAATGTGCCGTATTTACGTTGGCGGTGCTGCCTTTTCGTTTTCGGTGCTTCCAAATGAGCTGTCTTTTCGTTGGTGGTGCAGTCTGTTCGTTGTTGGTGCTTCCTTTTTGTTGATTGCTTGTTTTACAAAATGTAGTGATTGAATATTTACTAGTTTATCACCTCTTGGTGTTACTAAAATATTTTTCAAGGTTACTTGGTCCTTTAGAATGTATAAAAATGTCACGATGGATTAATTGAATATAATTATCTAACGACGAAGGTCATGCGGTCCTGAAATGACTAGCCTATACGTCTGATAATGACATGACTCGGTCTCATGGACTGAAGGTAATTGATCTATATGTGTGGCTTTGTACATGAACGGCTTATAGGTTATTCAGATTATTGAAAAATTAGACTTTCATAATAGGATAATCGGCATTGTATTAATTCGTTGGTCAGGTATAATGACTTGAGTTGTTTTTCGTAGAGTGAATGATTACTAAACACCACGAAAGGTAATGGAAAACAGAATATAAAATTTATATAATAATTTGTTACAACTGTTACTGGTCAAGAATCGAACCGTGGACAGAAATCCATCGATTTAATTTGTAAATTAATAATTGATTTGTTCGGAGACTTTTGGAATTTTTCCCGAATTTCTAGCTAAATAATTACATGATTTCAAGATGGCTCCCAAATTTCAAGATGGCGGGCACCTCAGTAATAATAAATGATTACTGCACTGTAGCAGGTTAGAATAAAACTAGCATGATGCTAAGACGAGTACACACTTGATGGTGTCCTCCAGCAGATGAAAACATGATGGCGGCAATGACCACTGGCATGTGGTAGCTCCTGGTAGCATGTACTGAACATAGAATGACGGATCCATGATGGTCGTCTAGGTCAAAGTCAAATAACAAGGTCATGGTCAAATTTCAAGGTCAAGGTCAAATGTCAAGGTCAAGGTCAGTTTTCAAGGTCAAGGTCAGATTTCAAGGTCAAGGTCAAATTTCAAGGTCAAAGTTCAAGGTCAAGGTCAGATTTCAAGGTCAAGGTCAAATTTCAAGGTCAAGGTCAAAGTTCAAGGTCAAGGTCAATGTTCAGTGTCAGCAGTTTAGGATAAAAGTATGGTGACCTGATAATTATACTACATGTTATAGGCACACTCTAGCAGACGAAAACAAGATGGTTGTCTCCAGCGGATGAAGACAATATGGCGGACATGATGTCATACCAGTTGACGATATATACCTTGGTATTGTTGGTGGTAGATCAGTCTAGGTAGCTTTCATGGAGGAAGGATCGACCGTTTACTCTCGCCGGGAATTGAACCAAGGACGTACATCGATATAATCAAACAGAATTCAAATACGTTAATTTTTTGATGAATTTTGGAATTTTTTAGATTAAAATCGGATAATAAATAAAGATTTTCAAGATGGCGTCCAAATTTCAAGATGGCGTACATGACGTCATACTAGGTGACGATATATATGCTTTAGAAAAATTGGTGGGAGTCAGACTGCCTGCAGTCACCATTGAGGAAGGATCGGTAGCCATTTTTATTTTTTTGCACTCGTCGGGTTCGAACCGAGGACTCCGAGCTCCATGTCGTAAAAGTATATTTTTTATTAATAATTTATTGAAATTTTATTATTGGATTTTTTTTTATAATTTTAAAAAAAATTTCATTAAAATCGGGTAATAAATAAAAAAGTTAATGATGGCGGCCGTAACGTAAATTGCAACGGTGACATCATCATTCAAAATGGCGGAAAACACATCGCCGGAATTTTCGAGAACACAATGACGTCATCAAAAATGGCGTATCCATGATGGCGGATCCAAAATGGCCGCCATGATCTACTTGTCCCGTTACGTTATGTCCCGTTACGCTGTGTCCCGTTACACTTATCCAAGATGGCCGCCGTGACGTCACAATCCAAGATGGCCACCGTGACATCAGAATCCAAGATGGAGGACACAAGATGGCCGTCGGGGTCAAGGTCAAGGTCAAGGTCACATCCTGATAGAGGCTTAACTGAGGCTTGAGTTAAGGATGCTTAAGCCTCTATCAGGACATTTCTAGCCGCTGGGATTTTTGAGGACTAAAACGGGAAATTTTCCCTCGAAACGGGAATTTTTCCCTCGAAAACGGGAAATTTTTTCTAAAAACGGGATTTTTTGAGTCATTTTGAGTCATTTTTGAGGAATTTTGAGGAATTTTTGCCGCCGTGACGTCACAAATCCAAGATGGCGGACACCGGCACCGGCACCACATCCTGCATCCTGATCTAGTACCGGCTATTATATACTACTTCTACCATTATCTGCAGAGATTCGAGCAATGGTTTCTCCAGCCTAAGAGAAATCTGCAGGTGTTGTTCCATCGCTTGAAGTTTCGCCATAGACCTCGGAGACTTCAATGAACGACAGATGTTTTTTCGCACACGTGCAAATACTGTAGTGCATTATTTACTAAACCAGCAAACGCTCGCAGACATGAAAAAAGTGGGTGTCCAAATAATGTACTGCAAAGAACACTGTTTCAATGCATCAAATGACCAGATAGCTTACATCGTCATTATTATATTTCTACTCAATTAGTTATGTGCAAGCATGAACCTGTTTGCAAATATTGTAGCAGAACTTTTATGCTAGCACAGAATGCTAGACGTCATGAAAATTGGAACACGTAGTCACATTTCGTCAAAGTGTGATAAGAGTGTAATGTTATATTTTGCAGACTGACTCACTATTATATTTTTTTAATCTGGGATTTTTGAGTTTATATTATAAACGAATATTTAAAAAAAGTCATTATGTAATTTTACCGTCTTTCGTTGTTGCGTTTTCGTAACGAGAAAAAAAATATTTTGATATAAAAATATTTACTTGTTTACCAAAGAATTATTTGGACATACCAATTTGTATGAGTAAAAAAATAATAGTTTTTATCTCTAACAAAATACGTAGTTAAATTAACAAAACTATTTAGTCGGGTTAACCATATCTTTCCTATAACGAAATATTTGTTTGAATCACCGACAGTATTTATTTGGCGCCGTAAAAAAACGAATATATGTGGACAGTGTGCACTCCTCACCCACCAAGTGATGGCTGGAATGTGGCGAATGGTAGTGAGGCCCACTCAACTTATTTACTTCCTCTGGAAGTACATAGGTACACAGGGGCGACTGAATTGCGCCCCATTGGAAAGGGCGCCTTTCAGGTTTTTTCGAGCACACACACAATTATTTAAATCCTGATAGGCTGCCTTTCCAGAGTTGGCTGTTCGCTTTGCTTTAAGCGAAAGAAAACCCTGAATTGTGCCCCATCGGAAAGGCCGCCTTTCAGGTTTTTTCCTTGTACGCATACAGTCCGTAAAATCCTTATGGGCTGCCTTTCCAGAGTTGGCTGTTCGCCTTGTTTTAAGCGAAAGAAAACCCTGAATTGTGCCCCATCGGAAAGGCCGCCTTTCAGGTATTTTCCTTGTACGCATACAGTCCGTAAAATCCTGATGGGCTGCCTTTCCAGAGTTGGCTGTTCGCCTTGTTTTAAGCGAAAGAAAAATCTGAATTGTGCCCCATCCGAAAGGCTCCCTTTCAGAAATTTTTAGTTTTCGTTAGATCGTTGTGGGCACTGAATTTCGCCCCATCGGAAAAGCCGCCTTTCAGGTTTTTTCCTTGTACGCATACAGTTTGTATAATCCTGATGGGCTGCCTTTCCAGAGTTGGCTGTTCGCTCTGTTTTAAGCGAAAGAAAACCCTGAATTTCGCCCCATCGGAAAGGCCGCCTTTCAGGTTTTTCCTTGTACGCATACAGTTCGTAAAATCCTGATGGGCTGCCTTTCCAGAGTTGGCTGTTCGCTCTGTTTTAAGCGAAAGAAAACCCTGAATTTCGCCCCATCGGAAAGGCCGCATTTCAGGTTTTTCCTTGTACGCATACAGTTCGTAAAATCCTGATGGGCTGCCTTTCCAGAGTTGGCTGTTCGCTCTATTTTAAGCGAAAGAAAACCCTGAATTGTGCCCCATCGGAAAGGCCGCCTTTCAGGTTTTTTCTTTGTACGCATACAGTTCGTAAAATCCTGATGGGCTGCCTTTCCAGAGTTGGCTGTTCGCTCTGTTTTAAGCGAAAGAAAACCCTGAATTTCGCCCCATCGGAAAGGCCGCCTTTCAGGTTTTTCCTTGTACGCATACAGTTCGTAAAATCCTGATGGGCTGCCTTTCCAGAGTTGGCTGTTCGCTCTGTTTTAAGCGAAAGAAAACCCTGAATTTCGCCCCATCGGATAGGCCGCCTTTCAGGTTTTTCCTTGTACGCATACAGTTCGTAAAATCCTGATGGGCTGCCTTTCCAGAGTTGGCTGTTCGCTTTGCTTTAAGCGAAAGAAAACCGTGAATTGTGCCCCATCGGAAAGGCCGCCTTTCAGGTTTTTTCCTTGTACGCATACAGTACGTAAAATCCTGATGGGCTGCCTTTCCAGAGTTGGCTGTTCGCCTTGTTTTAAGCGAAAGAAAACCCTGAATTGTTCCCCATCGGAAAGGCCGACTTTCAGGTTTTTTTCTTGTACGCAATCAGCTCGTAAACTCCTGATGGGCTACTCAGGACAATTTTGAATTGTCCCCTATTGTTGAATGATCGGCGCAGATAAAACCCTTTTACGCTCAAAATGCAATCAATGTTTGTCTATACAAATTAATATTCAACTTATGGTGTACGACAAAACGAACAATTTTAGTTTCCTTGTAATATTTTATTTAAACATTATAGTTATTTGCTGACTGATGTCTACCATCAGAAACAAAATCGATGCTTATACAATCGCCCAAGAGATCATAAAGCTATACGTGAAGGAAATGCAACGTAAATAAAATTATAATACAACTTATTGCTAGGTACTATTACAGAATAAGACCACGGGGCGTGAGGACATCCAGTGGGCATTACAGTGACTTGTACGGCCGTAGATGTACACACAGGCACAAGACAGCTTTGTTTTTGACATTCGGTGAGGGATAGTAGAGAGCTTTTATAAAGATTGCCGTGACAACTTGTCTATGTTCTTGCGGGTTTGTGGAAGTAGTGTTGCATTTAGTGGGATTTAAACTGTGTAACGCAGAAGGCCTACTGACCATAGTTCTTATCTACGTTTTTTGCACCCATGAATGTGAAGCCATGTAAAGTTAATGTAATAGAAAAAAGTTTAAAATAATCAAAATGAAAAAGTCTATGTGAAAGCGTCTGAGTGCCTGATTATGGCCAGTAATTATAACATACAAAATGAAGTGTACTCACCGATAAACTAAGCTCTAAGCTCTCTTTTTATGTGTATTATATATATATATATATATATATACACACACAAACACACACACACTCCACGGTACCAGGTTTTCGTAAAAGCTGCTGCGTGGACTACTGTAGCTGCTCCCATAACACCTTATATCATAGAAATCGTCAGACCAAGAGCAGATTTCGCAGCGGGTTTGACGATATAGCATGCTTTATTTTCTCCAGGAGGTGAACAGGGTTGAAAAATGTTTACACCATTTTATTTTTAACTCCCTAACCTGTGCAGATATGGTACTGCTATTTGTTTCAAAAAAATTGCTAAATTAAAGTACCTATATAATGGTATAGGATTTAGGAAATTATAAAAATAAGGGAGTGAAAAGGGGCGCAAACTGTCTTTGCAATTTCCTTAAAATCTCCCTCTAAATCCCCATAACTTGGGCAGAAATCGCTATGCTTTTTGGTTTCAAACATTGTTGATTTAAATACCTAAAAAAAAAGTATTTTCAGGATTTTTCGAAGTTAAAAATTTAAGGGGTAGAAAAGTGGTGAAAACTGTTTTCGCCATATACTTAATAGCTCCCTAATCTGAACAAATATACAAATATATTTATACTATTTGGTTTCAAATCACTGCTTACTTAAATACCTACAAACTAATTATTTATTTTTTAGACATTTGGAAATGTAGGGACTGAAATTGGGGTAAACCTGTTTTCGCAATAAACTGGACATATATCTTTATCCTCTCTGGTATAAATCTCAACTGGACATGTATCGTTTTTCCCTTAGTATATTAAACTCAGAGTAAAACATAGACTAAACAATTTTAATGCGGGTAAAGTCGCGTCAGGACAGCGTCAGGACCATTATAATAATGGCGAAAGTTTATATTTTTGTTATTCAATCACGCCTGAACAGGTTTGTATAATATTTGGCATAGAGAAACATTATGTCCAGGAATAGAACATACTCTATTTTTATCCCGAAAAATGGGTTACTAAGGGAACTAATCAGACATGATCTTTGTTAAGGCTCTACTATACTTTTTGCTAGGTGATATGATATTGTGACCATACATAGGCCTACATAAATAATTTATGCAAAGTTCGTTTGCCTTCCGTTACATAAATGTACGTATATGTTCATCGTTTCTTATGGCCGTAGCAGGTAGTGTTAACATTTTTACAAGCTTTTATTTAACTTGCAATGTTTGTATGTATGTATGTCTGTGTGTTCGACACTAATCTTGGAAGCAGAATTAGAACCACTTCCCTATGTCCGATTAAGCTCAAATTTGGTGCACATATGTATCTTCGGTGACAATACAACAATATGGTACCATGAAGTTCTGATAATGAAGCCGGAAGATGGCCATAGTAATTTCTGAACTAAATAAGATAAACCCATCGAGTTTGGGCTCGATAGAATCGTTTTGAGGAGTATGTTTTTAAACCTCAAATCTACACTGAAATAAAACTTAGTTTGTAAAAACAAATTTGAAATATAGCAAATGAATTAGGCGCAATGATTAGGTTTATACTATCTCAACAATAAGCCAAATTGTTTTATTAATAACAAAAAAAACTAAACATCTATATTATAGTGTTTACATAGAGAAATAATATACACCAAATTTTAGAGTACCACAGGGCAAAAAACACAAAATCTGCTTTCTGTAAAAAAGTTGAAGGTCAAGATGCGAAAGTGGAAGACGTTCATCTACCTTAAGAACTTCAGAGGCTCAGCGGCATATTGGCGTACTGCATTAAACGAACTGTTGGCACAAATTCGGTGTCTAGGACCGCAGACTTACTTTTTGACATTCAGTTGCAATGACATCAATTGGCTAGATATGTTAAAAGCTCTCCTCATCGTCGTTGGACAACCTATGAAATATATCCGGATGATTTGGATATGGTAACAACACAGCGGTTAATTGAACAGTATCCCGTAATTGTTCGCAGACATTTCATGTATCGCCACAACGCCCTTATGAAATTTATGTTAAGCAAACATACAATTTTAAATGGTCGTATTAAATATTTCTGGCGGAGAATCGAATTTCATAACCGCGGAAGCCCCCATATTCACAAGGTAGTTTGGGTGTTAACATTATTCAACCTAAATCTGTGCAATTCCCGATAAATTTTTGTCACGGCACTGCAGAACGAAATTATGAATTATATTACGCTAGGCTTGCGCAGTACACAAAATGCAAGGTAGCACTGTCGACCACGCCGTCGTGTACCTACTAAGGTTCAAAGCTCTTCGCAGCTGGTCAAGCCATATGTGGCCCTAAGTAGAGTAAATTCGTAAGAAGGTCTACTTATTGATGAATTAGACTGCACCAAAATTGACTGACAAACAAACAGTCAATATCGACGCTCTAAATGAAATGAACAGCTTAAGAAACATTTCGATATTTACAATGATAAATAAAAATTATGAAATAAATTAATTCTAAAAAAATAAAAAAAAAACTTTTATTTAAATGCTCTAAAAACAAAAAAATAAATTAAATTGATTCAAAATCATCTTTTTAAAACATTACACAACACCACTATTTTTATGAAACTAGCGACGGGTCGCCCCCAGAAGACCGTAGCGACACTAGACCGTACGCTACCTACCTGGCCAATGGTAGTGGGGGGGCGGGTCATGCGGGTGGGGGAAGGCTTTCCTCACGCCAGTTAGCCAGTCATTTAGCTGTTCCTTCAACACGCCTGCGTTCACAGTCCTGACAGAACAACCACGCAAGTCAAAGTTTATGTTTTTAATGAAATTATTGATAGTTTATTATAATTTTTAATTAACTGTTGAAACGCATTTGTTTAGTCACTTAAGCTAATAGTTTAATTAAAGGTTACGGTAAGTGATGGTTTTTTAATATATCTAAATGCGATATAATTTTTATAGCTTAATAGCCCATGAATTTTAGTGTTTTACCTGAAAAAAAATAATGCAGTTTAGAAATTTGGCACAGATGTTCCTTTGGGTGTTAAAAATTGATCCTAAAAAGTCCCCATCTCTCAGATGCTGGCTTCATACATTTTTAAGGCAATAAGGGCGTAAGTGCCGAAATATGCATATCACGACTGTTGCGTGAAAAAAACTCATTCTAATATATCAAAATTTGGTCAAAATTTTAAAGTTAAGGGCCCTTAGTCCTTAATCATTCGTTTTTATTACTTTATACATGGCAAAAATTATAACCTAATTTATACTCAACTAATGGAAGTAAAATATATCACTGCTCTATACAATCACCAGTTACATCAAATTCACCACTGATAGGCAAAAATATACCTATATAAAAAAAAATCCGTTATTTTATTAGCTTTAAATCGGTTGGTCAAACATGTATATGCGATAATAATTGACTGACGTATTAAGGATTACAATGAACTACTGTAAAACAATGGGTTTTTGAGCAATTTAGGTCAATATTGACTATAGCATATTACCTGAAAAAAAATAATGTAGTCTTGAAATTTGGCACAGATGCTCCTTTGGGTATTAAAAATTGATCCTAAAAAGTTCCCATCTCTCAGATGCCGACTTCATACTTTTTTAAGGCAATAAGGGTGTAAGTGCCGAAATATGCATGTCACGACTGTTGCGCGAAAAATTTTCATTCAGTTGTATCGTAACTTGTATAAGATGTGAAGTAAAAGGCACATAGTTATTTAACATCCATTATTGTTGCATAATACACAGCAAAAATAAGAAACCTGATCTAAAATCAATTAATGGAACTACAAAATAAAAAAAAATAACCAGTACATTAAAGTCCTCTTCATCAGAACGATCATTGATAAACAACATTAGTGCATGTTGCCCCACGACATTTGGTGCACATAATACCACACTGCAATCCACACTTCATCCGCACACACTCGCATTTGTGGCTGCATTCACTTTTACTGTTACATGATATCAAATTCAGGAGCTGTTCTGGAGCTGTAGGAAGGGATGTTGTTATAGGAACAAGTGTGCCACTCACACTTTTCCATCCCCACTCAACAGGATCTAATGAATGGCCCAGCCACTCTTGCACCTGTAGGTAAACCCGAAGAGAATGCTGTTCACATGCGGCACTGGTTGGTGGAAGAGAGGCTAGCTGGAAAGAAGCACTAACAGGCATCTTTGCTATCTTGCAGGTATACATATATACTCTCATTTCATCCAAAGTGGAATACTTATCATGTCCCTGATACATTGCAATTGCAAACTTTTCTCCAGCTGCAATAACTATCTTCTTGTCCGCATGTGGACATGTAAAAACATGTACTGTTCTCCGAATGGAAACATCGTTCTTGATGATGTTCCATGCTTGCTTCTTTCCCTTACCGAAGAAAGCACTGGTTGTATCTGATCCGGTCATAGCAAAGATCTTAAAAAGGTGTGAGGTAACCAATGAGATCATTAGTGTAGACTGCAAAGTAGTTATCGATGGAGGATACCTCTTGCATGTACTTGTGTGGCCAAGACCTACTACATTTGGTCAAATATGTAAGTTTTATGTTACATTCGTCCAAAAACATTTTTCTGTGACAGAAACTGTAGTGTTTGATGGTTATGACAAGTTAACCACTAAAGAGGAAGAGCGAAGGCGGCGTTCTGCAGGGAGGTCTTCCACCGATATTTCAATAGCTGCTAACAATGTTGTTACATCGACGCAAATGGACTTTCTGAGAAATGGCCATAACAAAAATGGGCTCATCAAATTATTAGTAACTTATTTTCTAACTTCAGGTCATCACGCAATTCAGTGCTCAGGAGATGCTGATACCACTATAGCAGCTATTGCTCTTCAGTATTCAACAAGCTGTTGTGTAAAAGTAATAGCTACTGATACAGACATCCTTGCGATGTTGACTGCGAGGTTAGAAGATGCACACATTGAAATTGTCCATCCACCCTCAAGCAAGACAACAGGAAAGATTTACAGTATATCAGCTATTCAGCAGGACATTGGTGAAATGAAAAACTATGTTTTGTTTTGTCATGTTATGTCAAGTTACGATACAACTGAATTAATATTTTTCGCACAGCAGTCGTGATATGCAGATTTCGACACTTACGCCCTCATTTCCTTAAAAAAGTATGAAGCCGGCATCTGAGAGATGGGGACTTTTTAGGATCAATTTTTAACACCCAAAGGAATGTCTGTGCCAAATTTAAAACCTGCATTATTTTTATTTCTGGTAAAATGCTATAGTCAATATTAACCTAAATTGCTCAAAAACCCATTGTTGTGCAGTAGTTCCTTGTAATCCCTAATATGTCAGTCAATTATTATCGCATAGGGTAGAGTGGGGGAATTCCGATCACTTAAGCAAGATTGTCCATATTATGACAATTTGTTACGGAATGGAGGTGTAAAACAGAATATATATTCTCCTATATTATGACTTGACTTGTGGGTATTAGAAATAAAGAAATTGTTATTGGTTTGGGAAAAAAATTTTTTTAATAAGTCATATGTTTGGTCGGAATTACCCCGACGTTTGGGTAATTCCGATCATTTATATTCACCAATATATTTAAATTATTTTGGACATATGGCTGTCACTTAACTAATACTTAAAGCACAAATAAATGCATAGCACACTACAAGCAAATGAATTAAAATATTTTGTGTGAAAAAAAAATTGTTCAGACAAAATAAAAAATTATGTAAATTATAGCTGATAAAATCAACTCTTAAGTGATTGGTATTTATGACTTCCAATAGTCACAAATATAATTGTCTGGTGTATCAAAACCAGTGCACTCTGCATGAGCCCACTCTGAGCACGAAGTGCACCTATACCAAAGTTCATTGTCATGTCCTTCATCTCCACAAAGAATGCAAAAGTCTTTGGCATTGCTTATTGTTGGTTCTATGTCATCACAAGGATCAGCAACTGCATCATCTTCTGAGGAACTAACTGGAAGTATCTTTTTATGACTGTTTCTTTTTTGGCCGGGAATCTGGGCCTAATTCTCCATGAAGTCCTTTCTTCTTTCTTATTCGAACTTTTTTTTTTGCAACAGCCCTTTTTGCCCTAGCATCTTCAAGACATTTATTTTGCGGAGTTGAAGTTAGGATCTGAGAATGCAATTTTTTCTTCTAGGCCTTGTCTTTGACTCTATTGCGACCCGAGAAATTATTTTTGGCACTGGAGCCACATCCTGGAAAGAACACGAAGGACCAGCACAACTGGAATGTGTAAAATCCATATTGGGCGAGACAATTCTGTTCCCAGTAGTTGAACTTGAAATAACAGGAGAAGTGACAGTGGTAACATTTTCAATTCCTCCTTCTATGATAGACCTATCCACTCTTGCAGGTTACTGGGAAAGAATTCCTCTTCAGAAAAAATATCTGGATCTAGAGGGAAAATTTCAGTTTTCCGAAAACCATTGACTGCCTTCTCAATTGTTGCTACCTTCATAAACGCAATGTTAAAGAGTCCTGAAAGTTCATCTGGACTGAGTTTTTCGTGGGGATGATTTACCATCCATCTTCTGCATGCTTCGTGGTAGGCCTTCTTCAGCGGTGCATAGAAAGCAACATCCAAAGGCTGCATTCAATGGGATGTTTGTGGAGGCAGAGACAGCATGATTATTCCATTGTGATGACAAAATTCATATTACTCGTGAGATATGTGGCTGGAATGGTTGTCCAGAACAAGCAATACTGGATTGTTAGGATCTGGTTTACAAAAGGCACTGAAATGTTTTAGCCATGCTAAAAATAGTTCCTCGTTTATCCAGCCTGACTTCGAACACTGATACAAAGAACCTGGGGGACCATCTGTGATTTCGGCACTTACGCCCTTATTGCCTTAAAAAAGTATGAAGCCGGCATCTGAGAGATGGGGACTTTTTAGGATCAATTTTTAACACCCAAAGGAACGTCTGTGCCAAATTTCAAACTTTTTTTTTTTTTTTTAGGTTTGCTCGATTTTTCCCCTAAAATGCCTGGGCTATAAGTTTTAAACATTATAATATGGGTGGTAAATAAACCTACACATGTGTAGATCTCATTTACTATTCACTGTTATTTAGAATGCGTTTCTATATTAACTTGCGGTAAATTATACTATCTTGATTTTACTTGTAAAATTAACTCTGTTTATTTTTGCACCTTACATAATATATCTTTGAAACTTGTAACTTAAGTTACTTTGCCCATACGTTTATTTCAATCAGTTTTCGTGTATTTAATAAAATGTAGAAGTAACTTTTAAATACATCTTTCATTGTGTGAAAAACGCTAGGCGTTAGTTATTCGCGCGACAATTTTTCACCCAGTGTAGGCCGACTTGTTTACTTGGAAAGGAGGGCTCCCTCCCCGGCAGACTTCTCTCTCCTGCCCTGGGGGTGCCGCACAGCTAGTACGACTTTCATGCTCCATATTATGTCTGTTGTACTTTTTAACAGATTAAAGCGGCCATTCACGTTAGTTTATACAGTTTACATTTATTTTTGATAAATGTTTCGTTGGGTGCATGGTTACACGATTTGTTGATTAAGTTCTGTAAAGTTACAATTACGCCTAACAAAAGCTGTATGTAAAAATTTGTTAGAGACTTGACAATGACTGTTATTGTTGTTATTATTATTAGGTACGTATATAGTCTTAATAACAGCTTCAAATTATTATTGTTATGATTATGTATATCGTCATAATAACAGCTTCATATTCTAATGTTAAATGCATATTTATTTAAAAAAAAAATCTTTTTGTAACAAACATTCTACAGGCGTAGGTAGTTTCGAAGTAACTATTCTTCTGGAAATATTTTTGAAACTTCTATAAAATCCTAGAGCATTTTAAGAACTTAATGTAGCTGACATAAATACCTATCTGTTCGCCAATCTTCAAAAAGGATTGGTGTAACATATTCTCATATTACATGAAGCGAAAATATTTTGAATGTTTTTAACTTAATGTCTTAAAGATATTCATAATATGTCTACTAAGGTAGTCATTAAATTATTTTTGATTTTCAAACACTGTTTTTTATATCATACACTAATGTCATATAATTTTTTTTCGGACAAAGGTTTAAGATCATCTTAAGATTGTTATTAATAAATTCCAACGAAATTGATACTAAAAAATTTACTTTCTTTTTAAATTTCGAACCCTGTTTTTATGTTAATAGTTAGTTTCATCAAATATTATTTAAACCAATTGTTTTAGATAAAACTTAGGAATTTTTACAATAAATTATATTTAATTTGATAGTAAAAGTATTTAAAAAAAGTAATGTATTTTTGTTTTTCTACCCTTGTTATTTCCAGCCCTTGAAGTATTGGTTTGTATTATCAAAAATTGTTTCAAACTAAAGTTTTAAGTAACATTATATGATTAACAAACAATTTGAACGGATTTGAAAGTGCACCACTAAGGGAGTTATGAATTTTTTTTATTATGCCCCTTATTTTTTTAACCCCTTGTAGCAATAGTACTTCCAATCAATTTTATTGTTTCAGACAAAGGTTTTTGATAAAAATTATAAGGTTTACCAACAACTTGAAGAATGTTATATTGTAACTAATGAGAGTTATGAGTTTTTTTTTAAATTCTACCCCTTATTTTTTCAACCCCTTGCAGTAATGGATGTTCCGATCGAAAATTGTTTAGACAAAAGTTTTAGATAAAAATTATATGATTGATACACAATTCGTACGAATTCTATGTTGTACATACGAAGGAAGTTATGATTTTTGCCACCAACCCTTATTTTTTCAACCCCTTGAAGTTGTGGTTGGTCGTATAAAAATTTATTTCAGATGAAAGATGTACTGAATACTTTAAGGTTTCACGATAAAGGGATTTATGAGTGTACATGGTACATTATGATTTTTTTTTAACTCAACACCTTTATTTTTTCCACCCCCTGCAACAATGGTTCGACATATAAAAAATAATTTCAGAGAAAAGTTTTAGATAAAAATTATAAAATTTACTAACAATTATAACGATTTTGATGGTGTACTTACTGAGGGAGTTATGAAATATATATATTTCTTAATTTTTATCGTTATTTTATTTACTACATTACTGCAATGGTTCGTCTAATCAAAAATTGTTCCAGACAAAAGTTTATATAGAAATTATAAGAAAAATACATAATTAGTACAAATTTGATGCCTTACCTACGAACACAGTTATGATTTTTTTTTTGTCCGCCAACCCTTGTTTTTTCAACCCCTTGGAGATACCGTCGGTCGTATCAAAAACTTTTTCAGAGAAAATATTTTGGCATTACTCCTAAGAATTTTAATAAATTCAAAGGATGTGATATTTTCCATATTGCGTGATTTAGAACGATTTTTCTGTTTTTGAAAAAACCTTCCCCATTTCTATCCCTTTCTTCGGATATTGCTCATTAACGAACTCGATCGAGATTTTCCACATTTAGATTTTCTATGTTAGTTTGGAATTGATTTGAGAAAAATTAGGACAGTTATCGCGTCCACAAGAAAGTGATATATATATATATATATATATACACATATGTATAAATATACAAGCTTTTGAGTTGACGATGGTTTTGGGGTCTATGGACCATGAAACGAAAAACTATGTAAAAAAAATTCCGGAAGTCGCACCTTCGTAACGGCTACAATAGGTAGTACCTATTTCTTTGAAATCTACCTAAAATACGTAGGTATTAAAATTCTTCTATGCTAATGCACAAAGCTGTTTCGAATTGCTGGCTCCCTTGAGTCACGCGAGACAATTCATATGCTCCTGGGGTTCTCCTGAAACAGTAAAATCTGCAGCTGTGTACATCAATTTAATTTTACCAAAAGAAATGCATTTACCAGTGGTGATTGTACTTTGTTTCTAATTTTATTTTTGGTCAATGTTACTGCAGAAAATATTCTTTCAGTTGCTGCGTATGAATGAGGCAAGCATAGCATGGCTTTAATGAACACTGTTATAGAAGGGAACATTTGGTCTCCTAGAGCATTTTTCATTCCAAAAACTGTATTCCAAAAATCCATTATATTTCTTCTCTACTGTAACTTATAGGTAGCTATATTGTGTGTAGGTGTTGACACTGCATTAATAATTCAATTATTAACTTAATTTGATTGTTAGGTAAAAAGTGTAGGACTATATGTATGTACAAATCCTTATTTTACTTAAAAAACACAATAAACATTTATTCAACACAACACAGTACACTATAATGACACAAGGATTTCCAACAATAAAATATTAGAATTTTTCTTCCTAAATTTATATATTAAAATTATTATTTATATGAATATAATATCACGGATGAGTCAGAAGTAGATGATGTACACCCAGGACAATACGTTGAGCACTATTAGATAGAACTCCAGTCAACAATACAATATATGAAAACAAACAGGAAATCGATTAGGAAATATTCACAACATAAAATTAGTGTTATAAATTAAATTAATCATATATCATTTCCAAAGGTAAATACAATTTTTGGGTTATGTCAAGTGGCTTTAACTTGGTTTGTTCAAATTTCTATTACAGATGTTGTTGACAGCTTTTAAACATGAATGCATGTAGTTAATTGGCATTTAGACTGAGCATAAATAATAACAATCAAACGAAATAGTATGGTAAGAAAATAAATAAATAGTACTTAAAATAAAATCTGTGTGGGTCATTGTTACCGCACACCATAAATTCGTCGTCTTTCTTCAGTGCTTCAACAGTCTTTAATAAATGCCATTCCCTATCCAGGTTATCGAAATATTTTTCTTCAATAACATTAAGAAAACATTTGGCAAGTGGCATTATACTGTGATTGTCATCTGATTTATACTTTTCTGGACTCAGCAAGGCTAAACCCTTTAGAACAGAGTCATTAAAATTTATTTGTTTTAAAACTTGGCTCCAAAATACAACATAGAAGGCCAAACAATTAACTTTCAATAGTGTTAACCTACATCACTTGGTCTAACTATGCTCTTATCTAATCCCATCAAAAAGAGCTTCCACTCTCGCTCCTAGATAAACTTTGCTTATGTCTAAAACTGGCCGTTGTCAGCTGTATTTTCTTTTTCAATTGGATTATTTGAAACATATTGATGTTTCATGTATGATTTCATTGTCAGTTTCATTTTTTCTCCCACCGATGAAACCAGAACATGAAAACGATATTAGTACATTGATAATCTAAATTTAAATTAATTATTACTGTCGACAGAATAAAAGCCAGGAACAAAAAATATGACTTAATTAATGCCGAACGACCGAATTGAGTTCCTGACCTGACTCGTCGTCGTCAACTGAAAAATTAGATTCCCTTCCACTCCTGTGTGTGTTTGAATAACACTTAATAATAAAACAATTTAGTGTAAACATAATATTATATTCAAGGCAAAAAAACTCGAAAAAGTACTAGCTGGGGACACCCTGATTGTGTCTGAGAGTTGGCGTACTTATGTTGTTCTTCTCCTGGTCACGTTCCCTTTCCCCGCTAGCTACCGGCCAATGGCAGCGAGGGGGCGGGGCTAGCAGTGATTCTGACACACTTTTCTCTGATACGGTCTAATGACCATACGGTCAAGCGGTGTCGCCCCACTAGCGACCTTCCCCCACCCTGCTTCGGGTACTGTTGTGTATAGCCTTTTGTAACAAAAAATTAATTAACTGATAATAAATACCACATTAAAATCAGTTGCATTTTTCAGAAGAAGTAAGCGGAAATAAAAACAAACGCGTACAGCGACACTGTTTTATAGATATTATATAGAGATAAAAGCTTCCTTGAGTAGATACACAATAATAAATGGTAAATACACCTACAATACATAATTAAATCACTACACCCGTGCGAAGCAGGGCAGGATAGCTAGTAATTCCACAAAAAACGTTTCAGTAACAGTAAGTAGTAGGTTACTGACGAACAGTAGGTAGTAGGTTACTCAGAGTAACAGTAGGTAAGAAGCAACTTCTGCTGCTGCCCTGAAGATGGAGGCTGCAACGCACTCCGAAACGTCAGAAAGAACTTCCATTGTGACGCGGCTAGAACCCAGAAGACAAGAACATTTATTAAAATGTTTCTAGTTGATTTGATTACTTAATGTATTTAAGTAAATTCTTGCTTATTGCCATAATGTTCCTGATTTGTTATGAAGTCGCTTGAAGTCTCGATTATCAGTGACTCCGACATCTTATCATGTTTATCATCGGCCAAACATTATTACATTTGCAAGAGGAATTACTTACAAAATTTGCCAGCCAATTTCAAACTTACCATACATAGTTTATCAAATACAGACACAAATGCAGACTTATTAGTACCTATAAATAAACACATGATCTTTATACAAGCATTCATTTTTCAATTATTGTTTTTATACATTCTAGATAAAATGGCTTCTTACATTAAGTACTGGTTGAAATACACTCAGCCGAGTTAACACTGATATTGCAATTATCTTTTATTTAAATGTAAATACGAATAATGTTAAAGGAATATATCGCACATATCTATCGAATATTGGATTATTTCATATATACAATTTTGAGACTGAATCTCTCCCCACACAGTGCTGAAATAGCAAGTTAGAACACATCAAACCTATACTTAGTGCAAAATGAAACCTTTCTTACAAGCAGAAACACTTTCCCAAAATGTACATGTTAATAATTTATGCAAAACTTGATACAACGATTTTATCTTTAGTGAAATTCTATCACATGCAATGTAGTAAGCACATAACTAATAAGTTACACTATCGCACTGAAAATGTATGTATGTAGTTAAGAACTGAACAATGCATAAAATGACATACCCAAAAACAATACAGCTATATCATGCGTTTGTACTAAAGACTCAAATGCAAACGTCTTGTAAAGTTCAGGTGAGTGTAACATGTGGTATATTTATAATGACTTACATGAGACGATTTCATTATGAATAGTGATAAATCATATTCAAAAACACAAATTTCTTCTTGTCTTCTTTGATTCGGGTTCATCATTGTTGGCAATAGCTTGTACACTTTTATTTCTTCTGGAATTTGATGGTTTCTTGACACTAAGTTTGTGTTGTCTTGCAGCAAATTCGTTCATAGCCTTCCTTTGTAATATAGTCAGGATCTCGTATGGGCAACGACCGCGGTCGTCGCGGGTCTACAAGTTCTGGCAGCATACAGTTTAAGTAAAACTTTGTCAATTGCTGATCCATTTGATCCTTCCAGAACAGATAATCTCTGTCAATACGTGTGGTTTTAATTCCATTTGGAGTCCAGAGCCCGAAGATGCAGTAATTACGCCTTGTCACATGAAGTTGCCCTTGAACTTGGTAGAAAAAATGGTGATTCTTATTAATGTCTGTAACAGATTTTTTTGTCTCGAGATATGTTCCAAAATGTGCATTTCCTTTTAAGAATTAACTCATCAGGACTTAGAACTTCTGGCTTTACTCCAGAAGATGGACATTTTACTTCCACGATACGATCTCTTTCAATCAGTCCATCTGGGCTGGCCCCTAGAAATTGTATTTCTTCATCAACAAACAGTCCACATGCCTTTACTTGTACATCATAAGTCTCTTCCAGCTTTTTCACTACCTCTTTTTCGTGATCTCTAACCCATATCATAGCATCTGTATCGAAATCCTCATACAACAATGTAGCCACCAATTTTTGGCATGAAGTATGTGGTTTACGCCTACAAATAGTGCCAAAATTAGAAGCTGTCAACAATTTTCTCCTAGTTTATTTCCACAGGCCGCACTCCCTTTGTAAAAGGGTACCATTCTGCAGTTTCTAACGCTCTTCAAATGTAGAGGGTAAAGATTTAAAAAATCCTTCCTTAGCTAGGTTGTAACCTTCGTAAGTCATGTCTGGTTTTTGAGATTGGGGACTTTCAAAGGGAAACCTTGAGGATTTAGAGCTGTAGGTGGTAATCTTGCGCACATACTGGGTTATTAACATTTTGAGATTACAAGTGAATATAATGTCATATGTTGAGCGGACATAGGACTGAATTGTATATTTAGTTGTGAAGCCCTTTCATAGCAAACATTATATAAAAGCTATATTCAAGTTAAAATCTCTTAAATATGCTTTTATGGTATTAAAATGACATTAATTTGTGTAGCATAGGGTAGTAACATGTTATTATTATTGGTGACTGTAAGATATGGATGGACGCTGTGATAGTGTGAGTATGCGGAATTCCCCCGACCTCATATAAATATTTACTACACCTTCACGGTTGTACTGAAATAAGCTAAATGAGTATAGTTTCAGGTACATTGCGTATATATTACATTGATTTATAAGTTCTTTATTTATATTTAGCTCTCCGACTATTCCACGTTTTCCTTGTTTTTCTCGATGATGGACACAATGATTCAGCCACCTTGAAATATTTTTTTCTGTGTTTTGTTTTCAGATAGAATTCCTGAATAACTTTTCATTGAAAACCAAATTTTTTAACAGCCATTTGCTCTGATTTTTGTAATGACTCCCAACTTAGATATTGGTGGAAAGTGTGTCTCATATTGTACATGTACACATGAGCATGTGTGTGTTCCCTATCTCTCTCTAAAGCTATCAAGTGTACATAATGGGAGTGCGTCTTTGCCCTACAGGCGTTTTCCCTAAACGCATTTTCAAAGCATATTCTTGCAGTCCTCATTCCAAACAGGCGTTTGCCCTAAAAGCGTTTGCCCTAAAGGCGTTTGTCCTAAAGTCGTTTGCCCTACAGGTGTTTGCCCTACAGGCGTTTGCCCTACAGGCGTTTGCCCTAAAGGCGTTTGCACAAAATGTTTGATAATCACATTCGGACCAAGCTCCGGCATTTGCCCTAAAGGCGTTTGCCCTAAAATAAGTTTTTCGACAGTCGTTTGCCCTACAGGAATTTGCCCTACAGGCGTTTGCCCTACAGGCGTTTGCCCTAAAAGTTTGCGAATTTTCAATAATCCGAAAATAAATGCTTGCCGGCGTTTGCCCTACAGTCGTTTGCCCTAAAGGCATTTGCCCTAAAGTCGTTTGCCCTACAGGAGTTTGTCCTACGAACCTTTTCGAAGATAGATGTCCTTACGTTTGTCGCCCCTGTTGACAAATATTGGAACCATTCTCCAAATGAGTACAAAGTACAAAATTCAAAAATTAGATGGCAGCACATACGGTTTGCTTTCCCAAAGTTGAAGTCTAAGAATGCAGCTGGTAATTGAACCTTACAACAGATGGTGTGCCAATCTCAGTGACTGGATTGTATTTTTTAAATCATTTTTTAACACAGAGGTTGATCATGTAATATGTTCCCTGGTGGGGGGGGGGGGGGGAGTGTTAACTAGCGAACAAATTAACTTAATTTAATATTGCTGCTATATATAAAAACAAGCGTTAACGAAAGTAGCTTACAAAATTTTATTATCCTTGCCTGCTGGAATTTTCACTTAAAGTTGTCCTAAAAAACGATGACCCTAAAATAATTTAAGGCAGAGGATTATGCATATGCATTTATAAAAACATTTTTAGTGTTTAAAAGTTACTGTTAAAATAGCCTCCGAGACCTTCATGCCTATTTTCAATTTTTATATAATATGTGCCTAACTGAATCTGTCGTTTTATTAATATGTTTGTAGAATGCGGTGAAAATACTTCCATCGAGAGAGTGCATATTTTGCTAATTCGCCCAGATCATCTATAGCTTAACCCCTAATAAGTTTTATGGGAACAAGTGAAGTAGGTATAATAAAAGACTGATTTAATGTGTGACAGCCAATGAAATGTACAACTTTTCAAAATGCATTTAATCATATCATCCATATTGCCACAATATTTGAATGAATGTCATAGGTATGAGTGTAAACTAGGAACGATTTTGATATGTCGTGGAATGTACAATAATGAATTACGTAAAAGTATAATACACAAAGAAAGATCATTAAATATAACTCTGTTTCATATGCTAATGAATCAGCATATTCGCAAAAAAAAAGTGCAATTTTATTTAACATATTTTCAAAACAATTAAACAAACAGAATTTACTGGAAAATATGTTATTCATAACTTAGTAGGAGCAAGTGACGTCTATTCACCATCACCTATGTTTAATAAATAAATACGTTATTTGTAATTTTTGTTTTGTCTCATTGCTATGTACATGCTGTGCTGAAAGACTATTACTTCTAGATTTCAATGACAGTTTTTCTTGAGCGCGCGGTGTATGCCATGTCTACGTGTCGTCTTTGAAATCGTACAAATGACTTGTAGTTTTTATTAGTTTAGTTTCATATTTTGACATGGTTAATGAATCAAAACAAAACATCAATTTGTATACAACCTCAGTACACATAACATGGTAATTGTATGGTTTCTCAGCCGTATTTATAGTTATATGCGATTACGTAATGGAAAAGGTGTTTTCGTGTATGCTGCTGAAAGAATTCACTCCTTAAAATTTTATTTATGTGCTATGTGTAGAGACCCGGAAAATTCGCGGGTTCAATGACCTCCAGGATAGACTCCAATATCCTCTACACACTCGGGCAAATGCCAACTGTTCATTGGCTGTTGACTTGTGAGTCGTCTCGACTGGGTGGTCTGTGATTCGACACTTCTATGAGTGAGGGTCTCTAATAGGCCCTCAGTCCTCTAGATTAACAGTGAATCAATGACAGAAGCAGCACTAAGGTATAATTATTTGAATTTTGGCATAACACGAAATGAACCCGCGAATTTTCCGGGTCTCTAGCTATGTGATAAATGCCCCATTGTGATACTTATGTAGGCCCTACCCAGCAGCCTAGTATCGTGAGCTGGGGCGGTTTAGCATTGAGCTTGAAACCATTGTCAACAAATCCCACTCGCAGAAAGCAGTTTTTATTTCGTTCTTATTCATGGACACTATTACTAAAATTATTTATTACCGCGAATTGTAATTTTTTTATAAGTATACATAAAGGTTTTTAATTTTTTAATTAGACATTTTTTTGTGACAGATATCTCAAAGAAAACAAAACCAGTAATTCGGTAGAATTCTATACGAGCCTCGTTGCCAAATTTAATGGACGCAAAATAATAAATTACCTACACATAGACACAGCGTAAATGTTACATGGCAGGACAAGATTCAAGAAAGGTTTAGCTTGGGAGAAGAGTCCTTTAAAAAAAATGTCAGGTAGGAGCCCTGGTTCAATACACAAGCAAGTCATTCGTAAAAAGATTCGACACTGCACAACTCGGCGTAAACTGGCTTACCAAGAAGATAGTCGGATGAAACTAAAACGGCGTGAACTCCAATCGACTAAACCAAATGTTAACTATGGATCCTCATCAGGGCAAGCTACGGATGTACAAGGGTGTGATCTTCCTGAAAATGAACTATTAAGTAAGTGTGAACATTACATCGCGTCACTGCAAGTCACTTTGGAAGAAGGAAGGAATATTGTGTAACAAACAAATATGCATACAATCCCGCAAGGAAAGTCGTTCTGTGTGCGGTGGACTAAAGTCACATTATTATTATTGAGAAATACCATTACATATCTTCATTATTTTATTTTGGGAATATAAGTGGAATCCACTATGGGAATATGGGAAATATTAAGGATAAATTCAGGGTTTTCTTTCGCTTAAAACAGAGCGAACAGCCAACTCTGGAAAGGCAGCCCATCAGGATATTACGAACTGTATGCGTACAAAGAAAAACCTGAAAGGCGGCCTTTCCGATGGGGCACAATTCAGGGTTTTCTTTCGCTTAAAAGAAAGCGAACAGCCAACTCTGGAAAGGCAGCCCATCAGGATTTTACGAACTGTATGCGTACAAAGAAAAAACCTGAAAGGCGGCCTTTCCGATGGAGCACAATTCAGGGTTTTCTTTCGCTTAAAACAGAGCGAACAGCCAACTCTGGAAAGGCAGCCCATCAGGATTTTACGAACTGTATGCGTACAAGGAAAAACCTGAAAGGCGGCCTTTACGATGGGGCGAAATTCAGGGTTTTCTATCGCTTAAAACAGAGCGAACAGCCAACTCTGGAAAGGCAGCCCATCAGGATTTTACGAACTGTATGCGTACAAAGAAAAAACCTGATAGGCGGCCTTTCCGATGGGGCACAATTCAGGGTTTTCTTTCGCTTAAAACAGAGCGAACAGCCAACTCTGGAAAGGCAGCCCATCAGGATTTTACGAACTGTATGCGTACAAGGAAAAACCTGAAAGGCGGCCTTTCCGATGGGGCGAAATTCAGGGTTTTCTTTCGCTTAAAACAGAGCGAACAGCAAACTCTGGAAAGGCAGCCCATCAGGATTTTACGAATTGTATGCGTACAAGGAAAAACCTGAAAGGCGGCCTTTCCGATGGGGCGAAATTCAGGGTTTTCTTTCGCTTAAAACAGAGCGAACAGCCAACTCTGGAAAGGCAGCCCATCAGGATTATACAAACTGTATGCGTACAAGGAAAATACCTGAAAGGCGGCCTTTCCGATGGGGCGAAATTCAGTGCCCACAACGATCTACCGAAAACTAAAAATTTCTGAAAGGGAGCCTTTCCGATGGGGCACAATTCAGGGTTTTCTTTCGCTTAAAACAAGGCGAACAGCCAACTCTGGAAAGGCAGCCCATCAGGATTTTACGGACTGTATGCGTAAAAGGAAAAAACCTGAAAGGCGGCCTTTCCGATGGGGCACAATTCAGGGTTTTCTTTCGCTTAAAACAAGGCGAACAGCCAACTCTGGAAAGGCAGCCCATCAGGATTTTACGGACTGTATGCGTACAAGGAAAAACCTGAAAGGCGGCCTTTCCGATGGGGCGAAATTCAGGGTTTTCTTTCGCTTAAAACAGAGCGAACAGCAAACTCTGGAAAGGCAGCCCATCAGGATTTTACGAATTGTATGCGTACAAGGAAAAACCTGAAAGGCGGCCTTTCCGATGGGGCGAAATTCAGGGTTTTCTTTCGCTTAAAACAGAGCGAACAGCCAACTCTGGAAAGGCAGCCCATCAGGATTTTACGAACTGTATGCGTACAAGGAAAAACCTGAAAGGCGGCCTTTCCGATGGGGTGAAATTCAGGGTTTTCTTTCGCTTAAAACAGAGCGAACAGCCAACTCTGGAAAGGCAGCCCATCAGAATTATACAAACTGTATGCGTACAAGGAAAATACCTGAAAGGCGGCCTTTCCGATGGGGCGAAATTCAGTGCCCACAACGATCTAACGAAAACTAAAAATTTCTGAAAGGGAGCCTTTCCGATGGGGCACAATTCAGGGTTTTCTTTCGCTTAAAACAAGGCGAACAGCCAACTCTGGAAAGGCAGCCCATCAGGATTTTACGGACTGTATGCGTACAAGGAAAAAACCTGAAAGGCGGCCTTTCCGATGGGGCACAATTCAGGGTTTTCTTTCGCTTAAAACAAGGCGAACAGCCAACTCTGGAAAGGCAGCCCATCAGGATTTTACGGACTGTATGCGTACAAGGAAAAAACCTGAAAGGCGGCCTTTTCGATGGGGCACAATTCAGGGTTTTCTTTCGCTTAGAGTGAAGTGCAAAATACCATATGCGCCGTAATTTCGAAACGAATCATCAAGGGAAGGCGAGAAAGACATTTCTATACTTAAAAACTATTCGCGTGTGACGCATTGACATTGAAACTTTGGAAAAAATATTTTAAGAATTCGACGAATAGAAGGCGCGCTGCACGTACTAGGAATGGTCCAATCATTGCATCATTAGCTAGATCAAAGATATTTATCCAAAGTTCAAATATATAACGGTGTTTGTTATTACAAGGTATTGATTCTATTGAACTAATAGGTATGAAAGAGTTGCCAAGAGAACTGATCACGCGGGATACGTGGAACAATACGTTGCGATGGTGACTTTTTTTAGATGTTCGACGTAAACAGGAAGCCCGAGACTACGAGACGGAGCGGCGCGATAGTAACGTAGTGGGCGTGGGGATTCCCGCTACGTTTTATATGATGAAATTCGTCTCGAGATTATAGGTGTATGTTTTTAGGATGACTTTATGCAAGAGTGACGGATAGCAAATTTTTGTACAATTTTCTGCAGCACAGTGTTCCATGACGCTGGGCGACGACTGGGACGCGGCCAAGCGTGATGCAGCACCAAGCAACCGCAGAGTGTATGCTGCGTCCAAACGTGTGGTGTAGCGCTGTGGTTGGAAAACAGCCTCTCAGCTCAACTGCTTTGTCCAGAGTATCTTTTGTCTTTAGCTACCGCTGCTAGAGAGTACGTGCCATTTACAAACTTCTCAGGCGAGCGATTGTGAGATAACAAAGCCAACGTTAGTAACCTTATATGCCAAAGTTTCCGTAACGTTACGATAACATACATTAAGTGCAGGCCTGACGTGCTCGGCAGTCGATGCTGTTACACAGTGAGACATGTTGAGATGTGGGCTCCTGACATCTATTTTTCCAACGTTGCTCTGATAACGTTCCACTGAAGCTTTGGCACAACTGAAGTGGAGTTAACTGTCAAACTGCCTATACAAATGGACATACATTTCGATTGCACAGTAAGTTAGAACTGTCTGGATAGTGCTTGAAGCCAACACAGTGCCTCGTTCTTCGAACATGTAGAACTTGACACATCCACCTAATAATTTCAATATTCTTACCTCGTTAACGCATTTAATTCCGACTTCTAGCATGCTATAACTTAAATTTTACAAAAAATGCGTCTCGGAAATTGATCTCCGAGCTACCTGCCAGGTTACACGAAAAGTCAAATAGTAAAGAATAGCAATAAATAGCAATAAAACAAGGATAATAAAAAATTGATAATATATTAAATACCTAAATTATTAATAAAAATGAAAACTTAGAAACATATATGGCACTAAATTGTACACTAACCAGGTTACAAGAAAAGTATAATGATAAGGAATAACAGTAAACATACAAGAACATAACTAAAGGTAATGTAAACATTGGAGCATGTACGCCACGGCATTGTACACTTACCAAGCGTTAGATATCGAAACTATGATGATAAGATTCTGTAAACATACAATAATAATAGAAACAATACAGATTGTTAATACTGAATTATGTGCTGTATATGGCACAACGTTCTACACTTAAATACAAGAATAATAAAAGCAAGATCACATATTTAATACTAAAATTTATAAAACCACAGAAGCAGGTATGGCACTGTAGTCTGAACGTATCAGATGTCACGAAAACTAAACTCTTGTAAGGAGTAATGTTAATACAAAAATCGTAAAAACAAGTAGACATATTTGAGATTAAAATTAACATGGCATCACAGTGTGTACGTATTAGATATCACGAAAACTAAACTCTAGTAAGGAATAATGTTAATACAAAAATAGTAAAAACAAGTAGACGTATTTAAGATTCAAATGAACAAAAACGTTAAAACATAGTAACACGTATGGTACCTACGATATAATTGACATAGCTGTACGAGGTTTTTGCTTGCTTCAAAACCGCTGCTGTTAATCTGCAACTAGCACATCGTTCATTATCTTAAATATATTCATTGTCACAGCCGTAAATCACCTCACACTGAAGCACTAAGGCATATTTGGCAATGGTAAAATGTGCACATAAGCCCCTCGAACATAAGTGATGTATCTTAAAATGATTAAAAAAGCAGCCGCATCATCCAAGTCGGGACAACATCCCGTTTCTAGGATCAGCACCGAAGTAGCCAGAAAATACTTCAACCAGTCGGCAAGGTGTTCCGCGCAGTAGTGATGGAAATGTCCGTATTTGCAACTGTCCACCACAGGTCTTATGGGTGCTGCGTCGCTCTGTTCCTCCTCGTTTTTAAGATGACATGAGCAAGAGGCGTATTGGTAGTCCGAACACGTGTTCAGGTGAATGTTCTTCCTGGCAAAGGTTTCCAACGTCGATATGGATATGAATTCATCCGTCTGTGGAGGTAGGAGCCCGCCGAATAGAGGTAACAAATCGTTCGTCTTCATCAGAACACAGTCGTCTTTTCCTCTCCAGGGGTCAAAGTTGTATTCAACACGTAGGCACCTTCCATTGCAGAACCATGTTGTGAACTGGTGTGTTGACAACTGCCACAACTCTCGCGGACAAATGTCGTTGGGGTCATTCTGGGGCCAAAGAGCTTGAATAAAACTCCGGTAATCTTGAAACTCGAGGAACTTCCCCACGTAGAACACCATTTCTAAAGGAAGCTGGATCTCCTCCAAAGTAAAAGGCAGTGGTGGTGGAATCGGCTTCCACATCTTTCCCGTGTTTCCTTCTTGACCGTTCGGAGACATATGGGCACTTCGCAATACTTCATAGTATAATATGATCAATGAAGCACAGCTGCTCTGGATGTGAATTTTTGGCAATATCTATTATCAACTCCGTCATCTTTTGTTTTTGTACCGTGTACTGAATAAACACTAAAATTTATGGCGCACGAATGTCAAGTCCATTAGATTGTATGAACAAGAATGCTTTCATTCCTCGGTAAAATTTATCGTTTACCGAATACATCTTCATATTTACACATGGCCAAAAAAACTAATCTTGCAGTATGTACTCAAGATCTGGTTTTTTAACGTAGACCAATCGCCAATGTAAACAAACGCATAAAAGTCTTACTGATTCTAAATCAGAAACATGTCGTAAAATGATATTGCATGAACCGAATATGTGTTATTGTTATTGTTTGTGCATTCACTTCTTAGAAAAATACTTAAACTCGCGTTGCTTTCAAGATAATGGCATATCGTGTTCGCATTTCATACAACGACCCGCTACCGGTTCAATGGTCCCAGGCCTGACGCATCGTCTGACCACTTCATTCATTCTTTGAAATTATAAAATTCTCTTATGTAAATATTCCTTTACACATTTGCTCTGGTCATTTTCTTGGCACGATGGGTAAATTGCTAGCAGGGATGGTGACGTGTGATACGCGGTCGGCACGATGTGCCTTAGTCATCGAATTATTATTTATTTTTTTCGAATCAATTACCAAAGTTTCAATATTAATGCATCACATGTCCTTCTTCTCTCAATACAGAAAGACCATACTTACCTTTCGTCGACGATTCATTTTGAAGTTACGGTGCGTACGGTCTTCTGTCACTCACTGTAAAGCAAAGCGAACAGCCAACTCTGGAAAGGCAGCCTATCAGGATTTAAATAATTGTATGTGTGCTCGAAAAAATCTGAAAGGCGCCCTTTCCAATGGGGCGCAATTCAGCGTCCCCGGTACACATACCTAGTGCACTGAATCCCTTAATTCCAATTTTTCTTTTTAATTCCCAGCAGGTGGTCCTCAAATTTGTGGCTAGAAAACCTACACTTTATTTCGAAGTCTTTGTCACACGATTCATTGCTGGGTGAGTTTTGGGTGGAGACGAAAGTTTTTATTTTTTCATCCCTAATACTTGAACACGACATCGTATTCTTAGATAAGTAGTGACACAAACAAAACTTTATTTCAGTGTGCGTAGTTTGTTGCCGCTGATAATGCCTGGCCATGTTCACAGAAAAAAACGTTTCTTTACTTCAACAAAAGATTTCTTTGGACATCATTTGCCCAAAAATAGTTTGTTATATTAAACAATATAAATCGTAAATTTTTAATAACATGTGGCTATGGTTATTTTTCCATGAGTGAAACATGTTTTTGTGAGTCTACTTATTGTTTATAAAATAAATTAGCTCAAAATCTAAAATTTTAATTGATTTATCACACAATTTGTTTAACCACGAAAAGATAGATTTTTTTTAACATTTAACTTTATTTTGCGGTATTATGATTATTACATGCGCAGTTATACTCGAAATATATTCAGGGAAAGGTTTACAAATAAATAACTATTGGATGTATTTGAACAACACAAAGCATACATTTCTGGAAAGAAACCGAATTCAGTGTAACTGCTATACATTTGCTTTCATGTAAATGTAAAAATTTACAAATATCTGTAGTTTTAAGGTCCATTAAAAAAGAGGGGTTGTCTATAAAGTCGGTTTACGGATGATAATTTTACGTGATAACGTCATAAGAAAACATTGATGAAAAATTGCATACTTTTTAATTTTCAAATATTATTCACAGTTTTTGCAAATTTAATTTAAATAAAATTGTTTAAATTTAATCACGAACAATTAGTTATAAAGCCCGCCTTAACCTGTTTGATATTATAGAAGATTTTCTCGCACGGTGGCTGGCCAGGTCTTGCAGGCTCGGCTCAGGCGGAACGTGACAATTTTCCGTGCGTGCAGCCGTGCGTTCGTCGATTCATAAGACGTTATCACGTCGAGTAAGAAACACGTGTGCAGCGTGTGGGCGAGGCCTGCCTGAAGCTCCTCGGGAGGACCACGAGGGGCGATGCAATCAGGGGCTGACGAGGTCTCCCCCGGGTTAATGGCGCTCCGACACCCGCCGCGGCCGGCCATGTCCTGGGAGGGGGCCCAGGAAGGAGCGGACCTCGTCAGCTGCTGCCTTATCGACCACTCCCCCCCCCCCCCTGCAACGGCCATCCCGCGAGGACACAATGGGCCCCGGGTGACGTCAGAGGGCGGACACAGGGGGCGTCGTCGCGCGGCTAAACGCCGAGGGAGCGGAATACATTATCTCGCGCGGGGCGAAATCAGGGGATGTCGGCGCAGAGCGAAAATGACAAGCGGGAAAAAAAAATTTCCAAGGTAGTATTTAATAGAATGTCCGAAAGAGGGTCCAGAGCGAGGAACTAGAAGCCGATAATCATGACGTCACGGCGGCCATTTTTGGTGTTAAATTTTCTCAAAATTCCTCATATATTGTTCAAAATTCCTCAAAATTGATTTTAAAAATTTCAATTTAAAAGGAAAATTTTCCGTTTAATTCCTTGAAATTTTTCCATTACGACTTAAATTCCCCAATTACAAGACTCCAAAAAAAACCTTTTAGGAAGTTTTTCCTTAACCTTGACCTCAACAGCCATCTTTGCACATCTCGTTACGTCCGCTATCTTGAAAATCAGTCATTATTATACGATTAAATAGAAAAAAAATTATTAGTTAAATAATTTAATTAAAATTAAAATTTTCCAACATTTTGAAATTCGTATGTCATTTTGAAAAATCCCATACATTTAAAGCTATAAATTTAGGAAAAACATTTTACAAAATTAAATTCTGAAAAAAATATTTATAAAAAATGACCCGGGATCTGACACGTCAAGGTGATTCAATTAAAAATGGTGACTTATCCTTCCTACACGGAAGGCACCGACAAACTGACATCCCGTCACTAATGTAAGACAGATATTATGTCATCCAGTTTGACGTCAAAGCAGCCATCTTGTTTTCGCCTGCTGGAGAGCGCTGCTACCATATTGTTTTTGTCTGCTAGAAGACGCTTGCCTCATATAAACTTATTTTTTACCCTCTAGAGAGCAGTAATTATTTACTGCCATGGCTTCCACCATCTTGCCGGCAGTCTTGGCCACCATCTTGAAATTCTGTAATTATTGACTTAGAAAGTCGGGAAAAATACCAATAAATTATTAAAGAAATTGGTTATTTAAAAAATGATTAATTTGTTTCGACTCTAGACTAATGCAAAAAATTACCAAAAATATAACAGGTTAGAGAAAAAAATTACAAATAAAAAAAATAATAAAAATTTCTACTCTACTACATAAACGCATGCAAAAGTTAGCAATGTAATAATTATTTAGTTCTGCATCGGCTTACACTGACTAATACTCAGCGCCAATCGATTTACTGAAGACAGAGACCAGCCAGATTATTTACTGACATAGTCTTCCTCTTCCTGACAGAGTTTCTCGATACCATGTTTAACAGGCTGTTTTGCCTTGTCAGAACTGTAAATGAGAGTATTCATAGTTTTGAAATCGTACTTCTTCACTTGTTTCTCATATACACATTACAGCCCCAGTTATATTTTAAACGCTTGTACATTGACATTTCATCAGTAAGCTAATTGATACTTTTATATTTGATATAGTCAAGAAAAGTACAAATGTTTTAGAATCACTAAATGTATTTAGATAATAGTAGTCTTTCAAAAGTCCATGAAATGCAGATTGTGCCAAATGGAATCCATTATCATTTACCTGTAATGCACCCAACACAGTATTGTGCTTAGTTTCATGTCCAGGCATCATCGCCATCAGTTGCTACCCATCTGCTTGTGTGCTTGTATACATACGAGATTCCAATCTAAACCGAGAAGTCATAATGTCTGCAGGTATTTCCACAGTAGGCATACGGACTTCATCTTAACAGTTTTCGGGTGTCGTCCCAAAATATCAATACGTGTGAACCAAACATGACACTTATCGCAGCTAAACTTCTTACGAGAAGGATTATTCATACTTTACTCCTCTCATTTCTTCATGCATCATGGAAAAATGCTAACGACATATCACAGTAGCCGCAAGGATGTCTAGTCGATTATGACATAAATTTAAGGCTTAAGGCTTTAAATTTCAGGTTTTAAATTTAACGTTTGATGTAACTGTTGTAGTACCAATTCCCGGTGTACTTTTAAGCACGTCAATACATCGCTGTTGCAGTGAAACCTTTACTTTCTGCTGAACGTTTGGCTTATCTTTGAGTGTCTTTCCAACTTATCCTTTCTTGTAAATTTCATGCGACATATTTTACAGCTAAACAGTTTACGAGAAAGATAAAGCTTGCTAGCTTACTTGTTGACTAAGTAAACAACCCTCAGATATAAAGTCGTAACTAAAGGGTGGTTGCTAGATAATAAAGCTTGTATAAAATCTGGGTCTTTATCCAATATTGCAATATTATAATGAATATTTACATAAGCAGTTATGACACATTAATTATATTTATTGTCATGCTAAATGTCAGCCTCTGGGTTAGTCTGCCATGTGTCGATCCCACCTCAGTTCCGCAGGGCTCAGTGTGCCCTCGACGGCGGTTCCCGGTGCGGCCATTGCGCTGACGTCACTCCTCTCTCGCCCCCTGTCGACCAACTCCCGACGAGGCGACCCATTCAGCTCTCCAACACTGCACCCATTCCTTCACGACCCAGGGCGTAGTTCCTCTCGGTGGACACGTATATCAGGACACCGTCTGCACTCCTTCTGGTTCTCCCGGTGACTTCACTCGCCGCCTGATGGAAAGCCCAATATTTCCTTAGTTGTCGGGCCGGGACTGTACAGGATTAGTTTTCCGTCAGCACGAACCATGTCTCAACTATACCAAAGATCATTCCCTCCGTGCCAACACCCTCAACTGCCACCAGTCCCCCCCCCCCCCCCCGTAACACCAGACATCTCTAAGATCGCACGACGATGTTTGTCTCGATGACCTCCTGCCAGCCTCCTGCACTTGGGCCCGGCCTCCTCCAGAGAGCGCATGAGCAGTAGCAACCGGCCGCACTGCGCTCTGCCTGACGTCACGAATCCCGCGCGGCTTACAAAACTGAAGAATATCCATTTCAAAGATTATTAGCACATTCTCTCTTCTCGTGTGGACAAGCAGTACTGTTGTCCGAGCAAGTCTTGTCGCAATAATGACATCAATGCTGGGAAGACACAATAAAGACATCCGTGCTACGAGTGATACTGCAGGAATTAGTATCTCCCGCTGGTGGAACTACGTATATTGAAGTCCCCTCTATTGGAGTCGGTTACGATTCTTTTTAGTTGTGCGTAGTTGTCGTCGACAGTGCAAACGGTATCAGCGTCGCCATCGAAGTCGCTGACGAGATCTCCGCTGTCGAGGTTACAACTTCCATTAAGGTCTGCGCAGTTGTCGTCGACGATGTCAACGGGATTTGCGTCGTCGTCGTCGCTAGCCTCAGGATCTGCATCGCCGATGGTATATCGTCCATCTAGCTCGACGTTAATGATGGTAATGATGTCATCGAGTTCTCGAGAATCCCCAGATACTGGACTAATATATAAGATGAGTCAAACTAGTTTATCCGCAAAGCACCGCTGTCAGAGAAGTACTGAGGATCCTCACATCTGGAATTCGCTTATATACCTGCAGTCACGGGAATAATATGCGAGTCAAAACAAGAACGATTTACATTAATAAGCAAATCAAAAAACATTTCAAAAGGAAGCATGTTAGTCATAAAGAAAGCACATTTGGAAGCGCATTCGAAAAAAAAAGAAGTAAATTAAAAAGGGAAGCACATTAATCAAACAAAGCACATTTGACAAAAAAGAAGTACATTTTGAAATACAATCGATAAAAAGGAAGCACAGTCGACAAAAATGCACTTTCAACTAAAAGGATGCAAATTTAGACGAAAATTCCACTTGGTAGGATACGATGTCATCAGTAGGATACGATACTACATATATTACTATGCACATTAAATGAAAAGGGCGTTCATATACACGAACAATAGTCTCAGTAGGACGCAACCCAGTCAGTAGAATACGATCGGTCACAGGATACGATAGGATACTGCTCCAACTGCTCCAAAGACATTTGGCTAAGAGCCTACAAGGCTCCAAGGCTCCAAGGCTCCAAGCCTACCCACAGGTTACTTGGCTATGAAGTAACACGTCTACGATACTACAAGGTAACAAGGCTTCGAGGCTACAAGTATACATGGCTCCAACTGGCTAAGAGACTACATGATCAGAAGGCTAATTGGTTACAAAGCTACAAGAGTACGAGGCTACAAGGATACGAAGCTACAAGAGTACGAGGCTACAAGACAACGAGATTACGAGACCAAAAGACTACGAGTCTACAAGACATTATACTTAGTAATGAATCTTTTATTCAAATTATTGCAAGGATAGTCTCTCTTTCATGTGGTATGCAGGATGCTTACGATCGCAAGAGAAGGAGAGGTTCGCTAGACATAAAGGAGAACAAAGTACTCTTGCATTTTAGCTGTCTCAAGGCATAGTAATTAAATGAGAATCATTTTTTAAGTCCATCTCAGTTTCTCAGTTGTTTTAAAACTAACTAATCGTCTTAAAATGAATATTTCTTGCTGTCGGAATTCCACCTGACAAAATATTGTAAGTGCTGTTTTGCTAACAGAAGAATAATCAGAAGCATACGGAAAAACTATCGCAAATCTTTTTAAATTAAAATCAGTAAACCACAAAAATTATAATAAAAAAATTAAAACAAAATTACATAAACTGCTCCCAGCTTGAGAACTCCTTGTTTCACAAGGATACAGATTTAGCACAAGCAAATAATTAAATATTTTTATAAATTTTAATATATATTTTTTTTTAATTTATTTATAATAAATACAGATTTTGTTTATGGGGGCCCTGATTTCATAATCCAATAGGGCAGAGTGATTTTATTTAAATTTTATTTAATTTTTTTCTAAATTTTAATTTTTTTCCCGATTTTCTAGTAAAAAACTGCTGATTTTTTAGATGGCGGTCATAACTATAATTGCAACGGTTACGTCATAATTCAGGTTAGAGGCCATTGGCATCGTAATTATCAAGGTCGTGTTCTCAGCAGCTTAGGGCGGCTTGTCGCCGGGGAATTGAAGCAACTTTGGGGAATTTTCAAGACTGTGGCATTTTTGAGGACTAAAACTTTATGTTTACGTGTTTAGTTATTTTTTTTAAATATTACATTTTTTCTAAATTTTTCTGATTGTAAATTAGAATTTTCAATATGGCGGCCATGACGTCATTATCAAAGAAGGCGAAATGTTTTCTTATTAAAAGGTTTTTATTATTTTTTTAATTTAAGTTTTTCCCGATTGCGTAGCATAAATAACAGAATTTTCAAGATAGCTGTCGTAACATAAAGTACAAAATTCTAGAATCCAAGATGGCGGCCTTAACGAAACGAGCAACGATGATGTCATACACAACCAAGATGGCAGGCGTAACTAAAGTTCCGAAATTTATGGAATTCAGGATGGTGACATAAGAAATTTGCATGGGTGATGTCTTTATATGGCTAAAAATTTATTCAATTTTTATTGATTACATTTTTTGTGATTTAAAAAAACTTTCCCGAATTTCTAGCATAAAAATTACGTCTTTTTTAAATGGCGACCGTAACGAAAATTGTAACGGTTACGTAACAATTCAATATGGCGTTTGTGATCTAAAATTTTTTTTAAATTGTAATTTAGAATTTTTTAACTTTTCTTAATAAATTAAATGTTTACTCTCGCCGGGAACCGAACGAAGGACCTAAATTGATTATTATTAGTAATTAAACATTTCAATTAAGCGATTTTGTTTTTTCCGGAATTTTGTGGTTAAATTTAAAGAATTTCAAGTTAGTGGTCAGGGTCAAGGTCATCCAAGATTGCCACCAGGGGCTAAGTGGGAGCATCTAGACGCAGACTTTAAGCCTCCTTGCGGAATTTTGGTTCTTTCTAAGGCAAAATCTTTTAATGTTTACGAAATCCGAATTTTTGAATTTTTGGGGAATTAAACCAGAAATATTCCATCAAAACGGGATTTTTCCCTCGAAAATTAGAAATTTTTATTTTTCGGATATTTAAGATTTTTTTTTGGCGGAATGTTTTCCCAAAAAAAAATTGGACATTTTCGTGGATTTCGGCAAATTTTGTGCAAATTATGCCAAATTTCGAAGGTCATAGTCAATGACAAATGTCAAGGTCAAGGTGAAAGAGGTCCAAGATGGCCGCCATAACGTCATAATACAAGATAGCGGTTGGCACCAAGCACCACACCCCGCAGCTTGTCCCAGCTCCGGCTATTATATACTACTTGCGTATTAATTTAAATTGTTCTTGTTTTGACTCGCATATTAATCCAGCGGCCACAGGTATATAAGCGAGTCCCAGACAAGAGAACCCTGTCCAAGCGCCCAACCCCCGCATGGTAGACTCTTTTCTACTCTGTCCAACTGTTCTTCCAGAACTATCCTTCTGTTTCCCGTAACCAACCTGCTTGATATTAATGCATGAAATTTTGCATCTAGCATGTAAATGCCCAGGTATTTCCCTGTGGCTATGCAGGTTTTACCTGGGCCCAACTTATCTAGTTTTAGTTTATTATAGTCATTGAGGGGAGTTTCATGGCGCTAATGTTGATATTGCAACAGATAATTTTGTAAATTTGATAGAAAATTACATAAACAAAGCTAGTTCGCTTACTGTTAATACACGTAAGTCAGTAAAAATGTTAAAACCATGGATTACAATCGGGTTGATCAATTCGATTAGAACACGAGACATAAATTAAACAACAATTAAACAAACAACCATTTAATACGCAGCTAAGACAAACATGTTGTAACTACAGAAATCGGCTTACGTCTCTTATACGAATAACTAAAGACAATTATTATAATAGAAAAGTGGCTGAAGCAAAAAATGATTCTAAAAAAGTTTGGAATATTATTAAAGAGGTTACTGGCTCAAAAAATGAAAAAGTAGATATTTAAACTTTATTAAATGATAATAACATAATAAATGCCATGTCAAATCCTGAGAAAGCTGCAAACACACTAAATAGATAATTTACAAATGTTGGAAATGCTATGGCTTCAGAAATCATTAAAAATAATTCTAGTAAAAAGTCCAAAAATTATTCAGTTGCTACAAAAATTGTTCAAGGTTCTTTATTCTTAGCTCCTGTGTCACAATATGATATACAATCAATTATTTCTGAAATTAAAAACTCCAATGCATTGGGTTCTGATAAGATAAGTGTAAACATATTAAAAGAACACAGATATAAATTGTGTAAACCTCTAGCTCATATAGCAAATTTAAGCTTAAGTTTAGGGAAATTTCCTAGACGGCTCAAGGAAGCGATTGTCATACCATTGCATAAAGGGGGTAGCTTTGCACCCTCAAATTTTAGACCAATCTCTATATTAAGCAATATTTAAAAAATTATAGAAAAATGTGTTAAAAAACAATTAATGTCATTTTTGGATAACAACAAAATACTGTCTGTAAACCAATTTGGGTTTAGAAAAAGCTTAAGTACAAATGATGCTCTAATTAAAGTAACTAACTTTGTGCACAAAGCCATAGAACAAGATAAAAAATGTATTGGTGAAATGTTTTATCTTGCTAAAGCTTTTGATACAGTCTCACATAAAATAATTTTAGATAAACTGGATAAAGTAGGAATAAGAGGTTTGGCAAATACTTGGTTTAAAAGTTATTTGGAGGGTAGATCTCAGAGAGTCAAAGTAAATAATAAATTAGGAGACATCCTACATATAAATATAGGCGTCCCACAAGGCAGTGTTCTTGGACCAATTTTGTTTCTGATATATATAAATGATCTATGTAACTTAGACATAACGGGGCAGATAGTTTCTTTTGCAGATGATACTGCAATTTTATATTCATCTGACAATTGGCCTTTGGTTTTTGAAACGTTAAATAACGAACTTAAAAAAGTCAAAGAAAATTAGATGATAGTTTTCTTTCTCTAAACATAAATAAAACCAAATATATTACTTTCTCTGCCAACATTTCGGGTCAACCTATAGAACATGAACTAAAAATTCACGTATGTAACGAAATAAACGTTAACTGTAAAAAATGTAGTGTCATAGAAAGAGTACAGGATATAAAATACTTAGGTATAGTGCTCGACTCTTTTCTAAAATGGGATAAACATGTTTCTTATCTTACGAACAAGATTCGAAAAATGGTGTATAAATTCGTTGAACTAGGAACAATATTATCTATTGAAGGTATTAGAATGGTTTACTTTGCTATTTTTCAGTCTGTTATGCAGTATGGCATTCTGGCTTGGGGAGGGATGAGTAAAACGTCAATTAAGCCACTTATAACAATTCAAAAACTTATTTTACGAGTTATTTTCAAAAAAAACACATGTACCCATCCAAGGAACTTTTTGAACTATTAAATGTATTTTATATTAAAAGATTGTTTATTAGAGCTGTAATAATTAATATGTATCAAAGGGATAATCAGTTAAATTATATAGATCATAACTATCCTACACGTCATAGACAGAATATAAATTTACAAATCCCTCAATTTCATAAAACAATATCTCAGAGAGCTTTAGAATTTTTGCTTCCAAAAATTGTTGTTATTCTTCCTGCAAAACTAAAAACAAAAAATTATTTTCAAATAAAAAAATATGTTAATATTTGGTTACATAATTTAACTGATGAAGAGATGGCTTTAGTATTTAAGTAAGTTTTATATATTGTTATAACTTTGTACCTGTACTTTACTTAAATACTAATTTTTATTTAATTATATTTTCATTTATTCATGTAACAATGATATAATTTATACTTTTTTGTTTATACATAATATTGCATTTTAATAATTTGCTCTTTTTAACTTTCATCTTTATATAACTAATGTAAAGTTTCTTAGGTTATATTATATAGGTATATATATTTATTTCTCAGCTATTATACATTTACAAATGTTTACAATCGTCAAAATACCGCATGTAATTTGAAGTCACTAGATGCACTCACATACAAGCTTGCTTTCGTGAGTGCTAAATTTCCTCGTTAATTAAGTGAATATTGTTAACAAAGTGTAAAAAAAGGAAATAAAAAAATTATTATTATTATTATTAATCACTACCATGGCTGGCCAATCCTCTCCTAGCACATTATGCATGCTACCTATCCTGCATGGCTAACACCCTGCATGCTTAAGGCGTATAGGCTACTGTTGAGACGCACTTAGTCTCCCTCCCTAACCCGGACCCCTCCCAAACACACTTAGTTTTAGTTAGGTTAGAAAAAAAATCGTGGACCCTCAGTACTCCTCTGACAGCAGTGCAATGCGGATCGAATAGTTTAACTCATCTCGCTTTTAGTCCTTTATCTGAAAATTCTTGAGAACTCGTCGTCATCGTTACCATAATTGATGTTGACCTGGATCGACGATATACCATCAGCGGTACAGACCCTGGAGGCATATACGGTGACGGTGACGCAGATCCTGTTGGCTTCGTCAACGACAACTGCGGAGATCTTGATGGACGTTGTACCATCGACAGCAGAGATCTCGTCAGCGATGACTATGGTGACACAGATACCGTTGGCATGTTTGACGACAACTACACACAACTACGCAGAATCGACACCGACAACACTAAAGGAGACTTCAACAGGCGTGGTTCCACCAGCATATGGGACTTTAATTCCTACAGTACTACTAGCATCAGTGATGTACACTGAAGTTGCATCGACGTCTTCCCAGCAACTAGGTCGTAACTGTGAGAAGTACTTCTCGAACAGTAATGCTCGTCAACAAGAGAAGATAGAAAAAGCTAATAATCTTTCTCGCAAAACTCTTAGCAGTAAATGTGTCAAAAGCAATAACTTAGAAATGATAAGATGAAAAGACTCTTGAAGATAAGCAAAGGTCCTGTTCGAAAGAAATTAAAGGTTTCTCTGCATCAGCAATCCATCTATGTGCTTAACAGTACACAGGGAATGGGACTTACAGCAGTTACATCAGCATCCGGTTTGAACCTCAAAGATTCAACTTCATTGGCTAGAAATCCTTGTAGTTAATGTGATATGTCGTTTGCATTTGCCCATGATGCACGAGGACATGAGAGGAGTACATGCATGAAGATACCTTCTCGTATGCAGTTTTGATGCGATAAGTGTCATGTTTGGTTTACGCGTATTGGTAATTTGAGACGACACACGAAAAACTGTAAAGGTGAAGTCCATGTGCCTACTTTGTAACTAACTACCTGCAGACATGTATACTCCTCGGTTTAGGTTGGAGGCTAGTATGTGTACAAGCACACAAGCAGATGTGCATGATGATGCATGGAAATAAACGCAAGGCCATGCTCGGTGCATTAAAAGTAAATTATAATGGTTCTGCTTGGCGAAATCTGCATTTCGTTGAATTTTTAAAGACTTATATTATATAACTACACTTAGTGAGTCAAAAGACATTTGTATATGAATGGTAATACGGGTATACTGTATTTATTATTGAGACTACGATTTTGTGGTGGTTCCTTGTGGTGATTTGCCAATTGTAAGTATTCGCCCCTGTTCGGGTGTGTCTGCCACTCGATGCATATGTTTTGTATGTCGGCGGCTATCTTGGATAAAGTCACATCTGCCGTCTTGGAATCTACTAGTTTGAAAATCCGTAATTACTAAGATATAAATACGGAAAAAGTTTCCACAACTAAACAAAACATTCGCGTTTTAATTTAATTATTTCTTAAATTGTAATTCGTCCATGGTACGATCTTTTCTCGATGCAAAAAAAAAATTAAGCAAAACAATTATTAAATAAAAATTGTTGATAAATTCTAAATTTGGCTTAAATTCTTCATATACTAGCCAATAATAACTGCCGGTGCTATCGTGACCACCAACTTGTTTTTAGTAATCGATACAAGAAGCGCTAGTATCAGTAGTTCACACATCATCTGCTAGAGTTCATTGCCACCATATTATTTTTATTTTAACCCACTAGAGTGCAGTATTATTTATTACTGTTGAGTACGCCAACTTGTCGACCATCCAGGACGCCATCTTCATAGTGCATATTAAGCTATAAAATCGGAAAAAAATCCTAAACTCATCAAAAAATCAATTATTAAAATAATCATGTAGCTACATTGGTATCCGTCCTCGGTTCATATCTGTACGATGCCAAAAAAGGTAACTTTAATTAAAATAAAAAATTTATTCAATAACATTTGGCTAAAAAATCTTAAAAGCAGCTTAGGTACTTAGTCAACCAGCCTCCAGTAATCCGATTAAGAAATATTGGCTGCAATCTTGGAAAATCGTAATAATCAAAATAATAATTTGGAAAAATCTAAAAATCATCAAAACCCCGTATATTTATGTAAGATTACATCGAAATATTTCCGTCCTTGGTTCAATACTCAGCCAGTGATAAGAGTAATTAGAGTTTAAAATATTTTTTTTTTAAATTCTGTTTCACATTTACTCCGTGGAGTTTATTAAATGTGGTCTCTACGAAAAACGACTCTATGCAAGATATATGTCCAACGAAACAAATATCTTGTTGCTGTGCCTACCATGGAAGTCTAATTTTTTGATACTTGGAATACCTTCCAACCAGGTCTTGTACAAGGTTCGGCGTTTAAACCAGGCATCTCCAAACCACGACGTTAATCATGGACTGACTACAGTCTTGTCGATAAACATTCCAAAAGTTAAGGAAGCACATTTGGAAGTACATTAAACGAAATGGACGCGATTTTGGAAGAAAATTCAACTTAGTATGATAAATCACAGGATGTGGATGGCGTTTCAGTTTTGTCAGTCATGCACACATGTTTTCTTGCTGGAAATATATTTCGATTGCATAGTACCATGAACATTCAGAGCAACGAAGTACAACAATTATGTTCAATGTATATAAAAAATTAAAAGTAGTCCTTCTTCCAACTTCTACAAGTTGTTAAAATAACAAAAAAAAATAGATATAGTTTACTATTTGAAATTAGTTCATAATACTTATAATTTTTTTTTTTTAACGAAGTTCTTCAGGTGCCAGTATTTTTCCCCCTCGTGCAGATAAATATAATCTTGCCTTGCCTGACTTCCGATAGTCTTGCGGCAGGATGCTAATGAATCGTAGAGCCGAACTGGAATATTTAGCTAATAAGATGGAAATTATTTACGAGGTTGACACTACTGCCTCGATATCTCTCGCCTCTCGCGGCAACACCGAGGAAGAACAGCGATCATTTTCCTCTCCTCTTTGACGCTTCTTCGCATTCCAGGCTGGTTCCCGCCAGTTTCTCTTCATTTTCATTCTTTAAATGCTTCAGCAGAAATGTTAAAAGTATAAAAAAAATCCTTTGAATCTTCTAAGTCCTAGAAGTCTGTATCAGAATATTGATCACAATGTGATGCACGCTCTTAAGAGACGATAAAAAAGTATTTTAATAGTCCACCAAGTTTGAGACACAACGTAGTTTCATATAAATATCAAATATACCGAGTCTTGTTTAAGATTTTTAGATATGTCTTCTATGTGCGAGTAATACATACTATGAAAACCAAATGTTACAACTAATTACACAGTACAAGTATACATTCATTGTATTTACAAAACTTATTTTAGCATTTAGATAAATGGTGAGTTTTTGTATTTATTTTTGTAGTAAAAAAGAGTAAGTATTCGCTATAATGCATATTTATAAATGTTATTTAATGCATTTAGAAGCTTAGAAGCAATAACATGTGAGAGGGAAGGGTACGTTTGCATTGTTCTTTCTTAACGAAAATCAAACTTATAGCTAGAGTCCGGAAAAATTCGCGGATTCATTTCACGATATGCTAGAATCCAAAAAAAAAAGTACCTTATATTACTTCTGTGATTGGCTTACAGTTTATCTGAAGGACTTTGTGCCAATGGAAAACCTTCAACCAAAAAAGTATCGAATCGCAAGCGTCCCAGTCGACAGGTGTCACGAGTCAATAGCCAAAGAGCAGGTAGCATTTGCCTGAGTATCTAGGGGGTTGTGGAGTCTATCCTAGAGGTAATCGAAAGTGCGAATTTTTCCTGTCTCTACTTATAGCTGAGAGACCGAAAAAAATGGTGGATTCATTTCGTGATAGGGTAAAATTCAAATACGTATACCCTTACGCTGGTTTTGCTGTTTGCTCACTGTTCATCTAGACGACTCTAGACCAACGAGAAAACCTCAACCGAAAATGTATCGAATCATAGGCCACCCAATGGAGACGACTCACAAATCAGCAGCCAATGAACAAGAGTTATTCGCTCGAGTGTACAGAGGACTGTAGTAGTATAGAAAAGGGGCGCCTGGCACAGGGTCCAGGGTCCGGAGCCGGGAGCCAAGCCACATCTCTAATTGTAACGTCACGGCGGCGCAAGCGTACAATGAGCGTAACGGGACACAGCGTAACGGCGGCCATCTTGAATGAGTGTGACTTTGACCTTTGACCTTGACCATGACACCGGAAGACATTTTGGGTCCGCCATTTTGGATCCACCATCTTGGTGACATCATTATGTTTTCTCGAACATTCCGGCATTTTGTTTTCCACCATCATGTAATAAGACGTAACTGTTGCAATTATCGTTACGGTCGCCATCTTAAAAATCCGTAATTTTTATTATAGAAAATCTGGAAATATTTTAAAATACATTAAAAGATTAATCAATCAAATTAAATAGATAAATCTTAAAAAAACACTGGTTGCACTTTTCTCTACGGCCGCCATCTTTAAAATCTTTATTTATTATCTGATTTTAACAACAACAAAAAATTCACTAAATAAATTTGTAATTTATATACTGATTGATTATATCGATTCCCGTCCTTGGTTCGAAGCCAGTAAGAGCAAAAAATAAAAAATAAAAACATAAGATCCTTCTACCACAGAAGCCACCTACAGACTGATCTACCACCACCAATACCATGGTATATATATCGTAAGCTGATATGACGTCACGTCCGCCATCTTGTCTTCATCCGCCAGAGACCAATATCTTGTTTTCGTCTGCTAGAGTGTGCTGATAACATGTTAGTATAAATTTCTGGTCACCATACCTTTGTCCTCAACTGTTTGCATTGAACTTTGACCTTGACCTTAAAATTTGACATAGAAATAAAAGTTTGACCTTGACCTTGAAATGTGACCTTGACCTTGAAATTTTACCTTGACCTTTAAATGAGACCTTAATTTTGATCTTCGACTTTGACCTTGCTGACCATCATGAATCCGACATTTTATGTTCAGTACATGCTACCAGGAGCTACCGCCTGCTAGTGGTATTGCCAACATCTTGTTTTCGTTTGCTGGAGAACACCATCTTGTGTGTGTGTACTCGTCTTACCATCATGCTAGTTTTATTCTAACCCGCTACAGTGCAGTAATCATTTATTATTACTGAGGTGCCCACCATCTTTAAATTTGGATGCCATCTTGCGATCATGTAATTATTTAGCTAGAAATGCGGGAAAAATTCCCAAATTCATCGAAAAAATCAATTATTATTTTCAAATAGATTATATCAATTCCTGTTCTTTGTTCGATTCTTGACCAGTGACAAGTGTAACTAAATATTAAATAAATTTTAGATTCTGTTTTCCATTACCTTTCGCGGAGTTTATTAATCACTCACTCTACGAAAAACAACTCAAGTCAATATACCTGACCAACGAATTAAATACTGTACCGCTGTCTTACATGAATAATAAATTCAATAAATTGAATAACCTATAAATTGTTCATGTTCAAAGCCACACATACAGGCCAAATGTCTTGGACCATGAGACCGAGTCATGACAATATCAGACGTATAGGCTAGTCATTTCAGGACCGCGTGACCTTCGTCTTTAGTTAATTACAGTCAATCAGACCATCGTTTAATTTTTTTTCATACTAAAGGACCAAGTGACCTTGAAAAATATTTTAGTACCTAACACCAATAGGTTTTGAACTAGTAAATATTCAGTCACTACAGATTTTACTTAATGCAATCAACAAAAAGGAAGCACCATCAACAAAAAGGAACACATTTTGGAAGCACCATAAACAAAAAGGCAGCACATTTGGAAGCACCATCAACAAAAAGGCAGCACTTTTGGAAGCTTCCAAATGTGCTGCCTTTTTTGATTGTGCTTCCAAATGTGCTCCCTTTTCGTTGATGGTGCTTCCTAATGTGCGGTATTTTTGTTGATGGTGCTTCCAAATGTGCTGCCTTTTTGATTGTGCTTCCAAATGTGCTGCCTTTTTGTTGATGGTGCTTCCAAATATGCTGCCTTTTTTGATTGTGCTTCCAATGTGCGGCCTTTTTGTTGATGGTGCTTCCAAATGTGCTGCCTTTTTTGATTGTGCTTCCAAATGTGCTGCCTTTTTGTTGATGGTGCTTCCAAAATGTGCTTCCTTTTTGTTTAAGGTGCTTCCTTTTTGTTGTTTGCATGTAGTAAAATCTGTAGTGACTGAATATTTACTAGTTCAAAACCTATTGGTGTTAGGTACTAAAATATTTTTCAAGGTCACTTGTTCCTTTAGTATGAAAAAAAATTAAACGATGGTCTGATTGACTTTAATTAACTAAAGACGAAGGTCACGCGGTCCTGAAATGACTAGCCTATACGTCTGATATTGTCATGACTCGGTCTCATGGTCCAAGACATTTGGCCTGTATGTGTGGCTTTGAACATGAACAATTTATAGGTTATTCAATTTATTGAATTTATTATTCATGTAAGACAGCGGTACAGTATTTAATTCGTTGGTCAGGTATATTGACTTGAGTTGTTTTTTGTAGAGTGAGTGATTAATAAACTCCGCGAAAGGTAATGGAAAACAGAATCTAAAATTTATTTAATATTTAGTTACACTTGTCACTGGTCAAGAATCGAACAAAGAACAGGAATTGATATAATCTATTTGAAAATAATAATTGATTTTTTCGATGAATTTGGGAATTTTTCCCGCATTTCTAGCTAAATAATTACATGATCGCAAGATGGCATCCAAATTTAAAGATGGTGGGCACCTCAGTAATAATAAATGATTACTGCACTGTAGCGGGTTAGAATAAAACTAGCATGATGGTAAGACGAGTACACACACACAAGATGGTGTTCTCCAGCAAACGAAAACAAGATGTTGGCAATACCACTAGCAGGCGGTAGCTCCTGGTAGCATGTACTGAACATAAAATGTCGGATTCATGATGGTCATCTAGGTCAAAGTCAAAGATCAATGTCAATGTCTAATTTCAAGGTCAAGGTTAAATTTCAAGGTGTAGGTCACATTTCAAAGTCAAGGTCAAATTTCAAGGTCAAGGTCACATTTCAAGGTCATGGTCAAATTTCAAGGTCAAGGTCAAAGTTCAATGCAAACAGTTGAGGACAAAGGTATGGTGACCAGAAATTTATACTAACATGTTATCACCAGACTCTAGCAGACGAAAACAAGATATTGGTCTCCAGCGGATGAAGACAAGATGGCGGACGTGACGTCATATCAGCTGACGATATATGTAGGTACCTTGGTATTGGTGGCGATAGTGCAGACTGTAAGTGGCATCTGTTGTGGAAGGATCTTTTGTTTTTTTTTATTTTTTGCCCTTACTGGATTCGAACCAAGGACGGGAATCGATCTAATCAATCAGTATAGGTATAAATTACAAATTTTTAAAATGAATTTTGGATTTTTTTTATTAAAATCGGATAGTATAAAGATTTTCAAGATGGCGGCCGTAACGAAAAGTGCGACCGGTGTTTTTGAAGATTTATCTATTTATTTCGATTAATCAATCTTTTAATGATTTTTAAAAAATTTCCCGATTTTCTAACATAAAATTTACGGATTTTCAAGATGGAGACCGTAACGATAATTGCAACAGTTACGACTTATTACATTATGGCGGAAAACAAAATGCCGGAATGTTTGAGGGAACATAATGATGTCATCCAAGATGGTGGATCCAAAATGGCGGATCCAAAATGGCTTCCTGTGTCAATGTCAAGGTCAAAGATCAATGTCACACTCATCCAAAATGACCGCCGTGATCTACTTGTCCCGTTACGCTGTGTCCCGTTACGCTCATTGTACGCTTATGCCGCCGTGACGTCACAATCAGAGATGTGGCTCGGCTCCCGTCTCCGGACCCTGGACCCTGTGCCAGGCGCCCCTTTTCTATACTACTGACTGTGTAGTCTGTCCTGAAGGTCTCTTCAAATAGCATAGAAAGGGAAACTGTATTTTATTCGGACGTGTCTCTGCCATCGTGTACTCTTGAACACCCTCACATCGAGCAAAGTATTCCTTGTTGGGGCCGCGTTTTCTTTCCCTCTCGGAGACAAGATATATTTTTTTCCTGTGTTCCAGCCGCCCGCGTCATGTAAGCAGCACTTCACTGAACATCCGAGATGAGATGATGATCTCAAAGGTCATGATTAAGGACCGTGTCGTGTTACTTGTCAGTTCCCAAACACATAATGCAACAGCAAACATCGAAGCCGGTAGCTGCAGTATGATGTCAGCTTGCGAACACTGGCAGTCGCATGGAGCTGTTCGCAAGTCCTGCTGGCAGAACAACAGGGACTAGGGAACATACACGCCATTGGTACTAGGTTGGAGAACACACACGCCATTGGTACTAGGTTGGAGAACACACACGCCATTGGTACTAGGTTGGAGAACACACACGCCATTGGTACTAGGTTGGAGAACACACACGCCATTGGTACAAGGTTGGAGAACACACACGCCATTGGTACTAGGTTGGAGAACACACACGCCATTAGTACTATGTTGGAGAACACACACGCCATTGGTACTAGGTTGGAGAACACACACGCCATTGGTACTAGGTTGGAGAACACACACGCCATTAGTACTAGGTTGGAGAACACACACGCCATTGCTACTAGGTTTGAGAACACACACGCCATTGGTACTAGGTTGGAGAACACACACGCCATTGGTACTAGGTTTAAGAACACACACGTCATTGGTACTAGGTTGGAGAACACACACGCCATTGTACTAGGTTGGAGAACACACACGCCATTGGTACTAGGTTGGAGAACACACACGCCATTGGTACTAGGTTTGAGAACACACACGCCATTGGTACTAGGTTGGAGAACACACACGCCATTGGTACTAGGATTGAGAACACACACGCCATTGGTACTAGGTTGGAGAACACAGACGCCATTGGTACTAGGTTGGATAACACACACGCCATTGGTACTTGGTTGGAGAACACACACGCCATTGGTACTAGGTTGGAGAACACACACGCCATTGGTACTAGGTTGGAGAACACACACGCCATTGGTACTTGGTTGGAGAACACACACGCCAATGGTACTAGGTTGGAGAACACACACGCCATTGGTACTAGGTTGGAGAACACACACGCCAATGGTACTAGGTTGGAGAACACACATGCCATTGGTACTAGGTTGGAACCGAGGTGATACGAACCATGACAGGTCGAGCATCTGTGTTGGAAAACATACACCTTTGACCACATGGCTATCTAGACATTTACCAGACCGAGAATAATATGAGGTATATTTAAAAATAACACACATTCCAAATAGTATTATTATTTAAGAAATAGTAGCATCACCCACTATAAGGTATTTCATCATCTTTTTTTTAAATATACGATGCCAGGTGCGCTAGTTAACATCACCTGCTAGAGGACACCGACACCATCTTGTTTACAGTAATCGAAACAAGGGGCGCTAATGTTATGTAGTACACACCCCATCGACTAGAGTCTGCTGTCATCATATTGATTTAAATTTTACCCACTAGAGTCCAGAAGTCTTTATTGACAGTCAACTATCTTGACAACTGCCATCTTGTCGGCCGTCTCGCCGCCATCTTAAAATTCTGTATCTATTAAGCTAGAAATTCAGTGGAAAATCCAAAAGTCATCAAAGAAATCACTTATTGAAATGATGATTGATTCGATCGAGTACAGTGCTTGGTTGGATCATTAAAGGATGCAAAAATATGTATTAGTAAAAATTCATAAAATAAGACAGGTGCGAGAAAAAAAAACAAAATTACATATAAAAATTATTACATAATTTCTACCATACTACAAGAACAAAATGTTACCACCTTAACAATATTTCAAATGGACCACCAAACAGTCAGGGCGTCGGTATAACACACCACACTTACTGCACTGTGACAAACGTAAGGATGTTACGTTAGTGGGCAGTTCCAGTTTCCATGACGTCTAGCAAGCTTGCTAGCATTAAGGTTTTACCACAGAATTGGCAAACAGGTTGTTCCTTGCGCTTAACGGATCCAGTGCAGGCTTCGCAATGTCAAGTTAGATTATCTAATCGCGAAATTAGTTTAATATATTTAATAAACTGAAAAATTATTTTTTGCAGAACATTATTTGGACATTCGCTTCTTTCATGCCTGCAAGCATTTGCTGGTTTAGTCAATGATGTACCGCAGTATTTACACTGGTGCAATAAACGTCCATCGTCCATTGAAGTATCCAAGATTGCTGGAAAACCTTCAAGCGAAGGAACAGAACTTGCCGATGTCTTCTCTGCAGCCGGTGTCACAGATGTCATCAGGATCACTGTAGATCTCTGTGGATGCCAACGTCGCCGCCATCAGAGTCTGCACTTCTGGTGGTAGACCATCCATTAAGGTCGTCATGTGAAAACCAACTAAAAAACAGGAAACTTACTGAAGAGAGCTGATCCGCACTACACCACAGCCAGAAGAGGACTGAGGTTACCGTGGGTTAGATCTCACTTATATGCCCACGGTTGCTGGTATACTATGCGAGTAAAAAAAAAGTTTTTTAAAATTATTTTATCAGGTTAAAATGCAGGTATTTTGAAACACTAGAAATAAATAAATTAATTAATTTAAAAAACAAACACAGTAATACAGGTATCGGACTGGACATCTTCGGTGACGACTGCCTTGGTGAGACATGGACGACGACGTCTGTGACCATGGCTGCGACTTGGCTTTGACTCGATGCTAGTTGAGACAGCGCTGGAGTAACAAAGGTATCGGTATTCAAGATGGTGGCCTTTCAGCAGAACAAAAAAAAAATATGGCGGTCGTAACATCATCCTAGATGTCCGCCTCCAGCAGACGGCATAATGATGGCTGTGTCATCATAATTAAAAAGTGGTTATGATATCTGATCCAAGATGTTGGACCTGACATAAGAATTCAAGATGGCAACCATAAAGAAAATTGCAACTGTTTTGAGTGGGATGTTCGATTTCAAGATAGCGGAATTCAAAATGGCGTCTAAGATCAAGATCAAGGTCACGTGTGAATGTCAAAATTTCACTGTCAAGGTCTCATGTTAATTTCAAGGTTAAAGGTCAAGGTCAAAGGCCAAGTTCATCCATAATGGTCGCCATGAGGTCACTGTCCTCATCTGTACCTCGCACCGGTACCAGGCGCAGGAGCCCCCAATATATACCACTTATATGGCGTGTTTTAAGGTCTCTGAAGGCCTTGTGCTGTTCTGCACCCCATTTAAAGCAAATATTTGGTTTGCAAGTGGCTGTTAGGGAATGGGTTCCACGGGAAATACTTTACATAATGTCAAATTTGGGACAGGTTGCAAGACAACTCCGCATTGCGAGGGTGCCGATTCTTCGTGTCCACCCAGCAATAAGTATGTTGTCAAGTTTGAGCAAGAAACTATAAAACAGAGCGTATTTCAAAGGGGTTATTTCTTTAAATATTTTTCCCGTGCCATTTTTTTACTGGCCGGTTATTATAATGATATCAATATCTTGTGGTTTTTAAGTGGTTTCTTAATTTCGATAAGTAGAGACCCGTATTTTTGGCTAATTCGCTTGGCATCAGGCGAATTCAGAACCTCTGGTTCGCTTTATCAAGGTTTACTCTTTCACATTAACTGATTTCTTAGTGATAACATTTTGGTTTACGTTAGTCGGCACTACGTAATTACCTTACGGCTCTTCTAGGTGAACTTAGTTGGCTCACGGTTGTAAAAGGGCGTGTACAATTAACTTCGGTCCAACCATGCAATAGCATGAAGGCTTGCATTCTAGCTTGCGACTAAATGAATCCATAAAATTTCCTTACCTATATAATAATTATTATTGTAATTTAATGCTTTTTATTAACTAAATCCCTTAACATGAATTGAGAACATATAGTTCTGTGATATATAATTTTTAATTCACATGTTGATGTGGCCTATGGTTTGCCATTTATTTCAGGATATTGTACATAACTAAATAAAAATTTGGGATTTCCTAAAATTCCTGCAAATACCCCGAAATTGAGGTTTCGTGTGAAACCATATTTTTGTTCGTTTACGAATGAAATCCTAAAAATAAAGAGTTTAATCACGAAGGCCTCCCAGTGACATGTGCGTAATGAATACATTCACAACCGCACGGTACGAGAAATGTTAGTACGTTATTTTCCATGACATGTTAGGATATTTATTTACAGAAGTGCAAGCTGGATTGTTCTGTATCACCCATGCATAACAGAGAACTAAAGGGACATTCGGGCCAAAAGAACAAGCTTCTTCTGCGGTCTCCCGATCGCCCAGACCTGGTCGCTAGCCCGTCATCTCCCACCTCGAGGATGACAAGTTTGTAGGGACGCTGTGATTGGTCGAGACTAGCGTGGTATGCATGAAAGAGTGGATGGCATGGCGCGTGGAGGAAGAAAACACCGCCGAGACTCCCGTGCCTGTAAAGAAAGTGCGAGAGCACAAGGCAGGGACTGAATAATCAATGTCACCTTCGACACGTGTGGTGACCCCTCACCCCCCCCCCCCCCCAAACTCACTTGGCCACCGCCGCAGTGCACCACCAAGAATAGCAGGTCGCCCGTCGCATAGAGTAAGTAAAGGGAGAGGCGCCACACCCATAGTAATTATCGTTTGCTTAAATTTGTCTTGCTATCATGCCATTTCTTTGCAACTTGACAACGAAAAAATTACAGCCAAAAATACAACCTCATAAAGGTTTGGCGCGTGATAGTTGGCATCTTTGTTTAAAAGCTTGAAAAAGATGGCCGTATGATAGCTCGAATCTCGACCACAGAACAGAGAATCAAACCCAACAAAATTATAAAAATGACATCACAAGAAACTATTTATAATTAGAAAAGAAGTAATTTCTAGTAGTGTAACAGCAACTTAGATTAACACAAATTAATAACAACTGGTCATGTAATAAACTAAAGAGATCACAACTTGTAATCTATTTTTTCCCGATGTTGGTGAAACATGGTATGATACAATTTTTAAGGATTCAGTTCGTCCTATCTACTGTCACCCCCGTGGTCCGTCGGTTCGAGTCCCGAGTTGTCTGGAGGATGGTCGGTGCGTGGTGTTTCCTAGTGTGGTCGTAATTGAGCTTTGTGTTTATTTCTCCTGTGTACTAGCTTGACTTTGATTCTATTATATTGCACTGCGTGCACACGGGTGTGTGTGTTTTTTTGACGTGATAGCGTCTTATAAACGGATGAACCTCCGACTGCACGCACGAAAAATTGTTACGTTCCAACTGAGCCAAGCGTGCAAGAACCGGCCAATCACCGTGCGAGAAAATCTTCTATAATATCAAACAGATTAAGGCGGGATTTTTAACTAATTGTTCTTGATTATATTTAAACAAATTATTTAAATGAAATTTGCAAAAACTGCGAATAATATTTGAAAATTAAAAAGTATGCTATTTTTCATCAATGTGTTCTTATGACGTTATCACGTACAATTATCGTCCGTAAGCCGACTTTACAGACAACCCCCTTTTTTTCCTTTTTTTTTCTCGTCGCTCAAAGTAAGTGCTTCATACATTACTTACTGCCTCGAGCATATTCGCCCCGTGTATTTTCCTTTGCGTGTTTCTCAATATTGCATTTTATTTAGCTGCGGAGGCATTTTTATTTCTACATATATGTGTCAATAAATATTTGTTTCTGCACTTTGCTTCTATACAATACCTATTTTTAAGAAAAACTTCACATATTATTACATAATTCAAAACTTCAAAGTTCGAAATACCTCAAAAGACTTTAGCCTTACAAAAAATTTAAATTTTTCATAGCGGCTTAAATTTCCCGTCGTCTAGCCACCCTAAGCCACAAGGTCATGATTTTAACACTAACCGTAAACTTGAAATTATTTAATTTTTTACCAAAAAAAATTCCAACAAATAAGTATATAAAAAAAGTTTACTTCAAATTTTTAGTCATCGAATCCATCTTACTTCTCGGTTTGATTCCCGGCGAGAGCAAACATGTAATTTATGAATAATAATAACGTTCGCAGGCTTTCACAGCCATTGTCTGAAGTAGCTTGGCTTCTGGGTTGTAGCCGTGTCCTTGGCAAATAATTCACCAAATTATTTTTGAATTATTTTCCAAGGACACGGCTACAACCCAGAAGCCAAGCTACTTAAATTTATGAATATTTTTTTTTAAAATTCTTAACTAGATTTTAAATTAAATTTAAAAAAAAAACTCTTTTTAACGTCACACCCGCAATCTTGAACTCGAGAAATGATGTATTTTTGGTAACGGTTGGTATATTGAAAAACCGCAATTTTTTAGCTAGAATATCGGAGGGGAAATTTTTAATTAATAAAAAAAAAATTTAGAGTTAGTAAAAATAAATTTCATAATTTTGAAATTCATTTGCCAGATTTAAATTTAATATATTTTTAATAGAAACTAGGAAAAACCTTAAATTTATAAAAATTATTTAAGTACAATTTTATTATTTTGACAGGTAATCTTTACATTGATCTTTGTCCTTTCCCTTGAACATTGACTTTGACGAACTTTGACCTTAACCATGACCTTTAATTATTGTAACCTAAGACGCCACCTTATATTCAACCATCTCGAAACAGTGCACTCCATTCCCCGAATGATGCAATTTTTGTTACGGCAGCCATCTTAAATCTCTGTAATTTTGTACCTGGAAATTCGAAAAAATTTCTATAAATCATTTTTAAAAAGTTCTCATAAATTTAGTGATTGATTCAATGACTTTTGTTTGATATTTTACTAATGCAATAAAAAAGTATATTTAATATAAATTACCAAAAAACGAAAGTTTCAAGAAATAAAAACAATATTGCAAAAGAATTAATCATAATAACTACAAGTGCAAAAACATACAAATTACAAGCCTTTCTCGATATATAGGTTTCTAAGAAGGTGAAGCGAGATTTTTACAAACCTTGGCATGCATTTTCAGGGCAGTTCTACATGACAGTCGATTAACCAGGCACATCCAAATGTTGGCTAGACACATACAGTCAGTAACCAGGCATGAAATCGGAGGCCAGGAACATTCCGTTTGTGGCCAGGCATGTCCAGTACATAGCAACTCACGTTCAGTTGATATCCAGGCATGTCTATTCAGTTGCCAGGCAAGTAATCGACGGCCAGGTAGATTCATTTCATGGCTGACTTGCTGACATGTCCAGCTATCAGCCAGCCATGTCCAGTCAGCAACCAGGCACATCAGGTTGATGGCTGGACACAGCAAGTTGATTGACAGACACATCCAGTTTATGATCAGACACGTCGTTTAAGTTAGATAAGTCTATTAAGTGGTCAGGAACACATGCCCAGTAGGTGGCCAACCACATACAGCTGGTAGCCAGGTGCGTCCAGTAGGTGGCCAACCACATACAGCTGGTAGCCAGGTGCATCCCGTAGGTGGCCAACAACATACAGCTGGTAGCCAGGTGCATCCAGTAGGTGGCCAACCACATCCAGCTGGTAGCCAGGTGCATCCAGTAGGTGGCCAACCACATCCAGATGGTAACCAGGTGCATCCAGTAGGTAGCCAACCACATACAGCTGGTAGCTAGGTGCGTCCATTAGGTGGCCAACCACATCCAGCTGGTAGCCAGGTGCATCCAGTAGGTGGCCAACCACATCCAGCTGGTAGCCAGGTGCACCCAGTAGGTGACCAACCACATCCAGATGGTAGCCAGGTGCATCCAGTAGGTGGCCAACCACATCCAGCTGGTAGCCAGGTGCATCCCGTAGGTGGCCAACCACATACAACTGGTAGCCAGGTGCATCCCGTAGGTGGCCAACCACATCCAGCTGGTAGCCAGGTGCATCCAGTAGGTGGCCAACCACATCCAGCTGGTAGCCAGGTGCATCCGGTAGGTGGCCAACCACATCCAGCTGGTAGCCAGGTGCATCCCGTAGGTGGCCAACCACATCCAGCTGGTAGCCAGGTGCATCCCGTAGGTGGCCAACCACATCCAGCTGGTAGCCAGGTGCATCCAGTAGGTGGCCATCCATATCCAGCTGGTAGCCAGGTGCATCCAGTAGGTGGCCAACCACATCCAGCTGGTAGCCAGGTGCACCCAGTAGGTGACCAACCACATACAGCTGGTAGCCAGGTAAAGGTCTTTATAATAGTTAAAGGTCATGGTCAAGGTTAAGGTAAATGTTTGCCTGTTAAATTAATAAAATTGTATTTAAATAATGTTTTACAAATTTTAAAATTTTCCCTAGTTTCTAGGTAAAAAAAAAATTATGAATTTTCAATATGGCAAACGAATTCAAAATTACGAATGTTATTTTTACTATAATTGTATTATGAAATATTTTTATTAATTGTAAAATTTTCCCTGATATAATTAAACATTACAGATTTTCAATATACCAACCGTTACGAAAAATGCAACGTTTCTTGAGTCCAATATTGCGGGTGTGACGTTAGCAAGATTTTTTATAAATTTTATTTCAATTATAATTAAGAATTGTTAAAACTTTTATACATAAATTATATGTTTACTCTACCCGGAAATCGAACCGAGGTATGAAATGGATTCGATAACTAAAAATTTTAAGTACATTTTTTATTTTATATTTTTCGGAGTTTGACCGCAATTTTTCGGTCAAAAATTAAATATTTTCAAGTTTACGGTCAGGGTCAGGTTGGTGGCTTAGCGCGGCTTGACTACGGGGAACTTAAGCCGCGATGAGGAGTTTTAATTTTTTCCAAGTCTAAAGTCTTTTGAGGCATTTCGAACTTTGAAATTTTGAATTTTTTTTTGGAATTAAATGTGAAATTTCCCTTAAAATGGGAATTTTTCCTCGGTATACGAAATTTTGTAGGAATTCATAGGAAGTTTGAGTCATTTTTGAGGAATTTTGGAAACGGTTTTACACCAAAAATTGGCCGCCGTGACGTTATCATGGTTGGTCATTGACCCCACCTCATACCTCGACCAAGACCTATGTCCCCGGACTGGCCAAAGTATACTACTCATGCAGGCGTAAAAATAACCTACATCAATAGAGATACGGCAAAATTACACGTTTTACATTATTGTTTTAGTACTGTTCATTTACCAAATGTTAAAATTCAATATATGTTATTAGAATGTATACACAGTATGTTCTTCGGCTGTGGCTTCATTGAGATTAGAGATTTTAAAAAACAGGAAACCGAATAGCATACTAGCTTAAACCTGAACAAGGATTTTGTAGAATTTTCCACTATCAAATAAATCTGCATTTTTACCATGCTATATTTAGATTGACAGCTTAAAATTTTAAAAGTTTTCTAAAAAATTTATTAGTTTCCAGTACACTGAAGATGCAACTTTCAAATTCACTTTTTTTTTTTGGTTATGTGATAGAACAGTGATTTTGAACTAATTTGTTATAGCCTAAAGATTCTGAAAAAATTTCGTGCTTAAGTAATGTTTATTTACCAAGCGGTGGCTTTATTCACAAGGCGTGTGGTGGGAAAACATCAACCAGTTTCGCGTGTACACGCGCCGCACAAAGACTACTAATTTCCATGCAGTAAATTAGCTTTCTCAGAGTATAAGGCAGCGAACCACTTAGAGTATGGATGCTTACCAAAAGTCTCCATGTTGCTTTTTATTGCTGAACATTAAATATTTGCCTTCGTTAAGGCATAGAATCCACTTAAATATATTCTCAAGGATCACAACATAGTGGCGATTGTATAATTACAATCGTAGTCATTCACAATTTAAAATCAATACTACACTCAAATTTCTTTACGGCAAAAATATTTTTAGAACCTCGGGCTTTTCACTTTATTGTGTATAATACTTTTATAAAGCCAACTGTGTAAATAATTTGACAGAAAACTGTATGGGAAAAAAACTCTTGAAACCCTGCTACCGTCTTTTGGTTCTTAAACATTTCCCACTTAAATAATTCTTTCAGTCACGCTTCCAAAAGTATTTAAAAAATTACATAAACTAATAAATAAAGGGTGGTCGTGGTTACAATGCAGATTTTATTTTTAAAAAACCTTGCCACATTGTTTCAAAGCGATCAACAAGTGAAACATCACTTTAAGTGTGCTTTAGAGAGACAAGGTAAAAGATAACTAACAAATATATTTAAAATAATTTAAAAATGTATATTTTTTGGCAATTCGTAAAAACCTGATATTCCAAGGAAAGAAAAGAAACAAATTATTTTCAAAGTTACATAGCTGCACTCTAACACATGGTTGTAATCTGTGTCATGTAACTTTTATAAGATTTGACAGTTCCAAAACAGTAACAATTAATATTTAGAACCACTTTAACTAAAAAAAAACTCACAATCATAACGTTTTTAGTTAAAATCACACAACTTAAAACCAGCAAAAATAAGTTTAACTGAATTTATGAATATTATAACTTATACAACTCACAGCTTGTATGTGCACTATCACTGAGCGTGGACAAGCATGCGTGCCTATGGAAAATGACACCGCTACGCTAAATTTTCCATTAAAAAATAAACCAACAATTGTTTGGGTCAATAATTAAGAATTTAAGATTAAATATGCCAAAGGGCTCTTTTGTTTTAACAAATGCAAGGCTTCGTAACTACACGTTTACGCACTTACTTTTCCTGTTCCATACCTAGTTATTACCTACGCCACGTACAAGTGAAACGTTTCTATAACAATATTTCCTTTCTTTTACAGACACGTTTCATATTTACTGAAATGAAAAAACATAATTATTCACACCAAGTCCTTTTTAAAGTAATCCATTGACATAGATACGCACAACAATAAATAACAAATTTAAACAACTCCATTAAATTACAAAATTCAAATTTAGAGCTTTTATCAAGTAAAATCACATCACAAATTAATGTCTCGAGATACAAACACACAACTTGAAACCAGCATGATCAGGTTTAACCTGATTTATAAATAAATGCAAATCATAGGTAGAGACCGGAAAATTTCGCGGGTTCAATGACCTTAAGGATATACTCCAATATCCTCTACACACTCGGTCAAATGCCAACTGTTCATTTGCTGCTGACTTGTGAGTCATCACGACTGGGTGGCCTGTGATCCGACACTTCTATGAGTGAGGGTCTCAAATTGGCCCTGAGTCCTCCAGATTAACAGTGGACCAATGTCAGAAGCAGCACTAAGGTATAATTATTTTAATATTAGCATAGCACGTAATTAACCTGCGAATTTTTCAGGTCTCTAATCATAGGACAGAATCACGTAACTTAGAAATTGCACAACTTAAGCTGTTTTATGTAGTTAATTTCCAAGTAATGTGTTTCTAAATGGTTGTGTTTGTTATTTGACACTACCTTGGTTGTGCCTTGAACAATGCAGCTTCATCCATGCTTGCGCCTGCATTTTCCCTCTTTTTTTTATATATATATATATATATATATATATATATATATATATATATATATATATATATATATATATTAAAAATGCTTGGAGATAACGAGCTCCAGAGTAAGTGTGCGGCGACCGGCCACATCGCAAGGGGACATGCGGGGGTTGATGGGGGAAGGCGGGGAAAGGGAACGGAAATAATTGCTCCCAGCGCGAGCGGTAAATGGCAGGGGCGTTAAGGACCGCGACTGGGTCGAGTTGTTCAGGGAGGGGGGGGAGGGGGAGGGGTGGACCCCCAGGAGGACTCCAGCAGCGAGGCCCTGCAGACCTGCGGAACGTGGCGAGACTTCATTCGAGTCAGCGAGAAATGGAAATGCATAGAGTTCTGCTGTTCAGCCCCTCTGGGGAGGTCATTACAAACATGCAGCGTGGTTTACCAACTGTACTTTAGTGTACTCCTACCATGTTGTAAATGGAACAGATATGTTCGTGAAAAATTTAAGGCATTAGTTAATTTATACAGTTGCACGAAAAAAAAACTCTATTACATACAAAAATAGAGTTCGCAGGTATACTGGGTTTCGATTTCTTATCCGGGAATTTATGCTTTGTGTTCTCCCAGTAACTCCATTAGTAAAGTTATTTGTAAACCGTTTCCTGAATTCATTACAAATTTTAAGAGCGCTTATTACTAAGCACAATAAAACAAAATATAATCAAATTATTAAGTATTCCATTATCTTTTCCATGGTTTAAATAAATCATACTTGAATGAAACATCAATTAAAAGATATTATTAGGTGCCAATTTTCGTAATAAATACTCACAATCAGTATTATCTCAAAAATCGTGTTACGTATATGCAATAAATAAACATAGCCATGTGTTGTACAATGTTACAATATCGTTCTTGTGTTATTACAAAATGAGTCTTAGAAATTGGTTTCCAAAAGAATCTTTTGTGAAAAAAAAAGTTAAAAATCTGTGTAAAACGATTTGTTAGGCGCTAAGGTAGATTATATTTCGCAGTTGGTAAACGTGGAAGACTTAAACATGAGTCGGTGAGTTTTTCGGGGTGCCCCCACCTTTTCATTCAGCCTTCCTTCCATTAGCATCTCGCCATCTTTGATCGTCTTTAGGGTCTTGAGTTCAATAAGATGATAACCCAATACCGTCATTCTTTTAAGAATTTAAAAATATATCCGTTTAAAAATCATTCTTTGAAAGCAAAATCCGAAATAATTCCAATTAAACGCTCTTTATATTTTCTTGGGAAACCCGAGAAAATATCTTATAATAAACTTTTTTTAATATGATTCGTAAAGTATTTAACAACAAATGCGTTGGCATCCACTGACATTTTACCACAGAACAACCTCAAATTTTTAGGGTACCTAATTACAAATAAGATACACACAAATAATACACATCTAATGTTTACTTAGCAATCACGAATACAAATAAGGGATTATAAATATCTGTTTTTTGATTTATGAATTTTTACATAATAAATATTTATTTTCATGTTGGCATATCATAAAACTAAACGAAATAAACATAGAAAACAGTTTTTGTCCGGTTGTCCTTATTTTTCTTAAGAACTACTCAAAAATTTTAACTTTTAATATTCATACATGCCTATTTATTATATCTCTGGATTTTAATAATGACAATTTTTTTTGTATTTAAAAAAAATTTTTGTATAATATGATATTAATTACAAAATCAATACGCAAGTATTAATTCTTCTATTTTTATTGTAAACTAGCCGGAGTTACTCCCGCTTCGCTCGGACAAAGCCAGCCAGCTCCTATCAAACCAGAAGTGGAAGTATCTTAGAAGGTCCATAACCTCCTGAGACATTATAGAACACTTAGAACACCTTGGAACATTCTAGAAAATTATTTAGCATTCTCAATTCTTCTGGAAAATTCTATAACATTCTAAAACATTCTATAATATAGTGGAACATTTTATAACATCTTCGAAAATTCTGGAAGTTTATATTACCTTATCGAACATTACACAACATTCTAAAACATATAGAACATTCCATAAACTTCTAGAACATTCAGGAACATTCTGACTGGTCTCGGCTACTACGGCAATCGATTCCCAGCTGCTTCACCGACTTCCCATGAGAAGTCCATTGGCGCGATGCCGTCTTTTGACACACATATCTTCGAACCCAAACCCTGCAGTTGCAAACGGAAGCTTTCTTCATGGATGTGCTGATTACTCGAATATTTGTGTAGTTTCCAGGAATCTGCTGGTACCACCGATGCTTCGGAGATGGGGCACGAAAGTGTACTCAGTGCTGTGGATACAGCTCGGGGAACGTGCAAGGGACTCGCTGATGGTGGCCAGCGACCCCACCCGAACATCAGGCAGCCGCCTCTTCATCTCGGACAAGGGCACAAAGGTACAGTTTTTGGTTGACACAGGTGCCGATATTTGTGTATTTACTTGCGCCCGGTTACCTTGAATGTGAACCAAGGCCAATTATGTCTGGTTTGCTGCTAAAGGCTCTCATATATCAACTTACGGCTTCATTACCCTAACTCTGGCGAGATTATGTTTGGTGTTTCGTGGTGGTCAATTTAACCAAAAAATTTAGATGCTGAACTTCTAGATCATTATGGCCTGTTGGTAGACATACGGAACCAAACGCCTAGTAGACAGTTCCACATCTCTTGCCTAGGTCTGCCACAAAATTAATTGTGACATCAATAGCATCAGGATGCTGCCTCAATCACCTCACTACCTCGAGCTCCTCCAAAAGTATGCATGTCTTACCCACCCATCTGGTGCCCCACATCTTGTCCAACATTCTGCAGTGCGCCACATCTCGTTTTAGTCCTAAGAATTGCGATTGGCTTGAAAAGTCAGCCAGCTGCCTAAAGTCCGCATCAACAAGCTATCATCAGCTGCTGAAGTCGTGACCTCGATGCCACCATTTTGATTTGTTACGTAACCATTGAAATTATCGTTACGGTCGCCATCATGAAAATATGTTTTTATTCTAGGTAATCTAAAAAAAATTCAAATTTATAAAAATAAATAGTTAATATTTATTCGTTGATCTCTCTTTCCCCCCTTTCCATCTAAGACCCTTGTTTACCAACCCCGTGTCTTCAAGCAATATCCGTAAAGTACATAAGTTACACACTGTTAAAAGTGGGGAAAACAAGTCAGGAAAGATAAACTAATTAATTACAAAGAGTTTTATTAATTACCTATTAATCATTTTTAACACACACAAATCTAAATGTTCGTCCACCTTCCAAGTCCACTTTTTACTCTTCCACTGGAGCTAGGCTCGAGGCTCATACTCTCGGCCTTAACACGCTACTTCACACTTCTCACTCGTCAGCCGCACACAACTCCGTCCCATATCCTCGCACACGAAGCCCTTTAAGGGGCCACTCACCCTCTTCACTTCACTTACACCCGCCAGTCTCACACTCGCTCTCCGGTGACGCCACGAGCCTTGGTCACCCCTGCAGGAGGTCGGCGTCTTCTTGCATACCGTAGCCCTCAGAGGAGTCACGTCATCAACACCCAGAGTTGCGAGAACAATGGCGTCCTGGTTACGCCAATTCACACGGACGGTCTCTGGGAACGTGCCGAACACTCGAGAGGCACAGACAGGCGCCGCTCTAATCTGATAACAATGTAGTGGAGTGACGGGCGCTACCTGTCCGGCTGACTGGCCTACCTTGTTGCCTTGTAGAGCGTGGGATATTTACTTATTGAAATTGGGCGCCTAATTGTATATATATGTTTCTTCAGAAATAAACAATTGATTATGATTTCTCTTATTAATATTACTTTATCCAAGTTGTTACACTCATTTGTTCCTGGCTAATTTGTTTCCGCTTACAAGACATGTAAGTGTCTAAAATATGTAATAAGGAAGTGTAGCGTTAATAATAAACTAAATTTTCAATTGTAAATTTGATTTGTCAAATGTATATTTTAAAAATAATGCCAAAGGTTAGAAATTTGACTTAACTAGTTATACCTTCCAAAATATTAGTTTTATTATCTTGACTTAAAAGAACAAGCAAACATAAATGACATCTATTTAGGTGATCAAATAGTCTCAATAACATATATACTAGATCAGTGATAGTTATCTGTATGCAGAAATATATTCCTAGAGAGCCAAAAATCTAAGTAAAGGTATTTCATACTAGTAATGTCTCGATTCACGTAACCTTACGTCTAGTTCAGTTGTTCGGAGACACTTCAAACTCTGCAGCACTGGACATCTGGATTGCGGTAACCAGAGACAAGGACGTTTCGACCAGCTGAAAACTAAGAATACTACTGTTCTAGGTTTAAAATTAGATGACGGCAGTCCAGCATCCTCCTCTGATCCTGAAAAGTCTTTATAATTAATGTGAAACGATCTCACCGACGTAGACCACATGGACCTTAGCTGTATGGTCGTCATGGTTGTGTCGGGAACTCAGGCCTCAGAATTCTTGTGACAGCCATTGACGGAACCGACCATCGTCCTTCAGGGATGGAAAGTACGAAGATTCGAACCCAGGATGGTCAGGAATGTAGATATCGATCGAAGAGTAAGTTCATTCTTGTAGTTCGGAAAATCCATAATTCTGTCAAATTAATGCAGAATTTCATGAACCCAACTTGACGTCTATCAAAATAACGGAACCCCGCTGTAGTCTCTTCTTGTGAGCTGAACGGAAATGTAAAGAGAAGTACGACCCTCACTCAATACGTATCTTCCTCTCCAGATAATTTTTCCTTATTTTATTGTTTTTTTTTTCACGTCCATATTCGAAAAACCACTATCGAACGAATACCTGTTTATAGCAACCATAGATGAATTAACCAAAGCTGGAATTTAAAATCCACAGACTTATGCAAGTAGGAATAACGAGAATTTAAACCGTGCTAAAATATAGTAATGGTTTTATAAATGCATAGATAAAATAGCTTTGCAATAGCATCATTAATTAGATTTGAGGCTCTCTATTCACATCTTCCTCTTACTTAGTTTAATATAAAACAATTTTAAATACATTACATCAATTTTGCACTCATAATCTCATAAAAAAAACTTTAAACATAGTGACGGTTTACAGCCTCATCTCTAGCATCCTCTTAACAATACATTACACAAGTTAACTGAGTTACCTGCTCACTTTCGTTACCCTCGGATTCTTATAATACTCTAGCTGCTGTAAAAAAAGTTTCACTTCAAAAATGGTTTGCATTTACAACTAAGTTCTACAGATAAAGTGTGATGCAATGGTAACACAACTTATCTTTCATCGTGACATTTAAGGATCTATCCCGGTGGAAGGAGATTTAGATTTTGTCAAATGTGGAAAGGTAGTTCTGATTACCGTCGGGTTTCTTCGCAGATTCCTTTCCCCATACCTACGCTTTATTTTGCCGTTACATTGCAGGGCTCAGTTTGAGAATACTCCAAGGGACAGCAGGTAAATCCGAGCCCTTATTTCAGATATCATTAACACAATAGTAGAGGGGGAGGAATAGGAACTGAAAGATTCAATCTGGATTCCAACAATTTTTAGAACATAACAAAATTTTTATCATTAATTTTTAAAAAAAAAATTGTCTTCTTTTATACATAATATTGTCACGTTCCAGAAATTTCTCGGTGTGGCCGGGTTCAGATTTCTGTCTTTCATGGCGCGAGCTGTGGGCGGGTCGCTGCGCCCGTGCGAGAAGCGGCCTCGTTTCGTCAGCGACCGGCCGGCGGCGTGTCGTGTGTCCTCGCTGCACATTCCTCATGAGTCGCGTGGGTCATCGGCCCTCGCGAGGCGGCGGTCTGCTGGCGTGGCTAGGTCGCAGCGCGGTGCTCGTTCAGCGGGCTCGGGCCCTCATTGCGAGATTTGGGGGCGGCGACCGAGGTTCTCTGGAAGGGTCGGCGGGGCCGAGAGGGTTTATAAGCAGCCGCTGGAGGTAGCTCGGGGCTCACTCTGGGGGAGGCTATGCTTCTCCCCTGTGGTAACGAGTCGGTTAGTGTTGTTAGGCTCACTCTGGGGGAGGCTATGCTTCTCCCCTGTGGTAACGAGTCGGTTAGTGTTGTTAGGCTCACTCTGGGGGAGGCTATGCTTCTCCCCTGTGGTAACGAGTCGGTTAGTGTTGTTAGGCTCACTCTGGGGGAGGCTATGCCCTGGAATAGCAATACGTTTATGTAAAGATGGTTGGGGTCGCGGAAGTAATGTTTAAGTTAACTTTAAGGACTTAGAATAAATTTTATCGTCGTAGAAGATTTTGATACCCTCTAGCTGCTCGTAGATCAAAGCATTTGTAAATAAAGATCCCCTTTTAGTTTATTCAAGTTAAAGTACTTAATTGTAAAGTAACTAATAAGACTATTTTCAGAATGCCCTTGATTTTTATTTATTTAGTTTAAATGTACTTTTATATGAGTTTAAGATCTCATGTAATAAACGTACTTTCTTTAGAATTAAGTTTTAATTCTTTTGAAGTAATTCCTTCTTTCTCCAGACCTTCTGTACAGGAGGCGGAACCTATTATTTAAGATCCCGGGTTGTGAATAGTTTTGATTACAAGTACCCTATTTTTATTGCCAAGCGAGTGTAGGTTTTAAAAGTTACAGATTCTTCCCCCCCCCCCCCCCCTTATTTTTTGGTTTAGGCTCCGAGTATGACCTTGTTACAATTTGGTGGAGTTTGCCGGGAATGACCTCCCGCTACATTTGGTTCAGTTGGCCGGATAGGTCCTACCGTTACAATATAAGTGTAATGCCTGACGTTACTTATAACTGGCTGTTCCATATAGAATTAAATGTATGGTTTTATGAATGATTAAAGTGAAATAAAAATAGCAAGGTTCTTAAAAACCAATAAGTGTGTGATGTATGCTTTTACATTAACAATTTTTTTTATAAAAAAAATATAAAAACTATCAAAAATAACGATGGCCGGAAACTATTGAAAACTTTTTCCCATGTTTTAGTTACTACCTCCTCCAGAAAATAATTTTCGCTTTATTTTCAAGTACTCTCTCATGTTACTTTTTACACTCCTGCCACACAAACACATAATTTTATATGCAATATTCATTATATCAAAGAAACCTCATGATTACAATATTCAAACAAAACATTGTTTTATTAACTCGGTATGAGTATAAGTCTAACATAACAATTAACATTTAGTTTCCTGAATTTCGAAAAATAGGGGCAAGTGACCACCCCTCGAGGGAGTAAGGGGGTGCGGCAGTTGAAGCCCCGGGAATATTTTACACCATACTCCAGCCTCTTGGATCTGAAAAAATCAAACTCTAAAAGTAATAGATTTTTGTAATTTTCAAAATTTGGGGTTTGACTTCCTGGTAGGGGGAAGGGGAAGCGAGGCAGGCCACCCCCACGAAAATTTGACACCATGCCCCGGCCCTTACGGATATGCAAAATTCATGTTTATTGCCCATAACACGAAAGTAGTGGTTTTTTGCCCCTATGACCCTCCCCCTTTAACTATTCAGATTATATTCATGAAATTGTTGTGTTGTCATCGTGATTACATATATTTGAAAATTTTCAAATCGATACGATGATTAGAAGTTGGTTAAAATCTTCTTACAAGACTCGATTAAATAGCTACAAGTGAAGCTAATAAATGCGTGTTAAAAATAGTTAAATATATTTCCGAAAAAGGCACTAGCCCATCGGGAAGCAACAATCTAAACTTCCATTCGCCTTGTAAGGGACTGTAAAAAATAATTACCTAGCTTTCTCAAGCAACCAAATATCGCAAGGCAAAAATTATGATATTTTTTGAAGATCATGTCTTCTTACGAAAAACATTTTTCGAGATTATAATATATATATATTTAATTTATTTTATAACTATTTGTTTAGGTACCAACATTTAGTGACATAGGAATAAAACAATTAAAGCACAGTTCTCATATGTTAAAGTAAATATTTTATTTATTGAACAATGAGACGAAATGATAGCACGCATGCTTAGTGTAACTGTTTAAATCGTTACTTAAAACGGCATAATGATAATTTTTATGTATAAAATCTTAGATCTCCGTAAACGGCATTTAATGGGAGTGATTACGTAAATGCGACGGAAGTCAACAAACGGAAATGTTTAACAACGGTGGTGTCAACTGTGGCAGCTGGCGCGAAACAAAGTTCACAAAGGTTGGTATTAAAGTTTTAATGAATTATAGTAAGATGGAAAGTATTTAAAAAAATATATCCCTTGTCAAAAACCAAGTACTAATACGGGGTTTAGTATTATCTTTGAAAGATTTGTGCAATGGGAGTGCATGACTTGATGTAAGCTTTTGGACATACGCCATTGCTAAAGCACATGTATGTCTGTAGAATTAAACTACAAAAAACACAAATCAAGCAAAAAATTAAATTAGCAATTTTTTGCTTGGTTTGTGTTTTAAGTAGTTTTCTTCTACATACATGCATGTGCTTAAGCAATGGCGTATGTCCAAAAGCTTACATCAAGTCACGGGGTTTAGTGTTTCTTCAAGACTGTTTCGGTTTGATTGGAGCCGTTTGATTATATAGTTCAAATTTTCTGTCTGCTAATCAAATGGTCCCAAAGTCGACGTAACTGAACTGCACCGGCAGCGAATTCTAGCGGCGGGTGCGGAAACTACGTGTGATTCGCGTCCAGAAATGTAGCTGAACACAGAGTTTGTGTATATTTTTTCACGCTGGGCATTTTTTTAAAGAATTTGACGTTAAGTTTCGTGTCAGAGATTCATATTTTAAGTTTATATGCAACACGAAAAACATTCATTTGCTCGGTACCGAGGTTAGTGTTACATAACTAGTGAGTACTGAAAGACGTTTTCTAAATTTTATCATTTTTTTCATTTATTGAAAATTTTTATGTAGAAACGTTTTGAAAATACGATACTAAAGCAATTTTACATTTTTTATCCAACGGCGGAAACCTAAAAAATTTGTTTTTATTCAGTGACCAGGACTCAATAAGTCAGACAAATATACATTTTTTTTTAAATTTACCTTACCACTTATAATAAACATATAACAAGAAACATGTATAAGATACTATCGTATATATAAAATAATTGCATGTTAATGCTATAAAGTTACTTGACAGGCAAAGATCTGGTTTGATATTAAATTATAAGCAAATTGTGTTCATTATAAGCAGCATCGACATACATACCTCAAAGAGATTTGTAAAACTGACGTAGGAGTCTCATATATGATAGTAAATTTTTTGAATGACTTCCTTTTAAAGAAACATTGGAATTTTTTTTTTCTGAATGCATATCCTCACTACACATGTCGGCAATTTTTTTTCAAAGAACATCCTTCGAAATTTGCAGACTGGCATGTTTGTATTCATAGCTCGAGATTGTTTCTGGTATGGTGAGTTATTTTATTAAAATAGTACGTTTTGATCTGGAGCTGTGGAGAAAGGATATCTGACGTCACCGTGCTGCACAATGTATTCGCACGGAGTATAATGTATTGTTACGGCCTTCAGCACAATGTATTCGCACGGAGTATAATGTATTGTTACGGCTTCAGCACAATGCCATGAGAAATGAACTGAATGTCAGGGAGTTGACGCTAACGCCGTGTGCCTTCTTGCTCGGGTTTGCGAAAATAAGAAGGAAAAAAAAACGTCAAGACCGAGCGGGATTTATGGCCTGCATGTTTAAGTTATTCCCTGGCTGAAAGCGACGCAAGGGAAATTTTTTTACGGAGGTTCGTAAAAAGGGGAAGCAGTACACCAAACGTGCTACGGGTCTGCTGGAAGGACGTAAGGGAGGTTTGCGGTGGTTCTAGACGACGTTAAAGTGACTTCAACTGACGGTTGGTGCACGATGTTACTGAGAAGTACATCTTTAAAACCCGTGGCTATTTTTCATACGTATGACTTGTCGTGTCTCAGACTCATGTGGGGTCAGTGCACGCGGCTTCCAACAGAGCGTGCTACGACGTGGCTGTTTTTGGAATCAGTTATATTACAAGCCACATTCTGTACATAAAAAAAGAAAATTGGTTGTCCGTTAACGTGACAACGTCACAACAAAACATTGCTGAAATGATTGCATACTTTTATGAATCAAATTAAATCATTTTTATTGAATTATCGCTATTTTGTATGGATACAAAGAAGGAGTGAAATGAAATCTACAATTTAATTGATAAATTTACTTTTATTTGCACTCATTAATTCAAATATGTTTATTACTTTAACGAAGAGATTATTTTAACTATAACGTTTATACATGTTTGCTATTTAACTTCTTCCAATCTGTGTTATTCTGTTAAGGAAAGGACGATGATAGGAAAAGTAGGAAACGAATGGGAGTGTTTCAAGTTTAATGTGCCTCGAAAAAGTCAAATCTATGGTTGTTCCAATCGAGTGGAAGAGAGAGAGAGATGTGGCGCAAGTGTACAATGAGCGTAACGGAGCACAGCGTAACGTGACAATGTGCGTAACGGGACACTTTTTAGTGCTTGCAGCCGGCTTTCATCGATTTATTAGACGTTGTCACGTCATAAAAGCGTGTTAAAAACCTAATGGATCTTTTAAAATGTTTTTACTGTTTTTCTTTGCTTTTAGTTAAGTACAAAAAAAGGATTCCACTTACCTAAGGTGAGGTAATCGAATTTAACATTATTTATTTTAGAATTTTTAAGTGAATTTTTATTCAGTATGTTTTTCTGTGCGCAAATAAGGAATATAAATAAAGTTTGTAGTTACCAGTGACAAAATCAATTTCGCGAAAAATTAATAACACTTATATAATTCCACAATAACAGCATTTGAAGATTCTAATCATGACGCCATTCATAAAACATCATTCTGCAATACCTTAGATTATTATTTTTTCAAATCAAAATATTTTTCAAAATTTTTGAATATTTTTTATAAAACCATTAAATTTCAAACCCACGAAAAGTTGCTATCCGAGACGTATTAAAAATTTATTTTTCCATTAATCATATTTAAGATACGATGTTATAGGTTGCTCATAAATAAAACAACCAAATAAGGCCAAAAAATTTACATCAAGCAACAAAGTATAGGTTACAAAATAATTTAACAAAAAATTTATGTGGAAAAACTAGTCAATAAAACAAATAAAGTTAGTATCTACAGACAAAGCATTTGTAGGAGGAAAATCCATCAATATTTTCCAGGGAAAAGAGTTAAAACGTAATAAAAATGGAATAACCAAAACGCAAAAGTCTTTACAATAGAGTAATGATATATTTTTTTACCATAAAAAATTCTTTGAAAATTTGTTTAAATATTTTAAGCACAGATTACTGCATTTCAAACAGAAACTCTTCTCAGGCATTTCACCAGCGCAGTGATCTGCGTACCTGAATTTCAGTCCCGATATCGAAGTATTGAGTCCTACCTCAGGCACGAGTGCATTAAGGTTTGTTTGCTTGTCAGTTTGCACTTTACTAAGTGGATACTTTAAATACATTTTTTTAAAGCAACAATTTTTTTTTTGTGGTTCACTCAGTTCACTATATCTTGCCTCAAGTCGGACCCGCCGGAACTTTCAATCTTCGCGAATAAAATGTAAGCGCAAATAAATGTGAAAAGATTATTTTCAGATAACTCACTGATGCGCGTGTCTGCCCGAGATAAATTCTGCAGTGTTTTGGAGCTGCCAGAGTGGTTGGAATACAAGGGGGAAGAGGGGTTTAAGATCATGTGTTCAAATGTTATTTTGGCCTTGAAGGGGACAGTAGTAAGGTCATAACCATACGTATTAAAATATTTTTTTTATAATTTTTTTCTTTTAATGTTCCATAAAAACTCTTATATTTTATTATTTTTGATTAATAAATATTTTTTATTAAATAATAATTAATTTGTGATCTAAAGGTCACATATATAATTATTTTTTTTAATCCACGGGACTTTGATATTTGTAATATCAAGCTGTAGAGAAGGAAACTATGAATTGCCTTAATTCCTGCACATTAAAATCTAATCTAAATGAATTATTATAATACATTATTTGTACAAGCTGAAATCGAATTGGTGTCCTTTCCCTACGATGTTTGACCGCGCTGACACTAATGCATTTTGGATGAAGCTCTCGATCAGTCCTCTCGCGAGAACGACTTGCACAAACACAATTACCCTTCGTCCGTCTCGCCGTCCGTGTTGACATTAAAGACGAGGACGAGTTAAAGCTTTGGCTGGAGGACCAATCACTGCAGTGCGCGCGAAGCCCCAAGATCCGCCAAACACGCCCTCGTGACAGGAACAGGAACCAGTGAACTACCATTAAATATGAAGCCCCTAGAATCCCGAATAAATGTAGCATAATTTAGCTATCAGATGTGGAAGCCACAGCGCCGTTCGTGGCTGATGTGGAACTTCGAGCAGTCTGTGAAGTATCACTCCTAACATGTCTGAGGGTCACGCGTCTAACGGTTTTTATTAATGTTTGTCCCACTTGCCAAACATAACACCAAAATGCCAACTACAATTAATTTATTACTTTATATTGATATTTATTTTCTTAATTATACATTGACTGATATATTTGTGATTAATTTATATGATACTAATCATTAACAAGGAAGGATATATAAAAGTGCGACTCTTACAGTGTAAACTGAAAAACATTTTGCGTGACATATGACGCTATTTGATGGGTGGGCCTGTAACTACTAACAAAAAAAATCTCGGATGAGAGGTTTAAATATAAAGTGTTATTTACTAAAGGTTAATTTAACTACCTGACGACTAATTGCCTAGTAACAGAGTTTAAAACTGTGCGAGAAATACCTAATGCAGTTTTGTAATATAATCTCATGTTCTATGTAAATTAGTATGAGTTGCAAAATTCCTATTATGCCACACCACAAAAAGTGAAGCTACTGAAATGAAGTGAATAAATTTAAACTGGTTTGTTTGCTTATGGATTGCTTCTCACAATCAACATAGCTCATGTTAGTAATCTATTATGAAAGCTACTCTCTAGCGGGTGGGCCAAAAACTACTTGACCAAACTATGTCTCAGTCTCAGCAGTTGGAGACAGATCTGCGGCCCTGAATTACAAGTCACGCGAACTGAGAACAGAGTACACTGCATCCAGCTATGCCACCGGGGACAGTCGTTCTGTCCGGAAGTCCGCAGCTGAACATGTCTTTAAGTTACTTTCAATATGGGGAGAATAATAAAAAAAACAACTCAATGAATTAAGTTTTCCTATAATTTGGTTACCACACATGTTTAAAATGTTAAAAAAGTATATGATGTTCCAAAAAAATTGTAATATGAAGGACGATGTTTTTAAGGAATAATCTGGACATTAGTCTCATTGCGAAAAGTTTACTATTTCTGTATGGACAAAATACGGAATTAAAAATAAGGTCGTGTTGTCTCTCGAATATTTTCATTATTTAAGTGTGTTAAAAATTGTTAAAGGCGGAGAATATTAAAAGACAATAACGTGATTGTAAAAAAAAAATATAACTGAGACCTAAGATAAATTTAATTTATAATGGCGTTTGTTTTACTAGATGAGATTTGATTTTAAAAGTTATGCACAAATTTGTTATTTTGTTTTGAGCTCAGTGCTTGAGTCGATAGTTGATAAAGTTTAAAGTTTATAACACCTGACCTCATAAGCGGGGCATACTAATATTTATATCTTATCAACTTAAGGATATTTTCAAGTAAAAACTTATGTCATAACTTCTTGTTCCCCTTGACAATATTTAATGCAATTTACTTATAAACTAGCTGTATCACTAAGTAAAAATGTGTGCATTTCACGAAACAGGGGTAGGCCTATGGCTGAAACTCGATGAACCTGCCCCCGAAATTTAGGGAAATCTAATTATAACGGGCCTTACTGGAAGCTCCCAATATAATTTGTCTGCGAACAGCCGTGTAATGGGGACTAAATAACGTTGTCAGGACATTATGGTGCTATTTATCAATTATAAAATAAATTCATACTACCAATGATAAAATTTACTGAAACAATTTTTTCAACAAAATTTTTAAGTTGATTGAAAATATTTAATGATGGTTTTTAAAATTAGTCAGTAAAAGTAAGTACGTTCATTTTCAATTTAGTTTATTAATAAAATAATATTTATTAAAGTACTAAAATCAATATAGTGGCAACGCACTCTAGAAAACGATGTGTGCACTAAATGACACCAGCGCTTTTTGTAGCAAGTATTGAAAACAAATTGGTGGTTCGGCCTTAAACAGGTTAGGCTATTATTCATTTGATTTAAATTAATTAGATTTCTGAATATGTGTACTTTTTTTTTTTTTTTTTTTTTGCTTTATTTAATTCTCAGTCAAGTAAACCTCGATGGCAATGCGGTCAAAGGCGTATGTTTTCTAAACCAGAGGTGCGAGCTGTGTTTTTTGGAATCACCACACTTCCAATGTATTTTCTATATAAAAAATTAAATTAATATGTCAATAAGAGTCATAATATCACTTGTACGTAAGGGAACAACTAAGGTACGTGCATGAGACAGAGTGATGCTGGCACTCTTTAGGAACAAACAGCAGAAACAAGGGTGGTTTAAATTACATAATCTAAGATGGCGACTTCCGGCACAACAAAAAACAATACCGCAATTGAAAATGGTGGCCTCCATCAGAAGAAAAAAATCGTTGCGGACGTGATGTCAGAATCGAAGTGGTTGTGACGTCATCCAAGATGGCGGCTTCCATCAGATGAAAACAAGATGGCGCATGTCATGTTATCCAAAATGGCGGTCTCCAGCAGATGAAAACAAGAAGGTCGAAAATGATTTCAGAATCCAAACTGGTGGGATATTATACTGTAACGAAAAATGCAACGATTGTGATGGAGGAACTTAATATGGTGTAATCCAAGATGGCAGACGAGGTTAAGGCCGATTGCCAAGGTCACGGTCAAAGTGAAGGTTTAAGTCAAGGTCAAGGTCATACAAGAAGGCCGACGTGACGACACAATCCAAGATGACTGTCATCGGCTCCTGGCTCCTGTAAACGGAGCCCCTAATATAAACCACTCATATAGTTTATAAAAACATCGTGCATATACCACATGCAAATACGGCACATACTAATCATTTGCAACAGTATAGCGTCTTTTGTTTATAAGGTCTAACTTCTTATTAAAAATAAGATATCCTTCTAATATAGAGGCACAAATCTGTATGAATTGAGACATGGCCTAACCTATTATGTTAATGATTAATAAGATTGTTAGTACGATCAATTTCTCTCCGTAAAATTTTTTTCGCTGAAATGTAGTTTAGTTTAAAATAGTTTAAGATTTGTTTTACGAAGACCATTTCTAAAACTGACGAAGTTTGAAATTAACCCTTGGAAACTAAGATACGGTTATAAGATGATTATGGGTGGGATACTACACTGTTATAAATTACAGTAAATTTAACGACTTTTTAACTAAGAATTTACCTCAAATAAACTAGGAGTTGTTCGTAATTTAAAATAACTGAATCTGCATGGAAACTAAGCCGTTTTACGACTTCCGAGTTGTATGTCTCGTTTTCAGACAAATGTAAAGACACGCTTGAACAGAACAAGAGTATTCTTAGTGTAGACTTAACCAGTTTTCGAATGTTTTGTTTGTTTGCCAAGAAAATACTTTGGGATTCATATTCAAAGTAAGCTGACTCAGTGTCGGTAATGTGACGGAGTGTGACTTCCCAGGCACAGAGGACGCGATCAGGCGCGCAGAGATTGGCAGCAGGTCGCAGAGTATCAGAAGTCGCGCTGTGAGTATGCGCCGTGCTTGCTCGCCGGCTAACTAACGGTAACTCGGTTATCCAGGCAGGCGCGTCCTGGGAACTCCGGCAAACGAGGTTACCCCCCCCCCCTCCCGCCACCCATAAAGGTCCTGAACCCTGTAATCCTCTGCCGGCGTCGCCTGTTGACGTGACGTCATCTGAGCCTACCCTGTAGCACCTCATGCATATTCAAACCGTTGGGCACTGACGCCAAATTAGATAATTTTTCCCTAAACAACGCCGCCCCTTGAACTCATGGCGCCCCAGTAGTTGAGTGGTTTCATATTGCAGCAGTTATCTTCCTGGAGGACGAAACAGGTCACGTGACTGCGCGTCTTCAAGTCCTGCGACAGCAGCGGTGGAACATGGTCTGGCGGGCACGCTCCGAACATGGTTTGGAAGGATCTTATTTCTGTTTTGAAAACACGGCTATAACTGGCATGGCTATAAAATGTATTTTATTTATATGCTCATGTATAAACGTATAGTACTTTCAAATTAGTGAATTTTATCATATTTTCTGTGAAGTAAATTATTTGTTGCTGCATTTTTATGTGTAACATCTTAGCTCTATCTGTCGTGCCTGGCCAAAAGCTGGATATATGCTTGGGCAACAACTTATGTGTCTGACCACCAACTGGTCGTGTTAAACTGAACACAAACTGGATGTACTTGCCAACAACTGGATTTGTTTGACTACCAACTGGATGTTTTTGACCACCAACTGGTCGTGTTAGTCTGACCACACCCAGTCCCAGGAGAACCGAGAACAGAGCTATTTTAATGTGGAAGACTACCGAGGTGTTCGCTCTCAGAATATCCTAGTTGGCTGTGCAAATTCTTGCGTCAGAGTCACGCGTAACATGTTTGGACAGAAAGGGAAGGCGTTTACACAAACATGCTTTGACTGATGAGCGAACATGTAGCTCCTGAACCAATCAAGTATGGTAACGTCTGTTCCCTGGATATGAACAGGCACGAAATGATGGAAACTATACGAGACTTGGCTTTACTGAATTTACGACGGAGACGCCCAAGTTTACGTCCCGTCTGCCTCAGTTTCCCTGACATTGAGCCCGATAATGGTCGATCCATTTTCTCCTGCCGAGGCCTACACGGGGACTGGTGCACTCGCTCACGACATGCCCGAAGGCGCAGCAGTTGGCACACCTGCCGCGGGTGCCGGAGACGTCGGGAGCATTCGAACCCTCGGCGCCAGTAACTATGTATGGGGCTGGCTTACACTGTGAGGTGCTGCACCGTTCAGGCCGGCAGCAGATATTTTCACAGACGACCGAAAACTAGATTTAGCCCGCGCACGAGGCGCTAGGCTAGAAACAGGGGGCAGGAATGCAGCATGATGTTTCCTGGTAGCTAGGAGACGTTCCTCCACCTCGCTACCCCAACGCCGCAACTCTTTCATGGTGGAGGGTAAGCGGAGACAGGTTGTCCAGAATAATCTACGTCAGATTTCACCCTCAGGCATACCCAATCCGAGTAGTTCCGCATACGAAACTACCGAGTTGATGAAGGCAATTACCGACTCGTTAGGTGACTGAAACCTACAAATAAAGACACGCTTACACGCGTGAAGATCACGAGGTGGACAAACAAACCGCATAACCTGCGACTTGAATTCAGCAGAACTACTCTTATGCACAATAGCATCAGTGATCAATTGCACATACGTGCACACTTGCTGAAGGAACTCTTCATAGGTTACTAATCTCAACTGGTTAATCCAGGTGGCTTCAATGAGAAACTCGAGGACAGCTCGAGGCTTGACACCATCGAGCATAGGCGAACTGAAAAACAATTTAAGATTAAATGAATTATTCGCCGTCCGACTCACTCGCTCTGCGGCTGGCCGCGGCTCTGCCACACTCGCAGTGTCACAGGACTCATGAACCGCACGAGCCTGGCTTGGAGGTCAGCCACGGTCTCCGTGAGCTCCAACTCCAGGTCATTGTCCTTCAGGTGGTCGAGCAAGTCGGCGCGCCGCCACTTGTAGATCCAGCTCGTGGGAGGAGCGCTCGTGGCTGCAGCACATGACACAGAAACCAAACAAAAGAAACACTTTGCCCAGCAGAGTACCGCAGATGTTGTAAACTCCTTAGAGCCGCGGTTCTATGAAGTCACATCGGCGCGTGCACCAAAAACTAAAAGACGCAGTCTCGTGCTAGAACAAGGACGCAGAGAGTTTACGAGTTCGGTTTGACATTAGTAAAAGTGCATCAAAGTGAAGATCTAAGTGTGGACAGAGTGCATAGCGAAGAATTATAAACAAAACTGAAATTCCAGGTCTATTCAAAAATGGTAAGCGGGTAAACACAAGCCCTAACATGGCTCGCATAAAGAATAACATTGTTAAGTACACGTTTCCACAGTACGCTGATACACTCACTAGTGGAGTCTAGTTTTTTTTTGCCTAGTAGCATTGTTGAACTGTATTAGGATTGACACAACTTTAATAATCTCATGAATAGGTTCCGTTACATCTATTTTCTACACTTGTAATAGTGTTTAGTGTTGCGCATGCTCTTTGACTTAGTGATATTAGCTTATACAATGTATTGATGCACGATTTTTAGCGTCATTGATTGTTTGCTTGAGCTTAAATATCACTGAAAGGGAGGGTCCACTCCAGAGCCACTACTGCAAGTCGTCTCTTGTCACGGTGCCTGCTGTGTGGCGCCATCTTCCCTAGCGACACTCAGCACTGACTTCGCTGGCACGGACCAAGTGCGGAACACCAGGATCCCAGATGCCTTCTGCAGCTGGCGAGAGAGGAGCCGTATCTCGCTCTTCCAACTCGCCGGCTCTCGTGACCTGTCACACTCGTGATGCATGCCAACATCTCCACATTGTTCGCGTTATGAACCTCTAACAGTGACATTAACTCGTCTCACTTCAGCAGTTTCCACTTCGTCGAACACCCAAGTCCACAGTAGTGTCTGAAAGTCAAAGTGCTTATGTGTCAGCCACTGCCCCAGTCACACAAACTAAGTCATCTCTAAAGCCTTCAACGACATGTGCCCTTCTAGCAAGAATACACTCTGCTTCCACTCGCCCACTCGTATTCGCTCGACGAGTAAAAAA